>NC_079156.1:53219694-53539173 GCF_947563725.1 Argiope bruennichi
TTGGTCTGATGGATTTAACGTGCAACAGACCCCCTTACACGACGGTTCTTCGATGGAATCGGGTCTCGAGCCTGAAACCCTCCGGTTCCGAAGCCGAGACCTTACCACCAGGCCACCGCGGCCCCCACGATAATTGCAAAACGAAGAGAGATAAACTGGATAGATAAAATTAGGTACATAAATTTAAAATATATAGTGTAGATAGATACCTGACAAATGTTGAGCAAAACCCAACTACGGGATCTGTCTGTCGGTCTGTACTTTCAGAAATAAGCAAATATGATAATTCAAAAATCAAAGATGATTTAAATTAATCCAATTTGGTGTAAGATTTTATGACTGCAAGTGCAGTTTTGTGTCAAATTTTTGTTTCCATCGGTTGTGAAAAACGTGTCAAAAACATAAATTCGATTTTTGGATATTTTCAATGCATACCAGTGATTAATCACCAAATAATTCACCTAGAATCACGCAATAGATTCAGTAAAGATGATAAATTGCACATGTCTCTGGCATGACAAGTTTATTAGAAATTATGCCAGAAAGTTTTGGAAAGACCACTCACGCTGGTTTCAATAGGTTTCGAATCCGTTTTCTATAGGCTCCACTTTTCAGCGATTAAATATTAAACTCCAAAGGTCTTTGAACAATAAAGTGATTGCACCGCATCTTACTGAATTCATATCTTAGTTTGTACAAACAGAACTCGTTAGATCTGGAATTTTAAAATTTTGGTGAAATAAGACTGCATAAAATATTTTTGTTATGTCCTCTTTTCGTGCAGCAAGTAACGCTCATTAAAAGTAAACTACACTTTCTGCATATTAACAAGTTCTCGTACTCGAGTTTAAGTGGCATATTTGTCGCGACTGTCTAACTGCCTTATTACAGCTGTCTAGAGCATTAAGAGAAACGCCACAAAGGAATATAAAATAAACTTAATGATCTTTAGCAGCTCCGAGTGCTGTATTCGAGTGACCGAAACCCTCTTTTAAAGTTTATCTCTTTTCTTCAAAATATTAACATTGAATGTAACGCTGTTTCAAGAGAATAGCAAGTTATCATGTCTCAATATGAATTAAAAAATCAATTAAAGAGGTCTCCCCAAAACTTTCTCGCATACTCTCTAATAATCTTGTCGTGCCAGAGAACGCCTTGCATTGAATTGGTGCACAATGGGTATGAAATGTTAACTTTTGGAGTGAATTTAGCATTTTTGCTAAGTCTATCATGCCATCCGTAACGAGTTTTTTTTTTTGGCAATTAATCTTTAGCATGCCATTAATTGTATAGAAAAAACGAATATGTGCTTCAGACACATTTTTCTCAACCGATTGAAACAAAAATGTGACACAAAACTTCATTTGTAGTCACAAAAGTCTATACTAAATTTGATATATTTCTGATTCTGCATTGTTGAAATATCTCGTCTACCTATTTCTGAAAGTACAAATGGATAGAAAATCAACCCTTTGTAAGATTTGGCTCAAAATTTGACACGAGTGTACACTATAGATGTTAAATCTGTGCACTTAAATTTTATTTATCTAGCTCTCTTCGTTTCATGATTATATTGTTAACTTATATTCGAACAGCTGAACAGACGGATTTCCACTGAGCAAATTTCACTCAAAATTTGATATAAATCTGCAAATTTGGCGTAAAAATGGCATACCAAATTTCATTCGTTGAGCTCGAGGCGTTTTTGAGTTATCTTTGTCACAGATGGACGGAAATTTTCTAAAAATGTGTGTTTCGAACTCAGGTAACTCAGAAACTCAGATTCGTCAAACTCTCGAGTTCGAATTTTCTGAAAATTACTATACACTTTCTATACATATACTAAAAAGTAAAAAATAACAATTATTATATGGAGAGTGGAAAGTTAATATTCACAACCATGCAGTTATAACTCCAAGACATTTCTTTTTCTGTTCAGCACCTTCCTGATTTAGACAACTCCTTACTGATTTGGATAACGCCGGCCTTTTACAATTCCTTCCTGATTTAAGCAACTCCTTCCTAATTTAGGCAATACCTTCTCCATAGCTTGTTTCCAACGAGGCAGAAATTGCAAAATTCATGAAGTATTACCAAATCCAGATGGATCATTTATCGCTTTCAAAACCTCCGTATATATCCAAATATTGGCGACGACATAAGAATGTAATATAAATTTTAACAAAATATTGGAGTCGGATTTTGGGACATAAATATTAATGAAATTTTAACTCAAAGTTACCAACTTTTGTAACTGTTTAATAGCAACCCTTGACTGATTTCTTTGCTTGATAGGGCCGGGAATTAGTTACTTCTTCCCGCATTTAAATCACTGTAATTGTAATTTAAACTTCGTGGTATTCATTAGCGAATAGTTTCAGATATTATTCAGGAGATAGAAGTCTTCATCTGTTTCATCAGCAGAATTGGTAATTATGCGTCTGGTACGCCGCGACTTTAATATCGCTGGAAACAAATTATGTAAAGTTTTGGAAAATACATTGGAATTCATAAACGTTCTATTTCCAATTATATATATATTGATTATATATATATATATAAAGACAATCCGTTGTCCCAAATCATAGTAATTTAGAAAGAACACATTACTAAATAAAATGGCTTTTCTCTTGATTTCAATGTTTTATAGATTTTTGAAAAATAAGTATTCTTTCTTTTTCCATTTAATGTTCAGTTTTTGTAAGGATTAAGGAAATCGGTTTTGAAATAAACTTTTAAATTCTTCGAAATAAAAAAAGAAATCCAGTTAATAAAAGGAAAAAAGAAACGGCTTCCTTAAGACTATTCATGTAACATATCGTGATCATTCTATTTTTATGTAAATCGAAAGTGTTAAAAAAGAAAAAAAAATACAATATCTCTTAGGGGTCAAGCAGACAACTTAAGAAAGAGCTTTTGGAAAATAATAAATGAAAAATATTAATAAAATGCCAGAACCAAAATATTTACAGAAAAATAATTGGGTTCAATTTTTTGCATAAATATTGAATAGAGAGATTGAAAAAAAAAGAACAAAAAATGTAAGCTCAGGATGTATTAATCTATTTTAGTATTTAGTGGAGGAAGTACAAACCGAAGATATACTTTAATCGTCAAAACATTCCGAGTCGAAGCCGGCGTCCTGGCCTAGGGGTAGCGCGTCTTCTCCGTGATCTACGAGTTTTGGGTTCGGGCATGGTTGCTCTCTTCCTTGTGTTCTCTCCGTGAGGTGCGTGAATGATCCCCCCTGTAGAAAGTGGTTGTGTAAGCGAGAGCATGTGTGCTATCTTCGTTTGAGCTAGAAGTCTGCCATCGGGTGCACAGGGGTCTGTACCCTCGGAAGCTACTACGCAAAAATTTGGCTTAAAATTTACACGACACGAAAAATTTGGCTTAAACACGACAAAAAAAATCAAACTAGAAAATTTGACGAATTTTTAGGTTTCAGACATTTAAGAGTCCAAACAACGCATTTTTTAGATTTATATCTATCTATCTGCAAAACGATACTTCAAAAAGCTGGACGAATTAAATTTTGTAAATACACCAAATTTGTAGATTTCAATCAAATTTTGAACCAAATCCATTCAGAGAAAGTTTGGCTGCACAGTTATCCGATTTCAAATGAACACTTTAATAACCCAACGAAGAGAGTCGACTAAGAGAAATTGATACACACATTAAGAATCTAAAAAGTCATTATTTGTCAAATTTTGAGCCAAATCTCTCAAAAGATTTTTCTTCTATCTGTCTGTACTTTCGCATGCATGCAAATGCAATAATTCAAAACCACCGACCATAAATAAAATAATAAACCACCGACCACCGACCATAAACCACAGACCATAAATTTGGTATGTGATCTTGTAACTAAAATTGTAGTACCATGCCAAATTTTGGTTTCAGTTTGTTGGAAAAAAAGGAGCCCAAAATATTTGTTTTCATAGAAATTGTTTAGATATAACTTCATGTCCATGATTTTGCCAATTTTTTTAGCATTAAAGTGATATTATTATTTTAATTATCTTGCTTAAATAGTCTTACTTTTTCAGTGCATTGAATTCATGAACTTTTCTAATGGTGACAGTCCCATAACATTATTTCACTGTTAAAAACTTAAGTATCCTATTCATCTGTCTTCTAAATTGATATTGCAACTGTATTTTTATATTCGTCTTATAAATTGAGTATATATTAAACAGAATCCTTCTTCATAAGTTACAACAATGGAAGAAAATCCCCAGATCAAATATTTAATTAAAAAAATAAAAAGGCTCGAATTTCAGAACAACAATGTAATCTTGTAATCAAAAATATTGGAAATTAAGCAAAATATACTTTTATAAAATTGTGAAATTTCAAAAAACATTTACACGAGTATTAAATTAATATAATTAATTAAAAAGAATTTTTTTTAAATTTTAAAACCATATAAAATTTATTTTTGCACAGTATTATTTTCGAAAGTTATCTCGAAAGTTATTTCGAAAGTTACACACATATACACACGTTCATTATCATTATACAGAAAGGCTATTATAAATATTTTGGAATCTTAAAATCAAATTTTCTCAAAATTACAACCAGATGACGTGGTACAATATATTACTGAAAGTTATGTTATAAAAATATTGAATCCGTACATTACAATTGCACATTTTATTCAAAACTCTAATCTTTTTTTTTTTGTAAAAATTTATTGCAAAAATACTTCTTAGCAAAAAAGAAAGAAATTAATAAAATTATATTTAGAAAAACAATCTTTATTTTAAATTATGAAAAATACTTACTTTAATTTATTTTAATATTTGAAAAATTCAAAAATAATAAGCTTCTAACTTACAGTTCTTCTCTTATTTGATTATTTTGCTCTTTTAAACCCAATTAATGTATCATTTCCGAGGAGATTTTCCTTTCTTGAACCTAGTTATGACACATCGGAATGTCTTAACTTTTTCGCCTAATCTAATTTCTCCATTCAGCTTAGTCCCAAAGACTTGTCTTTTTCACTCCGTGTCTTCTCTCCTATCTTATTGAATTCTTCGGTCGCTAAATGGCACGATTCGATCTTCAATCGCGTTACGACTTTTTGCACAGATCTAGTGGCGTGTGTCTTATTGCATTAGTCCTCTTCCTCGGTTCTACTTTCATCGGAATTTTTATGGCGATTCTGGATGAGGCAGATGGTATGCGTGGGTCTGATAATACTTTTTTTGTTATATTTTCTTTTTGGGAGGACTTTTTTAAACGATTATTTATTTGCCTTTTTTCCGACCATAAGAAAATAAAGTATTTTATTTACGTATATTATTTACTAGGATCAAAAAGCACCAGAAATGGTACCATAAATTAGATTGCATTAAATTATGAATTTAAATGTATTGCATCTTCTTCAGAATAATCTCCTTTTAATCGTAGAGAAAATTTCTTTTATCTGTTCAATGAGTTCAAAACGGTAACTACGAAACGGCAATTTCATTTATCGAAAAAAAAAATCCTACGGTACCATATCAGGTGAATATGGAGTTTGTGGAACAGTGTTAGATGAATTTTTGTCAAAAACTCATTTATAAATAGAAGCTTATCGTTTTGCTAAGCTCACAAGTATTCCGTTCACAGTTTTTTTCAGTTTTTTATTCATTAAATTAACTACTTTTTCATTAAATTAACTGTTTTTCAATAACTGTTTTTTATACAATAAAGAGTTTAATCGTTAACTAAGCCCCAATTTTTTTTATCTGATTGACATTTTAGTACTAAAAAGATGTGGATGTTCTTCTAGAGTGTGGGACATCTATGATATATTACCTACTTTCTTTCGACATTTTATATCACTCAAATATTCTTGTTTTGTTTTTTATTTGTCTTTAAAGAGTTATCGTAACATTTCAAATGTTTTTATTATAAGAATTTCTTTGTGTAAAAAAAATTTTTTTTATATTCTTTATTCAATTGCATTTGCCATTTTAGAAAATCGACAAAGTTGAAATTCGTATCTCACTAAAAACAAATTTATTTTCGAGTCGTTAAAATAAAATAAATTTTTTATTGTTGCCAAAATGTTTATAGGAATCCTAAAAATGCTTGATAAAAGTTTAAAGACGATATCTTCGATAGATATAATTTAAATGAAGCATTCCATATACTTTTCGAGCTCATAAATATTATTAATTCCAACAATTTCTTTTTTTTTTCGGGGGGAGATGCGTCTACCAGTTGTAAATGTATAGGTATTTGATGATCGTAACGAAATTTTCGTTTTAACTTCTGCCTCTATCTCTACTGATAATAAGGATGAATGTATGTGCATGTGTGATCATTGGTGCTCTGTAGGTCAAGTTGTTTACTCTACAGCTGCCAAATTTGATAGATTCATAACTTCAACGGTAGAAATTTGCACCCCGGGGTGATTTTTTTTAAAATTTTAATTATATCTCAATTTTAATTAAATAAAAATTAAACCGAATTTTGGCATTTTCCCTAATTTTAGAACTTTTATCACATAAAAATAAATTTTACACCATTTCAAAAATTCAAAAATTGTTTTTTAATGATATAAATTGAATAGTTGTGCCAATATTTGCTGAATTTCAACATTTTTTAAATATTTTTTTCCTAATTTCCAACAATAAGTTACATTGTTGTCCTGAATTCTAAATTTTTTTTCATTATTTCATCAGTTATCTGATTGCACGATTCTCTTCCATTATTTAAAGAATGAGTATTCTGTTTAATATCTGTGTAGTTTACGAGAAAGATAAACGAGTGAAGTTACAATACCGCGATATTTATAAGATGGATGAACGCAACATTTACATCTTTAATAGCGCAACGATGTTATAGGACTGGTTTCCATTTGAAAGTTTCATATACACAATGAATGAAACATATACAAGGTAATTAAAGTAAACATAAAAGATATTTTATGTTTGGCAATTTCTCTGTATCATTGATATGAAGTTATGTCTAAACCATTTATTGACAGTTAAAGAATGAGTATTCTGTTTAATATCTGTGTAGTTTACGAGAAAGATAAACGAGTGAAGTTACAATACCGCGATATTTATAAGATGGATGAACGCAACATTTACATCTTTAATAGCGCAACGATGTTATAGGACTGGTTTCCATTTGAAAGTTTCATATACACAATGAATGAAACATATACAAGGTAATTAAAGTAAACATAAAAGATATTTTATGTTTGGCAATTTCTCTGTATCATTGATATGAAGTTATGTCTAAACCATTTAATTAAAAATAAAGATTGCCAATTTCACCGGAGAACACATTGGTCGTGAAAGGCGACTAGCATAAACCTAAAATTCCAAGTGAATCAGCACTTCAACAAAACCGGCTTTTTAAAAATAAAAAAAATAGTCATGTGTGTTTGTGCATGTGTTCTGCAATAGGCGACTTAAACTGCAATAGACCTAAAGCTAATAATTTAAAATTTATATATTTACTTGCAATAGACTTAAGTTGGAAATGTGCAACTCGGAGGAATAATTTTGAAATTTTAATTACTTAAATGCTGATTCATTGTTTTTCCGCATTAAATCTCCAAAATATTCTTACTCAATAAAAATTGTGAAATTTTAAAAAATTATCTTTCTAATGACATCAGTTTAGTACAGCATTTTGTTAGTGAATTTTGACAATTTTTTAAAAACATTTTTTGCATTATTTTCCATAATAAATTTCATTTATACAAAAAAAGAGAAAATCCAAACTAATATTATTGTCTTGCAAAAAGTTTCATGATCTGATTTTCTTCCATTGTTGAATGCTAAGGGAGAGATTTTACTTGCCCAATTTACATGAATGAAATTATTGGAAGTGAAATTACATTAACATAAAAAACAACATGAGATGTGAAATAAATTACACAAACGCTTAGGCTAGTATGATTGGCTGCATTAGTAAAGTTCTTGAATACAGTAAACAGAATGGATGCAATAGCTATTAAAGTGTGACGGTATTGATGTCTTTCATGATTTCAGGAGTCAAAATACTTTGCTCGAGAAATCATGAAATTACACATAAGAGATTTAATTGAAATTAAATATAATCGGTAGACACCGAAAACCAGTTGGCTGATAAAGGCTGTTTGCATATAATATTTATATTTTATAAATGATTCAAAATTTTGAAAAAAAAAACACGCAAACTTCCACATTGCTTCAGTTTTGCGTGTTTATATCTCTGTGGGACGAAATATGCTAAGAGAAAATACTGTAAGCCATAAAAAGCATTTTCTCAATTTTGATGACCTTTTACGTTTTGGAGTTTTCTGAATCTGAAGATAAAATCCATTTTGATTTTCTCTTACAGAAGCATTTAAAACGAAATTCTTGTAATTGATAAAAAAAAATTCGACCTCGGGATTTTCATTAGTCTTCCGGTTCCAAATCTCCCAGAATTCGAAAAAGAAATGTTTAGAATTATTTCTGTCTGTAATGCAGTAACTCAAAACGTCTTTGAGATAGAAGAGTAAAATTGAATATTGAAACTGAATACAACATTTATAGAATTTTGAACGAAATTTTGAACAAATTTTGAACGAAACACATTCAAAAGAATTCTGACTGTCTGAGTATAGATGAACACAATAACTATAAAATATGAAAAATTAGATAAATAAAACTTGATGCACAGGTTTAGTATATAATTTAAAGATTCTTATTAAATTTCCAATCTGACTAATAATTGACCGTCTGTCTAGCAGTACTTTCGCATGCATGTAAACGCAATAACTCAAAAATGGAACTACATTAATAAAATTTGGTTTGTGATCTTGTGGCTATAATCGTAGTTCTATATCAAATTTTGGTTTGGGTCTATTGTAAAACAGGCATCTACTACATCTCTAGGAAAATACTAGATTAACACCAAACATCTACATTTCTTAACTATTTTTCGCCATGCAATGTATACGCGATCTTTTCAAATGGTCCACAAGACAAGTGGGATGGATATTTATCAGAGAATATGTGAGACACTTTTGGATAAATTACTCCTCTTGATTTGTATTTATGTCTGTTATGTGAAACGATAAAGAATAAGATAAATGTCAAAAGAATGAGCTTTGGTCTTTTACACCAAAACTATATACCTGTAAAATGCAATGATTAGAAGGCAAATTCATTGTATCGTTTTATAAGCAGAAATCGAAATATTAATCAAATATTTTTATCAATCTGTCACGGAGTTTATAATCTATGTGTTTATCCACACGTAGATTTGAACAACACCATATCTCAGTTCAATCGAAAAGGACAAGATATATAAATAAATGTGCATATAACATTGATTAATATGACATTTTCATCATATAATATCAAGTCACGTGGACTGTTCCAATCTGCGTACAAACCTAGCTTGTCCTGGTACCAGGTAACCTTAAAACTCTGAAGGACATGATGTCAAAAATTGTCATTTTTTAACGAACTATTTGAGAGTTTGTAGATAAGGAAGAAGGACAGTATTTGACCACTTTGTGGCCAATTACCTTCGAAGAGAATGTCAGTTTGACAAATCGGTCAATGCCAGGATGGACAATGCTTAAGATAGCAGTCGACCACAACAATTCCTGTCGATACTGCTACGTTCAGTGGTGGCAGGGTGGTCGGCTGTACGCAAGAAGACTAGCTTGTCCGTGTAATGAAACTCATCAGAAGTTGTGCCATATTGTGCGAGGATAAGACTCTATCTGATTCCTAAACCGGCGAAAAAAAATTTGTTTCCCTGAACAATCTATATTTATATTTTAATGCAATTAATAAATCATTAAACACAAGGATAATTTTATTTAACACTAGTGGCCTCTAGTGACCAATTGGTTCACCGGTAAAATTTGTTATATTTCATTTCAAAAAAATCGTTTAAATAAAACTTCATGTTCATTATTATGCCAAATTGGCAGACATTAAAACTCGAATAAGACAGTTGTCTTATTCAAGTTCTATTTATAGAGTACATGACCTTTCTAATGGAGACTAGTCCCACGGCATGGTGCTTTTATAAACTGATATGTTCGGGTCACGACTTTTTTATAACTGAACTTTAACACCGTTTTATAGCTGAACTTTTTTATTCGCCGTGTAAACTACACAAATATTAAAGAGAAGCTTTTGAGCTTTAAATAATAAAAGAAAATCACTCTATTAAATGTTTGATGAAACTATGAAAGCGGTTTCATTGTCAATTAATATATGTGATGACTGTCGTTGGAAATCATGCAAAAAAAATGCTTTTAAAAACTGTCAAAATTCAGGAAAAAAAATTCCCTACTATTAAATTGATATCATTAAAAAATATATTTTTTTTTTAATTTTGAAGTGATATAAAATTATTTTTAGTGTTATAATATTTTCTAATGTTATCGCGATAAAATGTCAAAACTCAGCTAACTCTTAATTAATTAAAATTCTTATTAAAATTTCAAAGAAATCTACAGAGAAATACACTTTTACATTTTAAATCCTTTATCTGCCAAATTTGGTAGCTGCAGATCAAACGGTCTGGTTTGTTGAATGTCAACACAAAGACTCGCATATCCATCTTTCATGTTATTAGAAATTATATTCATTTTTATCTTTACTAATAATGAAATAAAAAATATATAATGTGCCCATACGGGCGTATGCTTGTGTGTATTATGTGTGCTCTATTGTCGTTTAATTTACAACAACAAAATTTGGCACATGTACTTTTTGGATTGAAGAAAAGTGCGTTTCAGATGCACTTAAAGACTAAAATGTATATTTCTATGGATTTTTTTTTAAATTTTTACTTGAATTTTAATGAATTAAAAATTGAGCTGAACTTTGACATTTTTTCCTTTATAACTTCATAATTAGAATTTCAATCAAATTATATTAATTTAATTTCTCTCGGCGATGCCTTTACAGAACTGCAGGGCACTATTTTGTGCTTTTTTAATTACATACATATTATTCTCTTTGATAAAACCGATGTTTCTCTAAAATATTTATTTTTTTACATCGACGATATCTATTCTTTTTGCAACAAATCTCTGAGAAATAATTCTACATTCCTATTCTCACACAAACTGTCTCTTGACGGTAGAAGTGGAACTTTAAAAAAAATTATTTAACTACAGAAGTATAATAAGCATTCTGTTAGACAATTCTTGAACCTAGCTTGTTTACTCCTCTCTCTTAAGAGCAATTAATCTCAAATTCCCGGCCAGTTTTGCTGCAACGAATCCAATTATGGCAGTTCTCGATGTCTTAATTTCTCATCTAATCAAATTTCAATTCATCAGTTTTAATCCCAAATATTCGCTATTTTCTCCGTTTTATTGAATTCTTCAGAATACCTAATTAGCACGATTCATTCTATCTCCAATCCCATTACGACTTTTTGTACAAATCTGGTGGTGTGTGTCTTACTTCATTAGTTTTCTTTCACGACGCTTTTTTTTTCGAGAATTTTGTTGCGGATTGGCAATCGATTGAATGCCCTCACTGGATCTTTAATACTATTTTTTCTTCTTTTTGGAGTCATTTAATGGTTTATCGCTCATTTTTTTTAGAGTCAAAAATTGGTCTCCTGGATTGTCTCTCTGTGTGTGTGTATGTGTGTGTGTGTGTGTGTGTGTGTGTGTGTGTGTGTGTGTGTGTGTGTGTGTGTGTGTGTGTGTGTGTGTGTGTGTGTGTGTCAAATGTTTATATCGTGATGATAAATTTTGTTTTTGATTAGAATAAATAAACAAATAGTGTGCTTTTAAAACGCTTTAATAATTTATTTACTATTATTTTAATCATTTACTACATAGTTGATATGATTATTTTATTTTGAATATATCAAAAAATTTGATTCTTGGAGTTTTGGCATTTGAGTTAGTTCTGTATTTTACTGGAGCGATTGTTTATTTTTATATCCCACGCTATAAATCTCCAAAAAATGCAAACCGACACCTACTTAGAGATTGGCGAGAGTTAATTCGTCACTGGCGATCCTAACGTAATAAAAAAAAAATCACCAAGTTAACACTGAAATGCAAACATCTTGTCGAAATCTTCACATCTTATGTATATTGTAGCTTGTCAATCTTAAAACCTAAAAATCGCCAAGTGAGCCCATTTTTAAGCGTTCTTGGCATGAACACGGGAGGACGTTCACTGACGTCCTCCCATCAGCGGAAGGACGTTTCGACTGACGGATTTAACGAACAACAGTTCTTGAACCTGAAACCCTACAGCTCACAAGCCGAGACCTTACCACCAGGACACCGCAGCCTTTTATTGTCAATCAATCGATATCATTAATGCATCTTATAAGGAAGTTCATTTTAATAAATATTCAAATATAAGTTCATGTACACTTTCTGCGGGTTAATCAAGTTCAATAATTTTTAAGATTAAATCTGTACAACAGTCAAGATAAAGTTTACGGACTGTCTTTATAATGCTACATGTATTATTGCACATATATATTTTCATAGCTATTTACATTATTATATTCTGAGGTGTTTTATATATATTAAGATATGTAATAGGTATTTTATTATTGCCTTTTATATTGTAAAAGAATAAATACTTTATTGCTGTTCCCATTTATAATGCTTTTATCTATTGTCACTTCCAAGCATTTTACTTGAATTCAAATGCATATAACATTAATCATATAATTGGTATATATATCAATATATTTATATTTCTAAATTTATTTTCATTTTTATCTGTTACATTGTTATAAGTATTTTTATTATTGTACATGTTATTATTGCAACTATCTGTTTTAAATGTATAAATTAATTCCTTTTCAAAGTCAAAAATTAATTTAAACCACAAATAAACATTGAACAATTAAAATAGTAAATGCATTTATTCAAATACCTGCATTTTTAGTGGCTATACAAAAGCAATCTTCCATTGGGTTCGAAAATTGACAAACATCTTATGAATAGTATTTTTACTAATAAATGCATTCTTTTAAAAAGCAGAGCAATTTTTTTTTATTTAAACAATGCTCTATCACAAAAGAACGCACCTTTAACTCACAACAGAAACAAAGAAGCAGGTTTCACAATTTCACACATATTCTGATTTCAAAACATTCGAATGTCTATCTCACTTCACAGTTAAACTTAGTTTCAATTTCAATATCCCATTCATTACTCTTGAAACATAATAACTCATTCTTTTTAAATACAAATATCGTTTTTGAAAATAATTTAAATGTTTTTTACTTATTTATTTGCAATAATATTCCATTATTTTTAAATTTAAAAGAGCGTAAACATTCATATCCATGTAATCTCCATTTGACCATAAATAAATACAAGAATTTAACAAAAATCATATATTTGTCGAAAAAAAAATAGCCTTATAAAAATAAAAACCAAATTTTTTAAAATTAATTTTTATCTAACATATTAATTCAACAAACCAAAATAACGTAATTTGTTTTTAATTGAATGATTCAATAAATTAACATATTTTATACCATGCAAGTATATTCGTAAAATTCAAAATGCGTAAATAATCATAACATATATAAACATATTTATAATTGCATTATCACCGGTAAGAAAAACGAACTTTTCTTATTAACAAAAAATGCAATTGTCATAAGACAATTTTTTTTAATTCATTGAAATAAATAATTGGTATTTAACAAATTAATTTAAGAAATATTTTACATAAATTAAAAATATCATCATCAATACCTAAATACGATTAAAATAAATCCTTCTATTTCCATAAGTCTCCATACGCTTCGAAATAGAATGTTTATTTTAAATATCGATGATATAATTTAAGAGATTTGCTTTGACGAATTTCTTTTGATTTGGCAACAAGAATTATAGCTTAAAATCTCCATTAAGTTTAAGTGCTATTGCAATATCAAATATTTACAAATCTTGAATAAAAATATATTTGAGCATATCAAATTTTCCTAAGAAGAAAAGAAAGCCGAACAATGGTTTCATCATGAAAAATTCTCAGTAAGTTTAAAAACTGTCCAACTACATATCGTAATTATTTCCAACGCTTTACATCATCCATGTCATTCAAATGTTCTCTAAAATTTATTAGCATTTTCACACTTTTAATGCAGAAATGAATAACAAAAAGCTATGTAATATACACATTTGAGTCCACCAATGCGCAATTCTATGTGTGTTCAATAATAAAAACAAATGCTCACTGAACAGTTGTAGCTTCTTGAATACAATTCGACATGACTCGCGAAACGCAATAAAACTTTTTATGTGCCACGAAGTTCGAGAGATGATAAAAGGATATATCACAAGATTTACAGTATTTTAATTCAGAGTTCTGTTTGCTCTGGGACTTGCTTCTTTTCTTAGAGGGCAAAAATGGACAGTGTCCCTCTTCTGACTTATCCAAATCAGATGCGCGTCGAATGACAGAGGTCGACTGACCAGGAGGTGATTTGGATACGTCGAGCGATTTTTCATCACTTTCGTACTCCGGTTCAGGTTCGTATTTTATGTAATGTGCTTGAGGAGGTTCTTTTGGAGAATCTTCGGCACTCGATGAATGGTCATTTTCAGCTTTGATGACCACGTCGCAGTAGGCCAAAGGGTTCACTGTGTCTTGATGACTCCCACTGCTTGCATCAGGACTACTACCACGCGATTCAGTTTTAACCGGACTTATGGTATTTGGCACATGTTCTCTGGAAATATTCTCAGATATTCTTGGAGAGTTGGAAAGCTCATTGGATTCGGAATGGTCAGTCGATGCAGGGTCTCTTTTAAAAGACGATGATCTGTCTCTCGTTCTTTCTAAGTACATTCTTTCTCTCCTAGATGTTGTGGTCCTGCCACCCTCCTTGGAATGATCTGATTCATCGTCACTGCGGTCTAAGGCAGGTGGAAGGATTGGCACTACTCCATTTTCTGGAATGACATTGTTTGACACGAACTCTTCAATGGAAGTATTTCCTTCGCCGAGGTGTTCACAAGCATGAGAACGCATTCCTCTCATAGTGTTCCCCTTGTACCCACAAACGATGCATCGGTACCCTCGAAGCTCACTGTGAGTCAACAAATGCCGACGGATGGTGTCATAAGAGGCGCAAGTTGCGTCACAATAATTGCATTTCCATTCTTCGGGTCCAGAAAAGGGGGATTCTAAGCCTTTGGGGCTTTCACCGTTCTCACCTCTTAACGCTGCAGCTTTTGACATGGCACTATCAGCCTTTTTTATACAGTAATAAGTCTGATGAGCATGTAGGTTGTCAGAAGTGCTGAATTTGACACCGCATGCATCACAACAAAATACTGCAGCATGTGAAGATTTGTTGATCACTGATCTGAAAGATTCGGATGAATGTTCCATTCTTCGTATACTTGATTTAGTGGCATCATCACTTTGGTAACTCGTGGATGATTCATTAATACCACTATGGTTACTGTTATTATCGTCACTTAAATGCTCTTGGCTTGAAGCAGCTGCTGCAGCGGCTATAGCAGATAGCTGCTGTCGCCTATAAGCACAGTAATGTTTTTTGTGCGCAAGGTAATTATCATATTTGTAGAACACAATGTTGCAATCTTCGCAAATATTGTTGCCATGTTTGAGTAACTTGGGTGGTGGCATACCTGGAGGTACCACAGTTTTGTCATTTAGAATATCAGTCTGAAGGATGGGTGGTATTGGAGATGATCTATCAGGAACAGCATGTGGTACTCTTGGTAATACAACTGGGACATGAGAAGAATATCTAATGCCTTCGCCATTGTAAGGACTGGATGGAGACAATGTTACTCGAGAATGTAGTACTGAAGACCTTGACGGAGACCCCGAGTCACTTGTATGTAAAAACGATGGTGAAGGACTTCCTGCAGAGATAACAGAATTTTTACGTTTCAGTGGAGACTTACTCAGTGTACTGGTAAATTTATTTTTAAGGCTCAAATCCAGCGGGGCATCTTGATCCACGGCAGCCGGTATTGAATCTTTCTTATCAACATCAGAATCTACTGGTTGAATCACTTCATTGTTGCAAGTCTTCTTAAGATTTAACACATCCCCTTCACTCATTTTGCGTTTCCGTAAGGAACTTGCTGCTGCGCTAAGGACTTTATCCGATGATTCTGAACTGAAGTTCATGATAGGATGGCTGGTTTTTCGTGAAGGAGGACCCTCTTCTTTGGATTTCAAAGCGGGTGTCTTCTCCACAATGGTTGGACAGGCTATTCCTGTCTGGAGAACAATACCAGGGCCACCTGTTGGAATTACACCGCTCTGCGGAACCAACCCCTGGCCGTTCACCAAAGAACATGGGAGCAATATTAAAGGATTGGTTGATATGGCAGCATAGATAGCTTGTGGCTGTATGATCGACGATGCAACACCTCCATTGACTCCGCTTCTTATGACTACAGTTTCAGCATTCGGTTTAAAGGAAGGTCCCGGTGTTGATTCTGGCAAGGAAGGTGAAGAAGATGTGTCTTCCTTTTCGTTCCTAGATTTGCAATATAACTGTTTGTGTACAAGATAAGTATCGACAGACATGAATTGAATTTTACAGGCTTCACAGTATGACTTAGAATTTGTCACTTTCGTAGCTACTTTCTTGACTGGATTGGACCTGTGACTCACAACATGCATGTCAAATTCATATGGCTCCACGCTTGAGTAACTGCAGTATGGACATTTATAGATCCTTTCCTCTTTTACATTTCTATGCTTCGCTGTAGCTGCACTTTCAGAAGGCTTCGTTTTTTCACGTAAAAGCGATTCACTGGCAGATGGTACATAGTTTCTTTCAGCCACTTTTTCATCTGTAAAATAAAACAAAACCATTTTTAAATAGGCATAACAGCAAATATTACATTAGAGTGAAAATAATTTGATAATTATGAATTCAAGGTGTGATTTTCACATTATCATCACATTTTCCACCATACATAAATATTTTCTAATTCAGAGTGAATTCTACACATTAGATTCACAATAATAGAAACAAGTCAAAGACATGTTACAACGTAAAGGTAACAAATCAAATTTATTCAAACATTCGCATCATTATCTTTCTCAGTCATAAATATATTATAGCTCAAAGTAATTTCTATATAGTGGATTCCCTCTATACCTAAAAATGGAATCGATTTACATTTTGCAAATGTTAAGTATCTGCTCAAATCTAATTTTGAGTTGGTACTTGACATTTGATTTCAAAATTAATTTGAGTTATTGCATGATTAAGTTCAAACTGACAGAATGCGGTGCCCTTGGCAAATTTGGCTCAAAATTTGAAAAAAAAATTACATTTTAGATGCTATATCTGTTTACTAAATTTGGTTCTACTTTTAACGCTTTGTAACTGTAGTGTCCACTTGCATTCAGACAGATAGACAGACATTCTTTAAATGGATTTCCTTAAAATGTGACAGAATACAATAAATATTGCATTAATTCCTGTATCAAATTTCATCCATTTAAAAACAGTTTTGAGGTGTTTCATTATAAACAGACATAATTTTGCTTTTTGAACTCTGAGAGGTATGAAACGAAACTTTAGAATGGCTTACATGGAAAAATAAAAATAAGTAGAATTGACTGAAAATAATTCTTAGAAACATGTACGAAAATAACACCAAAAGAAGCCCAAAATTATTTTTATACGAAGAAAACGCGTAAAATGACATATATTTTTAAAACAAAGGAAACATTTCTCAAAAGTGGTACCAATAAATCTATATGGTAACCAATTTTTTAGTAGGTGAGTGAAAAAATAATTTCATGCTCATACGCGAGTTTTCAATTTTGAGGGGGATGTTATGCGATCTGGATGTCTTCAGGCAAGTCTGTTCATTGATTTGAATGGACGCGTATCAAAGAGACACCTTTTAAGATAATGAATGCATCTTTTAAGATAATAGATGTCTCTTTTAAGGCAATCAATGGGATATATTTAGAGAGGCATCCATTATCTTGTTAGCAAAGTTTCGGCTCAATTTACTCTTAAGATAACGAGGTTTCTTGTTTTTCAAGACTTGTTCTTTTAATGCTTCTTAAGGGATGTTAATTAATTAGAAACAAAATTAACAAAATAATTGTTTGCCTTGATACAAGTTTATATGATTTTTTTATATATACAAAACGTTCCTTTTCACCATGTGAGCACCGAATATATGAATGATAGAATGATGTTACGAAATAATATATGGCTTTCCATTTTTGAAGAGATATTAGTAGAATAAAAACAGATTATATAATGTTATAAATCGATATTACACCCCCATCACATGCAAATTTCCCCTCCAGGCTTATTTTCAAAAAAACTTATAGAAATATATATGATTTTTTTATTCAAATTGCAGAATAATAAATATTTCTATAATAGATTTTTATAAACCTGATATGCATTATGAATTATAGAAGAAATTAAGAATTTGCGGTCAGATGATAATAAAAGCAAATTTTAACAGTTCAGCATTCGTTTATGTATAATTTCAGATCTAATAAAAAATTTTAATTAGATTTCATTAGAAAATTTTAATTAAATACTGGTTTAAACGATGATATATTTATAATTAATTCACAGCAAACATATTATATATTATATTTTATTATATCTTTTTTAAAAAATCTATTAGCATGTATATCAAAACATACAAATCCTGCAGAAAATCAGAATAAATATATTCTTCATAATTCAATATGTAACCAAAAACAAACCAATCATTTCACAATAATTTCAGAAGCAATACAGAAACATTATTGTGAAATATTTCCTAAAAACAAGTTTCCCCAAACTTTATTCAAAAACACTTACTAGTCATTTTCATATAAAAGCCGGATTTAGTACCAAATAAAAGATTGCAGAAATAATTTCTAATTAGAATTTGGCAGCAAAAGCTCCAACAGCAAGAAAACACCATGAAAGACGAGAATTTCAATTCAATAAACACAAAACTCAAGAGTATTTAAGGTAAAACACATTTTAGGATTATATCTAACCTATAGATATAATTACAAAAAAATATTGATCCAGGAAACAACAATGAGCGAATAAAATTGAAATACCGGATTGTCTCCGTGTTTTCTTTAGGTTTTTATACGTGTAAAGGACTTTCCGTCCCGATGTATTCGAGTGCTGTACAAATAATCTTGAAGACAAAGAAAGTACAAAATAAGAAAAAAAGAAGCCTTCTCTTGGAATCGACGATCTAATGCTTCGAGAGCTTTTCTCAAGACAGAAAAGAGATTAGTTTGGATTTGTTTTGCTCACAAGAATAATCTTGGATAGTGGAGACTGTCTCGATCATTTTTTTTAAATTCTTCTTTGAGATTTTTGTTAGCTTGTGAAAGATCAAAAACAAGCTCTACTCAACATTTTATTTAGTATTATGTGATTATTATAAGCTGTTTAGGCATCTCGACCCGTTTGGTAAATATATTTATAGAAGATATAGCGGAAAATGAATTAAACGTGTATCGTCATTAATCCAAAATAAATTGGAAAGCACCCCAGAGTTATCAAATTTGCTATGCAAGTACTTTGGAGAGTGAAAATGTACACTTTGGAACATTTTTTATATATTTAATTATTGAAAAATTAAGAGAGATTTTGGCGTTTTTCCTCGATAACTCACGTAAATAATGTTGCACTAAACATATTTTTCCACCATTTTACAATTTTTATAAAGCATTTTTTTAATGCCATCAATTTTGTCGTATAGGTTTTTCATGATTTTTTTTTAATTTTTAGGGACACTGTGATGTCATGGGATTACTGAGAATATTCCAAACTCCAATAAACAGAATACTGTAAAAGTATCCTAGAAAGAGTTTTGTGTTTACCTTCGTAGAATATCAAATAGTATCAAAAAAGTATTTTAAATATCTGCCTATTTACCGGTTAGGTTTGACAATTTGACGCAGATCTGAACTTTTAGAGCAAATGTCTTATACCACATTTCATTTATTTATTTCATATCTTTATTCGTAATTCAGCTTTCAAATTCTCATATGTACGAATTGACTGAGCGACAGACAGTAGATCCTTTGATAGGTTTGATTTAAAATCACATACAGATATATTCCAATAATCAGGATAAATGTGAAATTTCATGAATTCAGTTGCCGAGCTCACAAGGCCAGAAGCAACTTACTTCAGGTAAGAGGATTATGGTCATAATTTAAAAGAAATCAAAAGTGTTGGCATAGATAAAATTTCATCCATATAGCATATTGAGTTTTAGAATGATCGGATAGACAAAAGTCTGCTGCTAGAGACTATAATTATTACGTATCTATATATGATTAAGGAATGTTATTATGTAAATTCCAAAGCAGCATACATTTTTATTAAATTATAATTCTTACATTATTATAATTTTAAAAACAAGATTTACATGATAATTATATTTTTGTAGCAGTATATATACATACTATAATTCTAATAATCAACCTCATTATCTGAAATTACAAAATCTATAGCGCTTTGAAAATCACATACATAATATGCCTATTTGCAAAGCCCAGAAATTTCAGAGCCATCCTCTTTGAAGAACGTGTTCGATAATATGCATTACGATAATTAGAAATATGATAATTAGAAAATCCAAAGCGCTCTAAATGAAGTCCTCAAACGATAATCATCAGTGCGTTGGGACCATATCAAAGAGCATGAAAACTAATTTTAAATGAGCGGTCATGAAATTTAATTTCAAATGATCAAACTCGTTTTGCGAAATTTATTTCTGTTGCAACCAAATTAGTTGAACAGACATATTAAATTTTGAAGTAGCAGAATAAAGTTTCGTATTTTAAAATTGCACAGACGATATTAAAAGATTAAGTGGAATACTTCGTTTGATACAGTCATTATGGTTCTTCGATATTTCCCGACGTTTCATTGGTTCTTTTCGTCTGGTATTTCACCTTTGTTTTTATTTATTGTGACTGTTCATTTTAGTTTCTAATATTAACAAATTGCGTCTCAATCATCAATATGCATGTTTTTACTTCAAAAATAAAATAATTCATTTAATATTTTATTTTTTCAATGTAGTTTTACATCTTTATAAATCATTATTATTTACATTAATAAGCTGATATGCAGGTATCCTGGTCTAGGGCCAGCGCGCCTTCTCCGTGATGTGGGCATCCCGGGTACGAGTTCCAGTTCGGGCATGGTTGTTCTTTACCCTGTGTTCTATCTGTGAGGTGTTGGAAAGATCCCCCTTGTAAAAAGGTGGTTGTGCTAGCGAGTGTGTGAGTGTCAACTTCATATGAGCTTCATATGAGTCAGGCTTCTGGCCTCGGGTCACCCTCAGAAGCTACTGCAGCCTCTTTCCGTGGTAACGCGGACATGACAACGTCGTCGTTAATATTAATAAATTGCGCCTCAGTCATCAATATACATGTTCGATATTCGACAATTAAATAACTGACTTAATATTTTATTTTTTCAATAAAATGTTACATCTTAATAAATCATTATTAATTGCATTAATAAACTTACAAAGAATATTTTAGCAAATTGCATATTTTTATACTAATACATAACAAAGTATATTGCAAGAAATGGGATCGTCTCAAAGACTTTGTCCAGTAGAAAGACAAATGGGCGAACCAAGACACTTTTCGTTTTTCTAAAAAATCTCCAAAAACCGTCATTTCACACTCATCGCTGAAATTTTATTAATTGCAAATGTACACATAAACATGAAATCTCCAGAAAGTCTCCGTCATGTTGTTTTTAAAGTTATCTGTGCTGAATAATTGAAAAAATGCACTTCGTTCACTAATATTTATCACTTCTTTGGCTAAAATCCAATCTTTTCGATTCCAATACTGAATGAATGTCATATCGATTTAATCTCAAACATTGTCTGTTTGTTTTCTACTCAGAATGACATCAGCAGTTTTGAGAAACTTATAAGTTAAAATCTGATTGGCTACTTATTTTTATCGTTTGCTGCTATTTTAAGAGCTGACTAACCTTGACAAGATTCAACGCGATAAAATGTCACAAAGTAACGAATAATTTTCAGACTTATCGCTTTTTTTATCTGGAAATTTCGTTCGGTTTTTATTTTGAACCGAGTTTGTAATGTATTTCACTTTTATTTTATTTATTTATTTATTTGGAATTGCAAAATAATTGCACTAAAATGGAAATTTTTACTCTTTATAATTTTCAAGGGAAACCCGTTGTGTAATATCATTCAGAATTTATAATCTAATTCAGTTTTTAAATCTAACCTCTCCCCTCAGGCGCTGATTTTTAATCACTATTTCTATGCACCATTTAGAACAGGTTCAAATACATTTGTAAAGAATTTATTTTATTTATTTTTTCATATGTCACGTCGCAACCGTATAACATAGTTAAGTGACGTTAAAAGGGAATATAAATTATTTGATCCAATCGAAATTAAAGCAATAAGTTAAATTGTTAGGAACAATTATTATTTTTTATCATGATCATTTTCAAGTTTAATTTACTTTACAAACATACTGATAATGTCGCTTTACAGACTTTTAGCTAATATATAAGAGCGGCATTATAGTTATCATTAATATAGTCGACAGCAACTATAGAAATTTATACTGAATTCTTTAATTTCCTTTACAAAAAGAGAAAGATTTGTATCTTCGCAAAATGTTAGAAAACTTTCGTCCAACTGTATACTGCTAATTTATTTCTCTATTCGCTTATTATACGAACGTTAAAAAAATAGAAAAACTTCAAAGGGAGGAATTTTTACATCCTAATTGTACGGTTGAACAAAATTTTGAATCAGATCCATCAACAGGCGCAAGAACTGAACCAAAATACATTATCAATTCTTCTCATTATATGATGAACGCAAAACATAAGATATATATATATATATATATATATATATATATATATATATATATATATATAGAGAGAGAGAGAGAGAGAGAGAGAGAATCCAAAGAGAATACAAAAATTTCGCCATTTTCTTCGACCATTTATTTTTTTAATATATTTCTAATGCCTCACAACCACAGTAGTCCAAAATATTCGGTGCCTAATTAAAAAGCTTTATTAATTATAATGTTTTAAATAAAGAACAAAAATAATAATAATAAAATATTCTATTGGGTTATGACGAGTGGTAAAATAATGATTACTAAATTTATTTTGCATCCACAAACTACAACCTGAATGAAAAGCTAAGCATAAAAATAAACGACATTATTAATAAACATTTTGGCTCACAAAAATAAAAACATTTGTTTGTTCATTTTCAAGAAGACTCTGTACCCGGAAGTGTATGTTTTTAATTTAATTTTATATTATTCAAATCTTTCTACACTGATTTCTTATCACAATTTCCATATCACACCATTTCATTCTCGCCACGTGTTAAATAAACTTCTTAAACATGAACTTCCCATTATTTTTCACTCCAAAAAAGTTTCTTTTATTATCTTGATGAGTGTAATGTTTGAAAGATCAATTCATGATGGGTAATATGATATTCTTACATAATTTAGAACTCATGTTTCTGTTGCGGTTCTATCACGAGAACAGCATATGACAATCTCCTATCATTTAATCGTTAAGAACTCAATAAAAAAAGATAAGAACTTGTCATCATGAGAATTGTGTTATGTCAAGAAAATTTATTGCTCACATTTTGGTGCAAGATAATTCTTATCTTGAAAGAAAATGTGTTTTCATGTTTATGAATCATTGGCGATGGAAAAAACGTTTTAGCAAATTATTGCTAAAATAATCTGCAATGCTCTTTGTTTAGTATTATTTAGCGATAAAAATTCTTGAGTTCTTTTTATTGATAAGAATATTACTTGGAAGTTTAAAATCAGTTCATGTAGCTTTATAAATAACAGAAGGAAAAATAATGTTAAAATCAGTTCATGTAGCTTTATAAATAACAGAAGGAAAAATAATGTTAAAATCAGTTCATGTAGCTTTATAAATAACAGAAGGAAAAATAATGCAACTTTATATTCAAATTTAAAATATAATCGTATTATTAACTAAATGTAATCAATAGATCTCAATTTAATATCATTTAAAAAAAATAGCCATTTTTATAGTTTCTATGAAAACATTTCTATTATCTTGAAACATTATCTTTAATTTAAAATATATATTTATACTTGGAATAATAACCAATCTTTACTACATAATCAAACATACATATACATATTTTGATAACAACCTTTAAAAATTTACTTTACATAACATACATTTAATTTTGTAACTTATACAAATGGGTACTGACACGGCGCATATTTATATCTTCAATCTTTGTCGCATAACTTTTCGAATCTTCTATTTTAATCATGAATGAACTTTTTTATCTAATTTTGTGATATTTTAATAATTGTATAATCAGAAAATATATAATTAAAAACGAATTTTTTGAGATAATCAGATGTCATTATATTAATTTTTCAGGAAAAAATTATCTTTAGTAGTTAAAACTGGATATTAACTTCAAAATTATACATTATTATTATCTTTATTTTTTTTTCAGTACCGTGTATGCTTAAAATGTGTAGTAGATGTACTTTATAAATTTAATTATATATAATTCAATAAGATCATAAAGTAATGTCTCATGTAATTAAAATTCAGTTAAATGAAAAATTAAATGATGTTTAAATAGTAAAAAGATTCGTCCTCACTACACTATCAATTTAGGTGTAAATGTCTCGAAACTACTCGCTCATGATTGCCAACATAATATAGTGCTGCCATCTATCGAAATATACTCCAACTACATCAGTTAACGTACTCACCAATAGATGGCGGTCTGTGTGCAGTTGAACAGCTCACTTCATCTTGCGTGTCTTTCACATCATTATCACTATCTTCGCAATTTTGAGTTCTAAGCTTTTTCACGTCTTGTTCACGTTCACAGTCTCTTATCGAGTGCCTGGAGGACATGTCTTCTGGAGTATCGACTATTGCTTCCGATGCAAAATCTAACATCTTTTCGGACTTCATACACTGATCTTTCTGCTCGGGTTCACACGCATCTGATAAAGTCCTTGTAGAGTCCGTCTCGCAAATTTGTTTGAGAGGGCAAGTAGGGGAATTTTCGGATTTGAAATCTATACTGTCAAATTGTTGTGTGTCTTCTTCTTTATCGACTATTCGACACGTCACTTTTAGCTCCACTTCCTTGTTTACGTCTTTCGTTACAGTGCATACAATGTCACCACCTAAAAGTAGAAATATGGCACATTTAAAATTTTGAAACACTTATATTTAAATAAAAAAATATTGATTTTAAAAATCTATTTAGAAATTTTAATTTATGTTCTTTTCATATTAGTTTCAGGCAAAAATTTCTAAGAATCTTTGCTGAAATATAAAGAAAAAAAAAAAAAACTAGAAATTGCTTATCCCCTTTTTTAAGCAATCTATAATTGCCTAAATTTAGTACATGCCATTTCCTCAAGTAAGTTTCTAAGAAATGAAATAAAAATTTCAGATTCTCAGTCATATTTAAAATTTACAGTAAAAAGAATACAAATTAATTTATATGTAACAAAATGTTATATAACTTGTGTGTTTGTTGTATGAGTCACAAGATCATTTGCCTAGATGCAAAATTATTAAAATTATTAAAATTTCGATTTTGAATGGTATTTCTTTATTAAGGGTGTTTATTTATTAGAATTCTCACCTGTTTTTACAGAAATTTGAATACTCTGAAGATAATTTAAAAGAAATCCAATTTATTTAATTATTCTATTAAATTAAAGAAAGTTCTGGAAATATATCTCAAGTTTCAATATAACTGATATTTAAAACGTTACCAAAATTTTTTGTATCTCTTTAGAGGATTCTCGTCATTCATAATTTAAAAGTTTTGAAAATACAAAGAAATCATATCACTGGCAAAAAGAAATTGATAATAAATAGCATAGAATCGAAAGTGGTATTAGACATCTGAAATAAATAAACGAAATGCGTATCATTTGAAAATTTATATGTATAATTAAAATAGTATTTAAATGATAAAATTCAAAAGAAAATCATTGCTGAAAATGAAAAGCTGGAAAGAATCTTGAACACTAAAAATTATTAATAAGTTAAACTAAGCATGTTTTATTAATTAAGCATGTTTAAAGAAAATTAAATGATGGGCAAAAGGACTTTCAGTCATTTTTCAGAAATTAAATTTTAAAAAAAAAAACCTTACTTCAAGAAGTTAACCTCATTTAAGGAAAAATAAAACTTACTCATTCTTTGATAGTATTCTTTTGAGATTATGATTGCATTTTGTCATCAATTATTATTGGGCAAAATAATTTTTTTTAATTTTAAAAAACAAATGAGCTATTTACAAATTATTAAATAACACATCACAAATAAAATTATTTTTAAAAATACAGGAATAAGAAAAGAACTAATTAATGTATTTTGTTTTTACTTTAACTATTTTTCCTTTAAATTTAATCACTCGCATCGATTAGAGTTCCTATAATCCTTGTAGAGTAAACACTGGCAAAAACTCGCTCAAAAGAACATTTATTTTTTTAAAAAAACTAAATGTAATTACAATTTTAAGCACAAGAGTTTAAAAGATAATTAAGAAAAGATATTCCGGGATAATTCAATTAAATACAAATTAGAGAAACTATTTCAGTACTGAAAAAGAAATCATAAATTAATTAACTGTCCCGGAATCTCCTGTTAAGCCGAAATATTAAGAGTGGCATAGTTTATCTGTTATCCAAAGCAACCGTTAAGCGGATAACGGAATAATATCATTATCACCAAGCAAAGATAACAAAGAAACAAACATAATAAATGCTGAGAGAGAAATGCTGGTCACTCACTTGATGAGTCTATTATCCGAATAGATTCACTGCATTTTCTGAAATGACACTCTTTTAATAACAAGAGGATATCTTCTAAACATTTTTCATCGGTATTTTATTTCCTGAGTCAAATTTATTTACATTTTATCAGAGCATCCTCGTTTTATTATCTGTAATTTCGTTGAAGTCACTTACAGGTACACGCAAAAAGTTGCGATGTTTTAATTATATTTTTATTTTGTTCTTTGATCTCAATGGGAAAGCAAATTCAAGTAATTCACACATTTTAGAACAAGAAATAGTAAAGATAAATCGAAATCATTGATTTTTTTTTCTTTTTCGCTTTTACTATAAAGCCGACATTTTTAAAAACAAGACGATATGTTGCTCACTAAAGATAACTAGCATTGTTTTATTCCTATCTTACCAGACAAAAGAAATATTTTTATTCTTCAAGATGCTTTTATGATTCAATTTTTGTCTGCTATTGAAATGCACTTCGTATCGAAGGATATATTTTTGCCCGATTGCAATTTTAAATATAATAACAATTGATTGCAATTGAAAATATACAAACACGACATTGAAAATACAATAAAAAGTCACAATGTTGTTAATTCAATTTAATTTCTGCAAATACCAATAAAACAAATATTGAAATACAATGAACCACCGAGATGTATAGAAAAATCGATGACGAAGAAAGACAAACTCATGCTATCTGCCTCTACTTAAAGACTAAGTTTAGGCCTTTAGATTAATTCTCAAAAACTCTAAATATCCTATTAAAATGGGACTTTTCGTCACGGAATATAAATAGGTTTTCCTCCTTTTAAGTAAAAGATAACATGTACTCTCCCGTTAGACTACTTGTGGTGGGATCTCTTTGAACCTTTTTTTTTAAATATAAATTCATTAATCCATTACGTATGACAATAAATGAAAGGAATAAAATGTCTACACGGTGATTACAAACGCAATGTATACCATTCTTTATTTGGATTATTTATTATTCCACTACGCATGCAATCATGCAATAAATAAAAAGAGTGAAAACGTCTAAAAAATTATAATTACAATGTCTATTATTCTTTATTAGAAATCTGGCCTTGATACAATAGTTGAAAGGATGCAAAGATATTATAATCGCAATTTCTACTGCCCTTTATCAGAAATCAATTTATCCACTAGGTTTATCTCGCAACACTATGTCAAGGGAATATTAATATCAGCAGCATGATTATATACGTACTTTCTTCCATACTTTATTATAAATTCATTTATCTTTCAGTTTTTTCTGGGAGCGTTGCGTCAGAGATATAATATCTGCAGTATGATTGCATAAGCAATTTCTACCATACTTTATTAGAAATCACTTTATCTATTAGTTTCTGTCTGGGAACACGATGTGGAAGAATACTAAAGCCTGCAAGATGATTAGATATGCAACTTCTATCATATTTTATTAGAAATCAATTTATCCATTAGATTTTGTCTGGGAGTACTATGTAAAAAGGAACAATAATATCTGCAGCATTATTACATAAGCAATTTCTAAAATTATTTATTAGAAATTTATCTTTATTTATCCTTTATGTTTTTCTGGGA
Source organism: Argiope bruennichi (assembly GCF_947563725.1). NCBI lineage: Eukaryota > Metazoa > Arthropoda > Arachnida > Araneae > Araneidae > Argiope > Argiope bruennichi. Next base: position 53,248,101 of record NC_079156.1, read on the forward strand.
CGTCAAAAGAATAATAATATCTGTAACGTGATTACCTACGCAATTTCTACCATACTTTATTAGAAATCAATTTATCCATTAGGGGTCGTCTGGCTATACTATGTCAAAGAGATATACTAATGCCTGTCAGCAGATTCATACTCAACTTCTACCATAATTTATTATAAATCGATTTATCCTTAATGTTTGTTTGGATCCGTTACATAAAAGGAATAATATCTGCAATATGATTACCTACACAACTTCTACCATACTTTATTAGAAATCAATTTATCCATTAGGTTTTGAATGGGAACACTACTTAAAAGGGATACTATTTCCTGTAAGATGATTACTAACCTAGCATATCAGTGTTGAAAGTGAAATCCTAATGACCTCTGTTACATCATATGTACCAGTCCATTTTCAAAAATGAGGAATTACATGGTACAACAACCGTAGCGCCGGCAAGAAACATTAATTCTCCATATTCCGGTCTTCCCAACACTCGTCACCTCAAGTGTGTGCCTCAAAGCAGAATAAATGCGATAAATCAAATCACCAACCAACATACCTCTTTTGTGTCTTTCCAGTACGATTCACCCAAATATGTCTGCATTGTTCCCCACATTTAAAAATTCCTTCCGTCTTTCGACAAGGCAAATGCAATCCGAGGTAACTGTGGACGCTTGAGTCACAAACAACCGAGAAACTAAATATAATGCGGTGGGGTGTTATCAGGCACAACAATACATCTCTCTCCAAAAAGCTTTCTTATCTTATCTCGCAGGAGACACTCTAAAAGTCTTATCAGTGGTGCGTTTCCCTTCTCTCGCAGATAAACTCCAGCCTCCCCTGCTTCAAGTGACGATCACGTGAACTCGGAAGATTGTATTCAATACAAATAAACTGTCAATACAACACTCTTCATAGCTTGCATTCAGTGGAATAGAAAGAATGTTTATTATTCTTCTCCGAGTGAAAGGGAGGGGTTTAACAAAGGAGAAATATTCATTGTTTGTTAGTTTAAATTGTTATTTAGCGAAGTTGGGAAGACATTCACATAATATTTTCTCACAAGAAGATTGCAATCAGTTTAGGAGACTTTGAGATTGCTTATCTCAAAATGCAAATATTTTCTTTCTTTCCCATTTTTAGATAGCTTATCATAAACTGAATTTTCAAAAATCTTTATTTGAATTTTTTTACATATATACATTTTGAAACTTATTGTATAGACAAAATATAGTCAATAGAACCATCGAATAATTTTACCACGATAGTGGGGAAGGGGGCTTCAAATATATAACATTTGCTTTATTCTCTTTTACAGAATTTTTGCGACGATAAGGTAGAGTTTTTTAAGGTTTCACTTTCTTTTCTTCAATGAAACAAGTTCAAAGATTTGTTATCTTGAAGTAAAAAAAGGAGTTCAGAAGATTGCATTTTGTGATGCCAATTGTCTTTACAACATTTTATGTAGTTGCATTCTGTGCAATAGAAAAGTTCTTTGCTCTTTGTTTCCAAATGAACAGAGATTTTTAAAAAAAGTAATAAAAAATATCCATTGTCTTTCAATTATTAATTACTAAAAAAGCGAAAAATATATTAAAATATATCTTAATAAATATTCTTGCGAAAAGAGAACAGGCATTAACTGGAAATTACATTTTTATTTATTTATTTATTTCATTTTGTGATGTAGAAGGGACTTCAATTTACAGGATGTATTTTAAAAGTGATTTGTTAGAAAATTACGAAGCACTGGCATAACGCAAGTAGGAAGATAGAAAGCAGAAAAACGACTCAATGTGAATGTATTTTGTACATATAATTTTAAAAGGAAAGTTGCTGATATGGCATTTTGATTTCAGGGCATCTTAGATACAGTAGGGGAAAATAAGAATCCATGGAATTCAGAAATTAAATGTAGCTAGAGTTCGGGTAATTAGAAAATAAATATTTTTATAACGCAGATCAACTGAAATCATTATATAGATAATTAATGTTTTTCACAAGAATATTGTAGGCAAATATATTATTATTATATACAACAAAAAATCTTCTGGTCTTCGTAAAACAGTAGGGTTTTTTTTTTCACTTTATTAATTATCTTAAATATTTTTCGCTTTTAAAGTTAAAAATAATTACTTTGAGTCGTTAGTACTCAATATTAAATATAACTTTTAATAAATCAGTTGTTTATTTGTTAGCAGATTATTTATTTAGTATTTAAAAATTGCTTCTAAAACAATGTTTTCATATTCTAATTCAATTAAAATTAACAATTTATAATGGCCATTGATAAGATAAAAAAGCTAATCTGTGATAAAGTCCTGCCGTACATGATCAAATATAAAAAATCGTAAACAACAGAATAATGCTGACTAATAAAAACGATATCGAATGCATGTTTCCGCTTGTCTTAAGTTTAATTCCAAAAAAACATTAGCGAAAATTAAAAAAAAAGAAAAAGAAATTCCTTTTACAATAGATATTGGGACAAATTCATCACAATACGTCATACTGGATAATAAAAGAATATGCATTGTAAATTAATTCCCTGATATCACCAATGCTATGCTATGTTTTGTTTAGTTTTGTCTATATTCCTTTTTGGACTAACATAATATTAATTATGGACCTCGTAACCGTGGTCAGATGACGTGGAAAATATCTGAGTCGGCTATTTCAAATTTCTGCATCAAATCAATGAAAATCCATGATCCAATGAGTTTTAAACTTACACTGATAATTTTACAAAATATGTTAATTTAAGATGTGAAATAATTAAATCTATTACAAAAAAATGTAAAATATTAGACTGTTATAAATATTTTAAATTCGATGTAATTTATAGCTTTTAGATAGATTTAAATTCTTTTAAAGATAATGTATATATAATTAAAGTATTCAATATTTTTATTGCATCTATAAAAGTTATTTTTAACATCTCTTATGACCAAATGGCTATTTTACTCTCTCCTCTAAAATGAGAGGAGAGAATAAAGAAGAGAAGATTTTCCCTTTCGGAATCACTACAATGCTAAATACAACATTATCTTTAACCCTAAGTACATATATCTAATCTAATTTATTTAATCAAAATATACATAGGGAAGAGGATGAATCTTACCAAGAACACGAAAAAGTACACAATTTTAAAAACTAAGTGCTCTAATAAGATATTGTGAGATATATCCACGATATTGTTCGATATTCAAAATGCCGTACAATATCGTGAACATATGGTATTGTCAGAATTTTATGCTGTTAGAGAAGGATTATGAGTAAACGAAAGCATGAAAAAAAGAAATCGAGCCATGATTTGTTATTGTATACATTTACTAATTTCTGAACCCCCCGGGGGGCACCTCGAAATGAGGATGAGATGCTTCCGGCATGGTGGTTGGATCTCGCCAGCCTGGAGGGTACACTAATAGGTGGGGGATCTGACTCCTCCCATCGATGGTGGGACGTACTTCCTTCAGGGAGGGTTGTACCATGGCCAGTGATGGCCCTTAGGACTCAGCCACAGTTCCCGCCAATGTTGCTGTTGCGGCGGTCCGGTCATTCAGTTTTTTGGTTTAAATCCGTGTGCCTTCGTGGCGGGTCGGAGAGTTAGATGGCTGCCTTTACTAATTTCTTAAAAATGAAACTAAATTGAATGACTTCAATATAATTCTAATATCAAAGAAGTGAAAGATTTATCATACCTACATATATATTTTTAAAGTTTTATTTCCAAAAGACTTTGCAACTTCAAACCTTTATTACCGAAATGTCTAGAATTGAGGTTAGCTGATTAGATAATTCCTTATCAACTAAATTCGAGTTTATAATAAACGGGGAAAAGCTGATAAGATAACCGCGATGATAGTTTGCATTTGTCGTGATGTCACTTTTCAGAGCTAAACATCGTACCTCTTCAATAACTAATCACGTAACGATTACCGAAAACGAAATCAACGGAAAAGCAAACAAAATATCTTTCTGGAAGCTATCGTTGTTATCTTTTCATCGCCTTATCTAAACTGCACTCTCATCCAGTGATAAGACCGGAAATTTCTCAACAGAAATTCAATCGCCATATACCAATTATAACTCGTCGGAACTTAAGCGAAAGTGTTGGCAGTGCATGCAAAGGAAATATGTTCTCGTCTCTCCAAAATATGTTCTCGTCGCGTGTGTTACATAACCAGATGAGACATCTGGTGAAAGTTGTCTATCGGTTTATTTTCTTATCGCTTGAGATATGAAAAAATAGCCTTGAGCCGACTGAGCATGCGCGTATGTACCGAGTGCAAAGAAACTCACCGTCAATAATCAATCCAGATAAATCGTTATTTCTTAGGCCATAATTTATCGTTACGTAACAGATAAAATAAGAAATCCATTAAGTGTGACTAATAGCCTGTTTTTGTGACATGTCCTATTCATATCAATTAAATGAAAAATTCAAATAGTATGTACATTAACTTATTCTTGTTAATATTAAAAAGTTACATCATAACCAGTTATAATGCACATACAATCAAAATATAATGCATATTAATCTATTCTTATTAATATTAAAACATTATATTATAACCAATTATAATATACATATAATCTAAATTGTACATTAACCTATTCTTGTTAATGTTAAAAACTGTTAGTTTTAATAATAACCGATAAATTACTCTAACTGTAAATCTATAACGATTGGAAACTTTACTAATATGACCATGCAATGGTCCAAAAATAAAAACAAAAAAGATCGTTCTTGTTTGGAATCATCCACTCACTCAATGTAGAGTTTAAAAAATCATATTGTTTCTCTACTTTGCCAACATAGACCCGATACCCCCCCCCCACACACACACACAAAACCGTATTATAGCAAGACCTGGAACCTGGGAGAACTCTGAGCTGCCTTGTCCATTCAACCTTATATATTAAATCCTTGTTGTTTTGCCTTTTGCTTTTGCTGGAAGATATATAATACAGCTGACTTTATATGTTACAAATTATCTACTTCTAATAAAATCTATAGCAATAAATTAAAACATAAGAGCAAAGGTTATTAGCTTTAATCAAAAGCTGTCAAAAAAACTCTTCGAACTTCTAGCAATGGCATATTTATTCATTTTGCTGCCCTATGTAATGTATATTATGAAGCCCATCTCTTAATAAATTGGTAAATTTAGTTTTACATTTCAGCGCCTTTTTAATTTACCTTTTATGATGATATATTTTAGATTTCTTTATTTTGTTTTCTTTGTGCAAATATATTTTTCCATTTATTTATTGTGGCTCAAAACTGTCGGCATCCATGTTTGCTCACGATACTTAAACAAACATCGGTATTTATTGGTAAACGCAATGAAACACATAACAATCTGACAAATTATACTTGATAAACCATTAATATTATTCTAATATTTCATAATTCTTAAATTTTGAAATTTTTATAAGTTTATTTATTTGTGAACTAGAAAAATAATATGAACTAGGAAATAAATTTTAAATTGATTTGCCTGTGGCCCCCTCTCTCAGCATAGAGGTCCTATACAGCTACCGAGCCTGTCCAATAACCCTTCATTCGAAGCATTGCAATTTGATAATATTTTAAGCTTAATTATTTTATCCCCACCTGGTTCAACTACAAGAATAGTTGAATTCTGTGAACAATGAATTTACCTCATATAATTTACAGAAAGCATGTCAATCTATGCACTTTATTACATAAGAAGTTGTGCCATCTGGAGGACTATTATACTGTTAATAGTCTCTCAGATGTGTTCTTTATAAACTAACAAAACAAAGTAACAAAGTAAAGTTACTAACAAGAGTTGTAATACAAAGTATTAATGAAATAAAAAAAAATATTATTATTTGCAAGATATTTTACGTGCAGATAAATAGAAACATTGCAAATTTTGTTTCGTCGTATTGGATCTTATGCATTCTCAGTGTTAACGAACATTCAAATTATAATTAATCATTGAAATCAGATTGAAATAAATAGTGATTTATTAAAAGAAAAAAATGATAAGACGAATACAAGAATAAAAAAAGCTGAAAGTAAATATTAACCTAACTTTTCATTTAGTCTGTGAAGAGAGAATAAAATGAATCAACAGAAATACAAAATAATAAAAGTTATAAGTCTCGGTTCATCGATCTTCGTCCTTCATTTTTGTTTAGATTTATTTGTACTGCATTTGAAAAGTCTAGCTATTTGCATTTGTAGTAATACTCGAGCGGCCAAACAGACAGACTTCCTTTAACTGAATTTCATTCAAAATTTGATATAAATACTACAAACATACTATAAAGCTCATATACCAAATTCCATCCATCTAGGCCAAACCGTTTTTGAGTTATTGTATTCACATACAAAATACATAATAGCAAAAATATCTGAAATGTAAAGATTCGTCAAAATAGCGAGTTGGAATTTTTTGACTATTGCAATATTTTCTCTGCATTTTGTATACGACAAAATAAAAAGGAAATAATTACTTTTACATTAAATAAGTAAAGTTTTGTACAAAAGTTTAATAAAAAGATTAATAACTGTTTTATTTAAATTTAGCTATTTTTTTATAAAAATAAATAAGAAATAACAAAAAAAATTATTAACAAACTAACTGTTAAATAGATGTAAGTGCTTTAATGATCGAAAATTTTAAACCTACGATTTAAACAACTGTATTTCCGTTAATGTCTAATGACCTTACCTGAGATGCGAAGGCAAATGTTGGCTTCGGTGGGTAAATTTGCCGTTCTCATAAGTTTCAACCAATGGCCTTCATCTTCAAGCATCACGTGAACTGGAGATCCGCCGTCGGAACGGTTAACCTGAAAGAAGAATAGTAGAAATTATGACACATAGATGGCGACACCACATTTGGCACTTTCTCATTCGAAAAGGAAAATTTGAATTTAAAAGCACTTTAAAATAATAAATATTCTAAATATGAAGATAACAGTTTTTTTGTTATTTTAAAATAAAGAAAAGCTTGCATCAAAATTTAATTCAACCTTTTTAACAATTAATTCATATTTGTTTTCCTTCCAAATAAAATTAAAGTTACCAAATAGGTCTATTGGCGGTCGTAACTCGGATAAAAATATTCAAACTAGTCTCATATTTCTCATAAAATATTATTTCAATATTGAAAATTAAAAAAAAAATAACTAAATCAAACTCAAAAAATTATATGCTTTCCCAGACTTTAGTATTATATGAGACTCAAACTTTTAAAATTTTACGCCACACAAATATGAATCAAAAATGGATGCAATATCGTAAAAGCGATTTTCAAGACCAAATCATCCTGAATGTTATGTTTAAAATCGATGAATAAAACATTTTAAAAATATATTATTCAATTTTTTTTTTTTTTTTTTTCCTAAATAAAACATTTAGTGTGCAATAAAATATGCCAGATATTGGGGTTAATAATATTAAAATTTAGAGAATATTAATATTTATTATCAATGATAATTATTTCGAAAAATGAGTCTATTTTGTGGCAACCTATTCTGGGGTCTATACTGGCGAAGATCAAGGTGCCATTTCATATTTATTTTGGAATCGTTTGTACTTTTATTTTATTCTAATTTTACTTACAAATTTTATCATTTTAATTAATGAAATGTACCATTAGTGGTACACATATAATAATTTGAGCAATTCTACATCATATATAATTTTGATCAGCTAAATCTGACAGAGATTATGGAAAATTTAATATCAGATTGCTTTAGAATAAATTCATGTCAACGATTTTTTTTTTCGCGTGACTATTTTAAGCCAAACTTTTGCGCAGTAGTTTCTGAGGATAGAGACACCTGAGCACCCGAGGGCAGAAGTCTGGCTTCTAGCTCAAATGAAGATAACACACACACGCGATTGCACATCCCCCTTTCACAGGGGGACTCATTCACGCACCTCACAGAGAGAACACAAGGAAGAGAACAACCATGCCCGAACAAGGACTCTAACCCGTAACGCCTAGATCACGGGGAAGACGCGCTACCCCTAGGCCAGAGCGCCGGCCATGTAAGCATTAATCCCGATTATAAAATGGTCAGGCATCCAGAAATAAGCTGAAATTTTAAAGAATTTTCCAAAATGTTATTTTCCGTCAATTATCTGATGGTTCCGGAGTTCAAAGAAGTAAGTAACTTTTATACACAAATAATCCATAAACATCATCAGTTGCCATTACATTTCTCAGCGTAGTTCAATATTTTAGATATAAGTTAGTTGCAAGGTAATACAGGTAAAAAAATATTATATAAAGAGAATTAATATAATAGAAACGTTTAATCACGAAGACTTCTTTCGAAGTAAGTTTATAACAATTATTCGCTGCCATTGCCATCACTATGGCGTTTTCCCACCATTCTCGATATACCTATTTGATAGACGGGCGCGAATGTTCGAGACCAGATTCCACGGAAGAACTGTTGTGTAAGCAAATGTGGTACGCATTAAATCCTTTGAGCCCAGATGTCCTCCTACTGGTGTGGTGAGGTAATTTTAAGAGGAGGTGCCAACTCAGCTGTCGTCCTCGTCATCTGATCGTGGTTCAAAATTGTAAGATCCATCTTAAGATAGCACTAATGTTACTTTAAAACGAGACATTAATACAACTAGACATGCGGGTGTATCTTTTCTTACCATTTGATAAAATATCTTAAAACTTTATCCGTGTATTTTTGGGAAGAAAGGTCGTAACACAATATGGGCATCTGCATACATTGCAAATTTTTTATCCTAAAACTTTTTACTTAACATATGAAAGAAATAATCGTACGAAATTTACATGGAACGAAGTCTGAGATCTAAGTTGTATTTTATATTTATACTCATGAATTAAAAAAAAAAAAATGCATCTTTAATGAAACAAAAAATCAGCACACATTATTTTCAATGCTAATTGGTGAATAAAACAAGATTTTCACGTTGTTATGGTTACACAATAATTTAATATTACCCACATTATTTTTTATACATATGTGGCAGTGTTATTGGGAAATCAGAACATTATTCAAGGCTTTTATGAGACACACTATATACTTTTGTAGATTCTTCGAGTAACTGACCACTCACTTTCAAAAGACCGTTACTGTCTTCCGTGACCGGTTGTTGCAGGTGCCCTTTGTAGGTGCCCAGCACAGTTCCTGCTTCGAGACGCTCTTTCGCAAGCACTAGGGACTCTCCGCCAAACTCTCTGAGATACAAGTGACTGGAGGGCAGGTTCAATTCCGGAACTACGTGGTCAAAATCCGTGGGCTCTCCTAAAACACAAAAATAATAAACCCAATGAATTAAAATTGTATCATAATTTCCTTCAATTTAAGTCGTAACTAATCGACAGAGTATAAGTAACTGTTGTGTTGTGTTATGGCACTGTGAATAAAGGTATATTCAGGAAAAGAATTTCTTTCCATTGTTACATTTGATAGAAAATTTAATAGATTTTTGCGTGGACATCAAACGAATGAAAAGTTTCTTTCATCTCCCTTCAGATATTTCGAATCTTTTATATTCACATTAGAAAAGTATTAATATCGTTAAAAATAAATTCAAGATTTTCATGAATTGCGGAATTTTAAACCATGGTAATCCCGAAAACATAACTCATTTTTTTATTTTCTCGTATACATGGTATTGAAAAAGAATAGTAATCGTCACAAAATTCGAACTCGAGATTTCCACGAATCCCCACGTTTTAGATCTCCCTGAGTTCGAAAAACACATTTTTTTGAAAATGCCCATCTGTCTGACTGTCTGCCTGTAAAAGAGATAACTCAAAATTTGGTATATGATCTTTGCACCAAATTTGTCGATTTCTTTTGAATAAAATGCCGTAAGTCAAACGCAATAACTTGAATATATAGAATTATATGTGAGATTTTGAATAAAATGCCATAAGTCAAACGCAGTGACTTGAATATATATAGAATTAGATGTGAGATTTTGAATAAAATGCCATAAGACAAACGCAGTGACTTGAATATATATAGAATTAGATGTGAGATTTTGAATAAAATGCCATAAGACAAACGCAGTGACTTGAATATATATAGAATTAGATGTGAGATTTTGAATAAAATGCCATAAGTCAAACGCAATGACTTGAATATATATAGAATTAGATGTGAGATTTTGAATAAAATGCCATAAGACAAACGCAATGACTTGAATATATATAGAATTAGATGTGAGATTTTGAATAAAATGCCATAAGTCAAACGCAATGATTTGAATATATAGAATTAGATGTGAGATTTTGTTAACGCGATAATTCCAATCTTTTCGAGAAAAACATGTCCAAAGCAGAAATTCAATTTTCGGATGCTGTTAACCGCATGTGAGGAATTAATCGCCAAAAAATTCGTCTAAAGACACACGATAGATTCAGTAAAAATGCTACATTCACGCCAAAAGTAAATATTTCATAACTATTGAACGCCAATGCCATGTAAGATGAGATGCGAGAAAGTTTTGTGGAGACCACATCTGTTGGTTAGAATTACGTTTGTGCATGTGTATCTATCTGTTCTTGTATATATGAACAAAGAGATAAAAAAGTCCGTTTTTATCTTTTTAAAAAATAGACAATTTATAAAAGTCAAATGTGCCTGAATTTGAAATACATAATATAGAATAACCAAAAATTATTACATAATAAACAAAATAAAACTTGTTTGAACTAAATTTCCTTAACAACTGAAAATAGTTTTGTAAAACTTTATTGTTACCATTTTTTTATATTTTTTTCTTTCCTTGATTTAGAATCGAAGCATTAAAAATTGTCATTATATTTTAATCCACGTTAGAAAATTAAACTGATGTTACCAAATTAATCCAAGATTCTATCAATTGGAAAGGAAGAATAGGATAGCATTAGTCAAAGCATTATATACATTTGAAAATCGAGTTATACCAACAAATAAAGAAATTTTGTCCTATATTATTCATAATAATGATCGCACAATTAAGTATGATGGAATTTAAAAATCATTTAAAAAGATGAATTCAGATAATTAACTGATAGTATCCAATAAAATAGAAAAGTAGCTGATTCCTGATTTTATATACATTAAAAATTGTTAAGAATTTATCATAAATAATTCGGAAAAATTTAAAAATAATGATAAGAAGTTTTAAAATAGCCAGGAGGCACATATATTTCTCAATTTGTTTTAGATTTTAGTTTGAAGTCATGGATTACGTACCAATATGAATGATTAAAAAAGGATTAACAATATTTCGATTTTTGATGCGATTCAAAAAATGTGATTCTTAAACACAAAATTTGATTCCTCTCTTCCATCATGGCAAATGTGATGAAGAAGCGAGAAAGAAAATTAACAAAATTTATAACAAAAAGTAATATTTATTCTGTATGCAATGCTTTTATAAACTGTTTGAATATTTCGCTACTTCCGATTGTTTTTGTTTTTATTTGGTTAATTAACTAATTGAATTTCGCTTTATATTCTATGGGAATTTTTACGATGTCAAGTTCAGAAAAATTGAACGTCCACACCAGACAATCTTTCTTAGGCCTAATACGCTAAACTTTTCAATTCGTTTAGATATAAAGGAAGTAGGTAAATAAAGTACAAATTACAAAATTTACACACGACAGTAATGAAACCAAAGTGGCTTCAATATTCCAGGAATAAAAATAAACTTTTAGAGACATAAATTGCATGGGAGAAATGAAATCATTCGATCAGATAATAAATTAAACACTCATAACAAACAGTACAATTCCATGAACAATTTTATTTATCATTTCTAAAATCTAAAAATTAATGCTCTTTCAAAAGGCCTCAAAAATCCTTTAATACCGACAAGATCCGAGCCGATGATTTCCGACGATTGTCACTTCCTGTTGCTTCACACTAAAGCAAAATCCGATTCTAGGATGAGACATCCACCTACGCAACGAACTACCTTACAGAACACACCCTAGAAACACTCTACATAACACTCCAAACGATTTTTTTTATTTATTTTTTCAATCAATAAAGCAGATGTGCTGCTGCTACTCGCAGGTCGTTTGAAATCCAAGTTCTTCCCGCTCGAACAGACCTTATTATATTCGAGGCAGGTGCCAGCCGTTTGGATCTTATCAGCGAAATGGATCTTGCCTATCAGGTTATTTATTAGCCGTGCCACTAGCTTTTAGGGTTGATGCTGATAGGGGAAGTTGATTTTGTATCGGCATTAAGTGTTAGATTAAATCTAAGTAAAGTTCTGAGGGCCAAATAGCGTTTGAAGGAAGAAAAGAAAGAAAGAAAGAAAAAAGAAGAGAATCTTTGGAATGAAATGTTAGTGGTTATTTCTTAAAGTTCGTCTGATAAGGGAGGTTCGTGTTGATTGTAGAAAGGACGTTGCGTAGTGCAAAGAAGATAAGGTGAGGTTGGAAATGGATGTCCTTATTCAAGAATTACTCTTTTTCTTTCTTTTTTCTTATTCTTTTCTTTTTCTCTCTCTTGTATTGATTTGGTTTGAAATAATACATAAATGGGGGAATTAGATAAAGTTTTAGAGCCCCGGCGATTGCTTTGTTTTTGTTCTGTTTTATTCTAGAAAAATACTTTTATCTTGTTTCGAGAACTGAAGGAACAAGGATATTTCATTAAGAAATGAAGATATTGAAAGATAATTTATCGATAAATATGACGCAGCTAAGTGACTTAGTCATATTTGAGAAGATAGCACAAAAAATTTCATTGACAGTATGATGAAGAATCAAAAATATTACAGGCATATGCTATTAGAACTACACTCGGAAATTCCTTAACACTCATCACATATTAATTTATTAATATCATTATTAATTATTCACATATAACTTATTACTAATGTTTATCGCCTAATTCTGAAAAGACATTATAATTTTAGTATTTAATATTTTATCAAAATTAAAGAACGGAAATTCACCCTTCCCTATATTAAACAAGGGAAATCTGAAATATTACTGGTTGCTTTTTAAGAAATAATTTTACTAAGAAGTAAGGCACCACAAATACGTAAATAAGAAGTTGGTAAATAAGAAGTCAGTTTTCGCTTTTTCTGGTGGGTATAAAAATGATACAGGGAAGAGTTACTTTCATTCCGACGATGGAACGCACCTTCTTTCAGGTTGGATTGGAGAATAACCCACAGTGATGTCTATTAGGGCTCCACTTTCAGTTTCAGTTCACCTCGGACACTTTGGCAGGGTGAAGTTATGGTTGTAACGCAAACTTTTAAGTTATGGTTGTAACGCAAAAAATTAATTTGGAAAAATATGTATTAAAACTTTTTTGTTAAATTTTAGGAATAGTTACACTAGTTTTAAGTTATTTGTTTATTGAATAGCTATATCCAATAAGTGACAAAACTTTATTTAATTGTTTCTTATTTTATGCAGCAATTCATCTGTGCTATGAAAATAGCCGTGATTTTAGACCCTTTTTACCATTCTGAGAAATGACCAGAATATGTATCATTTAAATTTCTTCCAACTGGAAGCATATACTCGTTTCTAATAATATAGAAATAATATATTAAGCCATGATTAGAATGGATGTCAAGTATACATTTTCCTAACTATTACCAAATTTTTATATTCTCCTAAGATTCTTCGTTGTTTTATTCTTTGATTTTATGGTTCATTTCCTTAAGTTCTAAGTCTGTTTCTAACAATATAGAAATAATATATTAAGCAACGATTAGAGTGGACGTCCTGTATACATTCTCCTAAGTATTCCAAAAAGTCTACATTCTCATAAGATTATTTATTATTTTATATTGATTTTATAGTTAATTTCCTTAAGTTCTAAGCCTGTTTCTAACAATATAGAAATAATATGTTAAGCCACGATTAGAGTGTACGTCCCGTATACATTCTCCTAAGTATTCCGAAAAGTCCACATTCTCCAAAGATTCTTTATTATTTTATATTTTGATTTAAAAATATACAATAATAAAGTATCTTAGATCTTAAGATTTTTTATTATTTTATATTTTGATTTAAAAATATACAATAATAAAGTATCTTAGATCTTAAGATTTTTTATTATTTTATATTTTGATTATTCTTTATTATTTTATGTTTGATGAAGATTCTTTATTATTTTATATTTTGATTATTCTTTATTATTTTATGTTTGATGAAGATTCTTTATTATTTTATATTAAGATACTTTGTTATTTTAGTTTTTGATTTTATAATTAATTTTAATAAGTTCTACTGAATTGTCTTGAATTCTCCAATTGAATACAAACATATTAAAACAGTTCTTTCTCTCTATGGCTACTTAAACTTATTACTAATGTTAACCTCCTTATGTGCACGTATTTTTGCACTTAAAATTGAGCAGAAGTGAAAAGAGATAGATAGTTAAAGAAATAAATAATATCTATCTTTACGAATTCATTCAATAGTATAAGTTTTTAATTAAAATTAATTTCAAACATTAAAAAAAAACTTTTGAAAAAAATCTCGAAAGAAGTACAAAAAAAAAAAAAAAAAAAATACTCAATCTTTCAAATACGCGGTTAACTTAACTTATCTCAAATTATCTGTAAATACATTTCGCTTCCTGAATTTTAAGAAGATTTTTCAAGGCATTTCATTTTTTATTTCCAATAAAAACTTGAGAAGAAAGAACAAAACTACAAATCGTGTGCGTTTGATCTAAACATCTGCAATAGTAAAAGTGGACCATCTATCTAGGCTAAAGTTAGATTGACATCAAGGACTAAATAATCGGTAAATAAACAACTTGACACATCACGGCGATATTATCTGCCCCATTTACAAAAAACTGCAAAATAAACATAAAAAGTAAACAGGGATTATTTATTTTTTCCCCTTACAAAAGATGAGTGCTCGGGTGGCAATAAAAATAATAAATTCTTTACGACAAATTAAATTTCCTCAATTAATTTAATGCAATTCAGTTAAATTAATGAGCCATAACTAAAGTGACATTTTTTCCTTGTAATTATAACTCTGGCTAGGATTTACTGCAGCAGATCCGTTATCAGATGTTTTTAATATTTGATTTAATTGTATGGTGATCACGCGTCCTCTTAAAAAAAGTAATTTAAAAACAGTTTTAGTTTAAATCGTGGGTATTTTAATAAAAAATGGAATTCTTAAGTAGAATTAAGACGAGGAGAACGTTATAGGCTTAAAAGATTTTGATATTTAAATCTATTTTCACCTATTTTTTTAATAATCGCTTAATCACTGTAAAATTCTTTAAAATAATAAGCATAAACGCAATTATTATTCCTTGACTTTTATTTTTTGAAATTTCAACTTTTTGAAACGTTTAGAGCATCAGAAGTTGTTTTAAATCCCTGATAAATTCATAGTATAAAATCTTCATATTGAACAATAAAGCAAAATAATTTAAAATGTCCACTTCCACCAATTCCATTTATACAATAAATAAATAATTCTTTTAAATTTTTGTATATAATGCACAGTTAAATTAAATTAAATTAAAATTAGGCAAAAAATATTTTTAAAAAAAATTGTTAAAATTCATAAATTAAATCATAAAATACTTTGAATTTTTATACGGTATTATATCGCAGAAAAGCGCTAAAATTCATCTTGTATTTTAAGTAATTAAAATTCTGATTGATTTTTTTATAATTGCCCTGAGGTGCACATTCCCACCCTCCAAAGTATATATGAGACAAATTTCGTAACTATAGATCAGAAGATCTGGCCTATAGAGCACTTACACATATACAGATATATTCATCTTTATTAGATGATATCTAGCTCAGTTTGACGAAAATTGTACATTTCACTCTCATATCTTTTAAAAGAAATCACCAATATTGCTAGTGCAACTGATATATTGGCAGATGGAGAATTAAAACGATTCTAACAATGATATCCTTGAGATTATATTACCATATTTTTCCTATTAATAATTATTGTAAAATATGATGGTTAAGTTTAAATTTTCATTTAAAACCCATAAGGATCTATCTTTAAATAACACTTAATGGACGCATATCTTATTTAAATTTAAAGAGATACTATAGATATTTCTGTGGACTCTAAATTGTCTCACGTGCATCATAAATGCACACGCGTGATATCACTGATAAGCAGATAATATTAATCTGTCATATCAAGAGCCGTTTCCTGCGTCTTGAACAATCTAAAAAAAAAAAAAATGATAACACCACGCCAATCATCAGTTGCTAGAAAAAAGATTAAAATATTTCCTGCCTTGGAATATTCATGATTAAATTTGTGGATTGTTCTGGTATTTGTAATAATATATTTTCATTTCAAAATTTAAAAAGGAATATTTTGGAAATCCAAAAATTATTTTTAGACAAGAAGATTGTTGAAATAAAATAAGAACAAAATGCAAATCAATTATCAGTTCTTAATAATCACCTTCGATATTTCTGGAACTAAAATATAGACTCCAAATCACACGAAAGGCAAATAAACGAAATCATCAAATCACCATAAAGGAAATTCTGTTCACTATTCGGGGAATGATTTCAACGAACTCTCTAAAAACAGCAACTATGCCCTTGTTCTCGCTATGGAAAATTGTAGACTTTGACCAAGTTATGAATGTTCAGATTTTTATTTTCGGAATCTTGCACATGAGTGCTTTGTGCTTTGAATTGTAATAAAGAAAATCGAAAGTGCATTATGGACAGAGTGTTTATTTCAAGAAATAGTATTGTAATTTTAGTAATAAGATCTGATATTAAGGTCATTTATTTAATTGATTACCGTATTTAAAAACAAGCAGAAGTACAAATCAAAATCAAAAAACAGTCAAACCTTTGACGGATTTGATTCAAAATTTGATAAAGATCTAAACTGTAGATGAAGGATTTTGTACTAAATTTAATCTATCTAGTTCTTCAGGTTTTGTAATAATCCTATTCCCATGTACACCGACAGGCATACGAAAAGACTTCCTTAGAATGGATTACCTTTAAAATTTCATTTAAAAAAATTTATAAATTTGACATAAAATTCACATACTAAATTTCATCTGAATAGCTCAAAGCCTTGTTGAGTTGTAATGTCTATAACAGATAGAATGACAGTTAAACAGACATATATTTCGGAAACAGTGATATTAGAAACGTAAATATTCTTCAAAATAAATTTGTTAAAAAAACTTTTAAAGATCAAATTGTAGCAGACATTATATCCATGTTATTTTAATGATCTTACACCTGTCATATTCATTGTGCACATGAACCAATCTAATGGAGTCGAGCCTCGTGACATCAGAGTGCTATAAAAAATTAAATTGTAAGTTTATCTGTCTTCTAAATTTCGCGGTATTGAATCTTCACTTTCGTTATCCTCGTGTAAGCAACACAAATAAATATTAAACAGATTCCTTTTTTCTTAGCTGTCAACAAGGGAAGGAAACAAGGGGGTAAAATATTTGACAGGATGTTTAACTCCCGTCCTTTGATGAATAAAATTTGAATTTCATTTTAGCAATGAAATCTATTGTTAAAAATTAAGCATTTTTTACATTATTTTTAAAAAATTATAAAAATTCAGAAAAATTTTGTTTTTTAATTTAAATTGATATAGCTGAAAAAATAATTTTTTTTTTTTTAATTTTAGACAAATGTAAGCGCCGGTTTTTTCAATCCATATTTTTTTTGAGAAGTTAGCGCGGAATAAAACGCTGAAATCTCATTTAATTTCTATTCCTAATTAAAATCGTGAATATCACTACAAAGTACACATTTCCACCCTCCAAATAATAAGTATTTTGGGGGTCGAATTTTCTAAATTTTGTAGCTCAAGGTCAAATGGTCTGTAGTGAGCCAACTTATACACAATATCTTTCATTATTATTAGTATAGATTTTGATTAACGTCTTTGGAAATGCTCAAACTTAGCAATTTTATCTGCAAACGATTTTAAGAAGGGCAAATTGAAAAATTGTTCTAATTTTTTAAAAATAAGAAAATTTGTCTTCTGCCTTCTTTTTTTTTCCGATATAGAATTTCGTCACGTGAATGCAGGATTTTTTTAAAATGTAACTTCATCACACCTTGGAATTTCAAATTCTTGTAGAATAAAAAAGCAAATGAAAAACAAACTAACCAAAACTTAAGATATCGCATAATCATAACACCTGCATGGGGTCATTAAAACGTTTGAGCCAATACCTGTTTCACAAGATACCAGTTATAAAATTAACTGTTCCTACGTGATTGTCGCTCTGATATAAAGGGAATTCAATTTTGCAAGTATGGTATATAGAGATGCGCGATAACAAAACTCATAAAGTGGATTGCGCAGAGAAGTAATTTCATTTTAAACGTAGTCGTAAAATACAGCTTTCAAAATCATAAACTCTAAGTTTATTGGAACCATGAATCTTAACTGGTCTAAATAAAGTTCAAAACACCTAAAATGTTTTAAAAACAATATTAAAAAATAAACTTGATTATAGCTATTTAAAAATTATTGGAACAGGAAAATATATATTCTAGACTATTTGGAAATTGCATTTAAAATATGAAATTTCGAGAGTTAAAGGCTCTCTAAGAGTATCAATCGATATGAAATGCAAGATTCTTCATTAAATTTCATTCCTTTTTAAACACTTTTTCCCATTATTTGCATAATTAAATCACCTTAGCTTGTTCTATCAATATTAATACCAATTTTAACAGATATTTTCATTGTCATCGTTGTACGATTAAAAATATTAAAATCATGGCTGGATTTAAAATGTGATTAAAAAATCATTTGGAAAACAGTGAAATTTCTTGTGCGTAACGGCAGTGCGAAATTTTAAAAAGTAACAGTAATAAAAAAAAATTTCATACATTAAAAATGATTGGATAATCCATTTTTGAAATCAAAACAACAATGACAGCAACATCTGAAAAGGATTTCCCGAACTTTTAATGGTATTTTATTACTACCAATTAAAATTTTTAGATATAAAAATAGATGAACATTTAATTTGTTATATTAGATTCAAACGCATTATATTTTTATTTATTTATTTTTTGCCTTTTTTTAAGCCAGGATCAAAATTTAATCTTTGAAATACATATTGAAGACAATATTAAAACTGTATTGCTAAAGCATCGTATTATCATTAATTCAATATTCCAAATAAGGATATGCATATCACTGGAAATCTCGGAAAAGAAATTGTTAAAAATGAAATCACAATTAAAATGTGATATAATATATATAATTATAACAATGATTATAATTTTTTGCATAAAAATGTCAAATTCGATAGAAATTCAAAGCATCCATCCATTTCAAAGCATCACAGACACAAAACTAGCTTACGAAAGGAAAACTGTTCATAAGTTAAAACTGTCTGTAAGTTAATTCAATTCCTTCAAAATGTAAAACCAAATTAAATTCTAAACTACATAAATAGCATCATCTTTTTTGTACCTTCTACTTCTCACCAAATGCTATTACTTATTGCTTTTGATGACAATAATAATTAACGATCTTTGTCAATCCTATTTCCGATTTAGACAAAAATCTGTTTCCATTGTAAAGAAATATAAACATCATAAATTGCAACATCCTTTTGTAATTTTTTTCTGACTGTATTAAATGCTTTTTCGCAAGTTTTTAACAAAAAGAAAACGATCATTAATAACATTATATTTAACAATAAATGACACTTACAAAATATCGCAGTCTATTTCTAAAGTATAATCCACGAAATTGGTTCAACACATCGGTTCAAATCACCACAATATTACAATTCAAGTCATTCTTAAAGTTCAAATAACTATACTAATAGATTATGTTATATAAACTACATCACCATTTTATATCAACTATTTTCCACCAATGTTCTAATACCTTAAATAAAATCTTAGAAGTTAATTCCCAGGAATAAAATAACGCAATATCGTCAGCACTACCAAATAATTTTGCATCCTACCGATAATGGCAGTCTTACTTAATAACACTATTTTTAACAACAGAAGAAATGACACTTACAAAACGTCACAAATCCGTTACTAAAGTACAACATCCACAAAATCGACGCAGCAGACGCAGAGGAATCGCCACATACCTTGCAACCTACCGATTCAAAATCAATCCACCATTACTCTCAAAAGATACAACTTCTCCCCTACTCGATCGCGACTCGAGAACTACTGATAAAGCTCCAGTTATTCTTTGAACTTTACATATCTCCCTCTGAAAGGGGAACTTTGCACTGCTGCCTCGACTGATAGCGTGAGCCTATTTTTGGATTCCTATCGCCATGACAGTGTTACATGATTAAAGTTATGAAGTTATGAAACGGACTTCGGTCTGTAAATAAGAAATTTTTTGTGTATTTTTAATACGTTATCTCTTCTTTTCCTTAACCCTCTGTTAATTGTACTTTGGATAGGGTTATCGGGTGGAAGATAGCCATAATTCTAGTCTCTGTCTGAAAAGATTAACAGTTGTTATGTAATAACCCAGCCACGTTCGAGTCCAAAAGATAGTTTACGTAAAATTCAACATATAAGGAATTTTAGTTGAGGAATTTCTTGTGAAGCAGTGCTGAAAAGTACTTAATATAATCAGGGATTGCCGCGATGATAATTTTTTGAACGATTAGGAAGTATAAATTGTTTTTCAAATGAAAACAATAAAGTTCTTTCGTCTTACCAGTGATAACAAGGCATGGATGGAAACCATGAAACATTCAAAAACTCGTATGATATTGTATACTTTAGCAATAAACTTATTGTTTTAGTTGATTGTTCCGTCTTTCCCTCAAGAAAATCAAAGTTATGGGTCACTCTCCCTTAAAGGTAATCTACACAATTATAACAGAATTTAGACAAGCTTCAACTTCAATTGCACCGGCCCACTTTGACCTAAAGAAGATGCCACCCTTTATCAAGAATCATTGAGGCTTGACTTGGCATGCTGTGTCACATTTGTAGATCATTAAACTTTTTCTTAAATAAATATCATGGGTAAAGAAATAAATTAATAAGAGATGCACTGATTTAATAACTTTATTTTCCAATGAAAAGAAAAATTCAATCAGAAGCCAAAGATGTTTCATAAGTATACCATGAACTTCTTAATAGGTTTTCATTTCATCACTGCACCACACACTTTAAAATCGATATTTTAAAAGAAAAATCATTAAGAAATACATAACAAAACATAATACACACAATCATTCGAGTCCTAAGATTTGACTTCACGTTTTTATACCATATCACATGGAAACTGCTACACTGCCCAGATGACAAACGTTTGGGAATGTAGACAAGCTTCAACTTCAATTTCCTCCGGCTCACTTTCACTTGATGCTTTTCATGCTTTATCAAGAATCATTGAAGCTTGGCTTGGTATGCTGGGACACATTTCTTGATTATTAGAGTTTTGGAAACAAATGTCATGGGCAAAGAAATAAGTTAATAAAAGGTAAATTTGTTCAGGATAGATAGCCCTTACTTTTTTATTTCGGGGTATTTTTACTATCATCAAAGTATATGCACTAGAGGTAGCCTCACACATGTAGCATCAATACAAGAGAACGCTAAACTTTTTTTTGTTTTTCTTCATTGCTGTTCTATGTGCAGTAATGTGTAAAGTGTTAATGTATGTTCTAAATTCAACATCTTTCAATCCAGAACATGCTCAGCGTTATTCGATGGAGTCAAATCATAAGTGGATTGAAGTTATATGAAGATTATATTAAGGCGGACCTCGTGGTCTTGAACTATACTCGGATGGCGAAAACGAATAAATTGTTATCCTCCAATCAAGCTTTCTCATCTGGCTTAGAAGCTTTAGCTCATATATGTTTAAAAAAGAACAAAGGGTCTAAAAAGGTTCATACACACAACAAATTTTTTGAAGAATCAGCTAAAGATCTAATTTGAAATTGGGGCATGCAAGCTTCCAGTTTCAAAATTATGACTCGATCACATGACCATGATGGTCCATAAACTTGTTTGAATTCAGTAAAGATTTGGCTCGATATTTTTATTATTTTTATTTTAGTTATTTTATTTATTTATTTTTATATTACTCATGTTATTTTCTATTTTATTTCAATTTATTTCTTTTGCAAAACTCAAATGCGTTCGTGGTTTTTGTTTTGATTCATCTTTAGTTATACAGTTTTTCTAATATTTTCTCTAAAAAGACCTGATTCACTCCCCCCCCCCCCACCGTTACCATCCCCGCATCTCCTGACCATGATTCTTCATTGTTCTACATGCAGGGATTTATAGCGGCATTAAAGCAGTTTTCCATAAAAACCGAGAAATGCCGTCTCCTCTTTTAGCATACTATAGGTCTGTATTCTTCATCGAAGGCAGATAGAGTTGTCATTATTATTTACACCTCATTTACCATCGATGAATCTATCACACCTAAAGTGAGTGAATAACAGAAATAAAACGATCAATCTGATTAAAAAGACAAGTTTGGTTTGGTTATATTATATTAACGCCCCGTTTGAAGTAACACTAGGTCTATTTTGGAACGGACCTCCTAATTTTGAACCACGATCAGATGATGAGGACGACATCTGAGCTGGCACCCACTCCCCACACCACACCACACTAGCGGGAGGACGTTTGGTCAGGACGGATTTAACGTGCAACAGACCTTACCCCTTACACTTACACGACCGTTCTTCGGTGGAATCGTGTCACGAACCTGAAGCCCTCCGGTTCCGAAGCCGAGACCTTACCACCAGGCCACCACGGCTCACGATTAAAAAGACAAATCCAGTTACTTCTCTTAGGAAAGTGAAAACTTGTTGATTCCTGATGTAATAATTATACTAGAATGTAAATAAAGACAATAACACTCCTAAAACACGATCCGTTCCATTTATAAGGGAAACATTAATGAAAAATAAGACTGATGTCAGAAAAGTGCCAAATATAAAATAAAAAAATTAAACTCAAATATCAATCTTTCATTAATTTCACTATTTTAAATGTTGCACTGTATTTCAAGAGGAAAACAATGGATAAATTTGGATTTCGAAAATAATTCTAGAAGTAAAGTCAGATGAAGTAATAAAAACATGTGTTTTTGTTAATAAACAGAAGCATATACTTACATAATATTGATAAGAAATCGATCAGATTCTCAACGTGAAAATAAGAATCAGAACAATGGAGTGAATTCAAATTCACGTGATGCATCTTAAGTGCCGAGTGTCAATTTTATTTTCCAAAACAGAGTGCTTCAAATTCAAAAAAGTATTTGACGTCACAGCTATTATAATAAAAAAAACAGTTACGTCAACAATTTGACTACGATAAAACGTGATCTCATAACGCACGAGTCATATTCTTTATAAATTATCATTCATGGTGTGTGTGTGTGTGTGTGTGTGTGTGTGTGTGTGTGTGTGTGTGTGTGTGTGTGTGTGTGTGTGTGTGTGTGTGTGATATTTTAAAATCTAATTTAAACTTAATTAATTCCTTAATTTTCAGCTCAATTTAGCCCATTTTAACCATTCTTATTCTCTTATTTCCTGATCCCATTCCATTTTTTCTATCTAATTAATTTAACAGAAGCTTTGTAAAATTGCTGAATCGGCTAAAGACCGACACGTTCCCACACTCCGAGTGAAGGGCTAAAATATTGTTAATATAAAAAAATTCCATTAAAATATCCCTGTGTTTCCCTTGCTTGTGATTGATATGTGTTAGAAATCCCTATCAGAATCTTAATGGTATATAAGACCAGGGATAAATGATTTCCCTCTCTTTTACCTTCTTCTGCTTTTGTGTCTCGCTATAAACGGAGGCTGATATATTGCATACATATTTAAACCAGGTAATAATAATTAGATCGATTATAACGTTACTTAAAGAAAAAAATTGCAAATTTCGTTTTCACATAAATTATGTCCTCAGTGAAAAATAAAAATCCAAAATGTTATAATAAGCCCAAATTTTTACATTAAAAAAATTTTAATGCATCTTTGAATCCAATTTTCAAAATTTTGTACCGCTCTTTTAACGTTAAGAAGCGACTTTTATTTAACCACAATTATTAAGAAATAAAAAAATCTTAAATTGCGGCTATGTCGAACTTGTTAAACGTAGAAATGGCCATTCAACTACGATACATAAAATCAAACGATTTTAATTTATATGTTAATAGAGGCTATTTTATTACTGATAATGCATAAGCAAGATTTATTATCAAAAATAATTATTTAATTTGTGTATTTAAAATATTTTTTTATCTTTAAATGTGACTATAAAAAAATCTATTAACAAAATAATGTTTTCATTAAAACTGTAAGGATTTTTGCTTTTCCGAAAATCCACATTACTTTTTAAAAGGTATTAGAATTAAACATTTGGAACATAATAAAGATCATAAGTTCGCATGCTCTTTGTAAATTGTAATATGAGTGATTAAAAACCATGCGAAACACCCTATACTGCAGCTTACTACCTAAAGTAACCAAATTTTATACAATAATGAATTCCGTCATTTTTTTTGTTTGTTTGTTTTTTGACAGTAGGTGCTCATAAGGAAGAAGTTTTCAAAATTTTTATTTGATTGAATTTAAAAAATGACAGAGGATTTTAACACTTTCCCTCAATGATTTCAGAGCAAAGAATTGCACAAAAATCGTTTTTACCACTTTCTAAAATTAAAAAGAGGGCTGTTTAGGGATGTCAATTTTTTTCTGCATAATTCTTCTCTAATTTCAAGAAATTTTTCAAAATGTTTTTATGTGTATTTCATAATAATTCTTCTCACTGTTTTAAACCTGCACTTGTTCAAATATTGCGCAATGATATGTATTTTTGTGTTCAAGTTATTGCAACCATTTACTAAGTAAAATCATTACCATGTTATTACTCTAATCACCAGTTATATTCGGAGGTTAAGAACCTCGATTTCAAGTACTCCGCGACACAGTCCTGAAATCGTTAATCAGAATAAAAATAAAAATAGTCAAATCTATTCCAAGATATTATCACGTTATGCTTCCATGTAGTTCTCGTCATTTTTTAAATTTTTTTATATACTTTTGTTCAGGTTTAAAGAAAAAAAAATATATTAAAGATTTGAGTTTTAAAAGTAACTCGTAAATTCTCAACCCTGAAATTGTCGACTGAAGAAAATTAATTTAAGAAAAAATAACTGATTTCTATAAAAATGTTTCATATTTTCTAGCATTATCCAACTTGCCGATAAAACTTTCGCTTATCATTGAGAAAATCAAATGCTGATGAGTTCGCGTCACACTTAATGCAAAGATTGCGAAACACAAACGGATTTTTCCCAAGTTAATTTTAGGCTAATTCATACAGATCCGTAAGCCATATCCGGAATAATGAATTTAATAAAAAAAAATCTTATTCTTAACTTGCGCAACAATCTGTTTTTACAAAATCAAATATTCTCTGACGTCAAACAGCGCAAAACTGACATTTTTTTATTATCGCTTATCAAAGCTCAAGCAAAATTTGATAAAAAATAGGAGAAAAAAAGGTGATTATCTTATCAAAAATGTTATAAAGATAATTCTAGAAAAAAAAATCCCATTCTTATGGTGTATCAATATTTCTTGATTTCTATAGAAACCAGCTGTTTTAACCCCTTCTATAAAATAAATAATCTATAATACACGATAATTTGTCGCTTATCTAACCCATTTCAACAATGTTTCTGATTCCTGTTCGTTTCTTCAATAATAATAAAAAAATTCGACTTTTTTTAAAATGAACTCTTATGATTTCAGAAAACATGTTTTAATGATAATAGCAATGATCCTTAATTCTTTTAAGGTGATATTAATAATGTAGGTGCATATCTACAATTTTTTAACAAAAGATGCATTATTGTAATATAAAAAGTATTTGTTTACAGAATTTTATAATAGATAGTATCAACATAACATCTGCAAATAATCTGTAATTAATTTAAAGTAGGTCGAAAGTCAAAAATATTTGTGCCTTTATCCCCACACTTAAATATGTGTGCCAAAAATCGCCAAACTGAAATATATGTGCCTTTTAATTTTTCATATGGATAAAAAATAACACCAAATGTCCTAAATAGATTTTTTTTTAATTAATCGCCATTTCATATCCCTATGCTTATAACCATTTAGAATACTGTGCGGTTAAATTGGTGTAAGACCATCATATTTATTAAGAATCATCTTATTATTCTCAAAGAAATGTAGATAAAAGGAAATCTACCCTAATGTAAAGACAAAAACTTATGGTATAGACAAACACGAGATTGTTACAACAAAAAGTGAGAACGGATTTTTTTTTAAATGGATATTAAGTTAACATTGAGATTAAAAAAATTATAGTTAGAAAAAAAAATAATATTAGAATATAATCGATGAAAGAAATATCTAGTGTAAATTTTCGAGGTATAGAATTTTAGAAAATAAAAAGAACCATGTTGCACAGAAATTATATTTCTTTTTAAGTTATCAAAATTGGTTTATTTTTATAATTAGAGGAATAACTTAATGAAAGAACATAAATAATAATAATAATTCGATTTAGTTTTTTGTTATAGAATGGGATTCAATCAGTTCCACCATACCACATGGTGGAACTGATTGAATAATAATGAAAAAAATCATGGTTTGTTCAGTTCACACTCACGGCTTATGAAAAATTATCATTTAAAAGAGAAAAAAGATTTGATTCAGATTTGCACAGACTGTTAAATTCCATTATGAAGTTCCAAACAGAATATGTTATCAAACTAGAATTGAATTCTATTCTTACAAATTAAAATGTCAAGGAATTTAAAGGATATTTCATATTTCAAATCTTTTAAAGGTTAAAAATTATTGATAAATATTAACTTTCCCATGAAAAGATGAGCAAATGGAAATGAATTACTTCAATTCATCAATTTAATTGAATTTCGATGAAAGATTTATTGTTTCAGAAGATTGTTCAATGCTTTAAAGAGTTGCAAGACACAGTAACATTATGATGTAGAAAGTTGTCTTTTAAAGTTCCAGTTTGTTTTCAACGTTTGTGGTGAGAGATTTTTTTTCAGTTCTGAATTCCATATACAATACCACTATCTCATTTAAATTTCTAGAATCTATGATTTCAATCAGCTGACGTAATTCATCCAGATAAGGATAGTATCAGTTTAGCAATCTTTTATCGAAAATAATTCTCAGAAGCTATATCCGATTACACAAAATGCTTTCGTTTATCGCAAGAGATATTTTCTTAAAAATGCATCTTTCGACAACTGAAAAAAATATGAGAGTTAACTTAAAATATTCAGAATTCGTTATTTACAATGTAATTGAAAGCGGGGTTTCTTGTATGCAATTTTCTTTGAATATGGGGAAAAAATAAGAAAACAGTTGCATATGGTTGCATATAATTTTTTTTAGTCAAAACAAAATGGTAAAACAGATAATATTATAATTATAATGACATAGGAAAAGATCGCAACAGTGTGTGTGTGGCCGAAGAGAGAAGACACTTTTGGAAATTTAACTTCAATTTATTCCATCCTGGGAGGCATAATATGTACAAGGAAGAGTTGTAAGAAATATTTACATCGCGGCACAAGAGCAAAGAAGTGCAAAATTTTTCCCCCGGTAATTTTATATTGAGATTCTGATAGGGATTTCTTTGACACGTGACACGAAGGGAATATAGATATCTTTAAAAGAATGTTGCAGACATTAAGGATTTTTATATAAGGAATTTTTATATTTAAGGATTTTTTATTATTTTTATATTAGGACTTGCAAATATAAACATTTTGATAGAGCGCATGTATCATACATTAAATAAAAAAATATGGAATTGGATCAGGAAATAAGAGATTATTTCAGAATGAAGTTCATATGGGTTAAATAAAGATAAAAATTAGGAAATTGCGATTTAAATTAGATTAAGGGATATCATTACATACATATATATATATATATATATATATATATATATATATGAAATCTTGATGAATCCTAAATTGCGACTCCTTTTATCATATTACAGTGTCATCATTTCAAACATTTTAACTTTAACTAAGTACCTAACTCTTTATTTATACTCATTCTAATTTTTATATGGTTTTTAATATAAAATTTCGATCAAATTTCTTTTTAAAAAATCTATTATTGATATTTTTTGTAACTAGTGAAGAATATTCATATTTTAAGAATTTGGTTCACAAAGGTTGCAAGTGTATAGTCTTCGCAACTTCATAAATGCGCAATTCAAGGGCATCAAAATTCGCATATAAATTTCATTTAACTGCATAATATATTATGCTGAACTCAAAAGTCATTTTCTTTTTCTTCCAAAAAGATATTCTGCAAACTCACAAACTAGTTTAGGGCTGAAGGTTTAACGAAATTTCAAAAATAAAACTTGATTCGACTTGGTCGAAATATCAGGTACTCAGGAACTTAATTATGTCAGGTAGTGAAGCAGATTTCATTGATTCGAACAGCTGTTTATTTAATATAATACACTACAATACAATATCAAGAGGTATAAGATATTAAATTCCGATGGAAATGCAGGACAGGCAGAGCTTAACGCCTTACTTTGGAACTAGATGAACGCTAATATAACTCTAAATTACATTGAAATTATATGAATAATAATCAATTATAGTGAAAAGACCTTTAGCAATTAGGTATCTCATTCACGCCATGCCAATGTGAAGACACTTAAATCACAACATTAAGCTTAACATGTACCATGCCATACAGATGCCTCGGTGTACTTCAAATTTAAACCAATAATTCTTCGATATTAAAACCAAGAATCTTCCATCAAACCAGGCTTGAACAACATAAGAGTTTATTATCTCTAAAAGCTTTTGAACAGCTCTTAAATTTGTACAAAAACTCCTATACCTTTTTATTTAAATCCCAACGTTTTATTGCAAGCACAATTACTAGAACAATTTTGATTGGATTTGAAATGGCGATGAATATGTTTTCGGAAGAGTAAAAGTTTTGAATGAGTTCGTGGATGGATCAATCATTTCAAGGGGAAGCTTTCTGTTTCTCTATAACTTCTTATCTAATGGAGATAGAAAGATCATTCTCACCAAACAAATAATTGTTTCATCATAACGCATAACTTTTATCTTAAAAGATTTTTCATATCTGCCAATTCTTAATAGTTAAGAGATGATACCATTAATCGCTGATAAAATCATTGTAATATTTGTTAAGTATTATTATGCAGAGTTTGCTGGCGATACTTTAGCCTCGTGGTAAGATCTCGATATCAAGACCTGTAGGTTTTAGATAAGAGACTCAACACCACGGAAAATCCGTCATATAGATGGTCAACATGCCTACGCTTAACGCAAATAAAAATGAAAAAAATGATGCGTCTTCCAAAAAGAATTTTTTTTTTATTGCTTAATATCTTGTCAGCTTTATATTCGTTTCATTACAGTCAAATGGAAAGTATGACTAAGACTGTAATTAGAAATAATGCACAAAAAAAAATGGTTAAACCTTTTAATAGTCTGATTCTGAATGTGGATGATAAAAAATAAAATGAGCATAAAATATTTAATATCAAGAAAATTCACAAGAAAAAAATATTTTTCGTAAAGAATTACAATGAATTATCAATTTGATGAACAAATAGATTTGTGGTGACGCTTTATAAGCCAGATAACAGCTAGGAGACATGAGAAATTTATTTTGTCTTGTGGTCATATTACTCGGCTACGAACCATAAGGTTGCGAGTTCGATTCGCGCCTATCGTCAGTAGCAACAGATTCTTAAGGAATCTAAATGAATTCTAATAAATTGTGTTTCGTCTTTAAATATATTAATCATTGTTTTTTTAAATATAGTTAATTAATTATACGAAATAAATTGAAAATCATTCAGAGTGATTATAAAAAATGGAATACCGTGTTCTCAGAAATATGCATTTGATAAATGTTCATTAACATTAATTATGCTACAGAATTAATATATGAACTTAAAAATTAAGTTTTATAACATAACATGAAAAAAATCTCAGAGCAAAATATCATTGGCATTATGAAAATTTATTTTGTTATAAAATGACATTATAAAGAAATAAATTTATTAATATCTTTATTTAATAGAAATTCCTTAATAGAAAATTATAACATATTGCACGAAGATTTGACATAAACAGTGTTTATAGTTTACGGCAGAGGAAACAATTCGTATAATTAATAATTGTTACGTTTCTTTTTTTGAAACAACGTTAGGAATATTTTGCGAACGGGTCTCATAATTCTGAATCGAACTCAGATAACGAGGGCAACAAATAAGCCTGCCCAAGCTCTCATGTCACACTAACGGAAGGGCATTTGTATCTAACGTGTTAAATATATAGTCAGGCATCCTTCCATTGTGATTCTTCCGCGGCTTTCAAATTAGAAATCCTTAGTCTGAAAGTCAAAATGAAATCACCAGGCCACATTAGTTATATTAACTCGCATTAAATTATAATCACATAAGAAAAAAATAATAGTACATTCATCAGATGGCTAACAGCACCTCAATTTGTCTTGAGTTGCGTCCTTTTTTCCATTTCTACGATTAGTTCACACTCTCCCTATATATATTTATATATCTTGTTCAAATTTTCAATCGTTAATAAAATAATTTTTATTCATCCACTCAAATTCAAATACATTTTTTTTAAACTTGTAGTGGATGGCACTTGATGTTAATACAGTTTTTTCAAATATTAATTCATTAATTATTAAGTTTAATTAATTTTTAATACTTTAAATAGAGTTTTTGCAGTTTGTAATGAAAATTGAAATCAACGGTAGTAGCTCAATCGGTAAAATGGAATGATTTTAGTATTTGTCACGTGAAGGTGAAGAATGTGAGTTCAATTCTTGCGAAAGTAGGAATTGACTTTAATTTTTTTAATATTACTTGTTCTTCTGAAAAATGTGCACTCCGTGACCATTCAACTAATTGGAATCTTGATAACCTCAGGTGTAAGAGTTATGAAGCAATATTCTGCAGGATGAGCATTGAATTTCAAAATTAAACTGGCACTCCGTAAATTTGGAGCAATTTTGTGCTAAATTGTCATTTGGCATGTATAGTGTAATTCTACAGTTTATAGACTCCATTCTTTATATACAGAATTGAAGAAATCAATGTTTTCTGTGCATCGAACAAATCAATACCCGGAGCAATCAGTGTTTATCTCACTTTTAATTTAATGAATTTTGAACCTTGTCATAAACACATATTATTTTGACTCATAACCTTTTAAAAATGCCAACTCTCCTTATCTAATTATCATGTGAGGAAAATTCAAACCGAATATCTAAAAGCATTTTTTTTTGTTGTTATCAAACCAATATCAAAGATATAAAATAAAATTTGATGATGGACCTAACGACCCTTTTCTTGGAAAAACGGCACACCTTCGAAAAATCTAGGGTTATACACTGAAACATATAAGAACTTACCTACTTATCTTTCAGGTTACATGTTTTACTGCTTTCACTACTCGAATGCTTTTAAGAGACTGTTAAGTAAAGTTTCAGCTTAATGTAAGGTAACTTAAGCACGAACTTTAACATGCAGCTGCGGTGTAAAGGGAAGATAATTTCTGCGGAGAGATACATTATATATTGAATGATAACAGTGAGATTAGCGAAGATGAATTTTACGATTCAACAGCGAAATAAATTTGTCTAGAAGAATTAAAACGATTCTGTTCAATGCAATGATGCTCTATGACAGTAAAAATGTTTGAGGATAATTTCTCGCCAATATTTTAGAATTATTGAGCGAAAAAAGGTTTTCTGAAAATAACATTAGGCAAAAAAGATATCAGTATTTTACCTCTTCCAATACCATGATGTATCCAGCTCATGCGTCATATAAAATAACGGAGGAGTAAAAATGATGTAGGTAATTTAAGTGCAAATCTTAGGAGCTCCATGGAGACAAAATATAAGTGCGTTTATGGCCGTTTTTCAAATTAAATATTACAAAAAAAAGGAAAATAAAACCCTGCCCGAGTGCTGTTTTCTCTTTGAAATCTGACAACGGGTAATTAATCACATTAAAATGTGATTAATTACCACCAGCGCCACTTACTCTAGCTACGCCATTATATATTGATGAACAAATGTATACTAAAAACATAAATTGCTGACATGTAAATAAATTTATAAACCACAATCGATATAAAAGTGAATAAAAAGAAATTAATTAAAATGTAATAATGTAATAAAAGGAAATTAATTCAAAGGAGATTATCGTTATATTTTATTCCACAAAGAGACACTTCAGATATGAGGATCAAAGATTTCCGGAATAGTAGTTGGATTTTGTCACCCAGAAGGACATAGTAAAGGTTTGAGACTGAGTTGAAGTTACTTATGATGTGACATGCCTCTTTAGAGAGGGGTTGTACTGTGACCGGTGATGTCCCTAAGTAGTTCTCATCTTAACCCTCAATCGTAGTTCTCATCTTATTGCTGCCGCAGCATTCAGATCATTCATTCACTAAACTCCGAATGATTTCGGGCGAGGGCATAATAATTACCCTTTTGAGGTAATTATTATGCGCATATATTTCTTTCATGAATGATATGTACTAACTTTATCATTTATGACATAGAGCAATTGTTTACTTTACCATGAGTTTTTAACAAAGTATTGATTCTCCAATATTTAACGTTATGCATATCAAAGCAGCAGCATATTATTAGCTATATTAGTTTTTTGAGAAAAAAATACAAATGATGTTTTCAATTTATAACTGTGTGTGAATGGGAGGACTAGGTAACATAAGAAGATGTCATATTAATGGCAAATAGATTATCAATTATTGGTGATAGAAGTATTTCAATAAAATTTCCTTCTCCTAAAACTTAATCTATAAAATACTTATTGCCCTATTTATAGTTTTACTTCCATTTATTAAAATATCACTAATATGTGAAAACTATATTGATTATTAAGAAGGATAGACAAGAAAAAAAAGCGTCCTGGTGTGAATTTTAGGAGCAGCAGAACCAATATTGCAGCGATTTAAAAACGGGAAATGCTATTTCCCGTGTTTCAACTAATCCAACTTTTAAGAAGCATCTAATACTAGAATTACCCCCCCCCCCTCCTCCTTTTAAATAATCAAAACAGTATGTTCTTAATCTTACAAACAAACTCCATATCTAATATTTATCGAGACTAATGCAAAAATTTTAAGTATATTAATTTTTCATGCAAACCAGGCCACCTACCCAATATTCAACGCTGCAATAAAGTTTTAAGACCTTTTAGCCATCAATTAGACCATCAATACCTTTTGGCTATAAAAACATATTTCTCGCTAATTCTGAACCCATAAATTGATGTCATTAACGAATTATTGCTGAGCATGGTAATCCAGTTTCGCATAGCAGACTAAGCAATTTCCAATCAGCAAACAAGGCATGTCCGAAACTTGGGCAAGTAATTACTCCCGAGAATCTAAAGGTAATTTGTAACTTTCCCGAACCAGCAGATCGAAGCAATTTGGAATTTTCCTAAAAATCAATGGAATCGCTTTCGCTCATCAGCAAATTACGAAATTATCGCACTTCTAGAAAGCACTGATAACTAATCCTTGATGCAGCAAAGATAAGCCTGATAAGTCGATTAATGGTGCCATTCGTTATGCCCGCCGAAGTATGCGAAATTATCTAATGAAGCTTTCAAAGAATGAAGAATTATTGTTAGAGTCCACATGTAAATTAGATTATAATCCAAGGCCTACATATGAAGGTCCAAATATTTGTATTTTCCATTTCGTATTTTTAAGAAGGAAAAAAAAAATAGAAAAGCAACATTTTTTAACAATAAATACATGATTAAATAAGCCTTAAATAAACTGTATTTGG
The DNA here is from genome assembly GCF_947563725.1 of Argiope bruennichi. Lineage (NCBI taxonomy): Eukaryota > Metazoa > Arthropoda > Arachnida > Araneae > Araneidae > Argiope > Argiope bruennichi. The sequence continues at coordinate 53,281,992 of NC_079156.1, forward strand.
ATTTAAAGGACAAAATTTGATAATTAAGAAAAATATTTTAAACCGCACTCAAAGGACAAGGACGATATCTGAGCCGTAACCTTTTTTTTTCTTTGAAACTTTGAATGTGGATTCAAAAGCAATTTTCTGCGGAGATACGCTTAATACAATGATAGATAATTTGTTTATAATATAGTTTTTATTATAAACATAAAAATAAAAATGATCTCAGAAGATATAAGCAATTATTTCTTAATTTAATACCCATTTTAAGGAGTGCTTTTTAAATATATTTTTATTACATATACCCAACAATAAAAGCGGTTTTAAATTAGAAGGTTTGCAAGCCTGCATCCCTCAAACCAATTTTTCTTAAAAATTAGCTGACAAAAAATCAGAATGCTTTTTAATGCTACGTTTAACATACATTGACCAAAACATCCTGACCAATAAAATTCAGTTTTATCAAATAATACAGAAAAAAATATATTTTTAAAAAAAGTATTTTTCAGAATTTATTATATAAGACAAGTCAAAATTTAAGAAAAAAGAAAGAAAGTTTAAATATTTAGTTTAAATTAAAACTAAGAGAAAATCTTATAAATATTACTTGTTAAATTAATATTTGATTTTCTCAGAAATTTTATTTAATTGAATGTCATCAATAAACAAAGAAACTAAATTTAAATAACAAGGCAGCATTTGCAAATATGGATGCAACAACTGACATTTATAAATAACCGCCTTTCTAACAACGATCAAACAAGTGTTTTAAAAATGATATATCGAAATAATCATTCGCAAAATTGCTTAAAATTTTGTATTATTGATAAAATCAATTTATATCAGATTGTGATTATCTAAAAGACGATTATGCTTATAGCAGCAATTTAATTGGAATAATTAACTATGCCTTATACAACTTAAAATGGAAATAAAGAAAAATGACAAATAAATATATCCTAAAATAAACTTTGTAAAAAACAATAAAAAGTAAAAAAAATAATAATAATAAGCAGATAAATCAATTACTATTCGTTTCAACAGTTCTATAAAATAATTGATGATTTTTTTCTTCGTCTTTTCGAAACGATGAATTGCGTCAATATGTTCCCTTCGCCTCTATCTTAAAATAATTGAGCAGTATTTATGAAAAGTATAGATTTAAAAAAAAAAAAGAAAAGAAATCTGAATTAACAATTTTGAAACGGTTTCCAAACAAATTTTTATTTAGAAAATTAAATGGAAGAAAATAATTAAATAAATTTTTAAAAATAAATGGAAGAAAAATTATTTCATGCAAAACAATGCCAAAAAAGAATAATTACCATTCATCGCAACAAATTAATTCTTGAAAAAATTCCAATAAATCCATATATAGTTCAAATCCATTATTATCGAAGTACGATTACAAATTACAGTATGAAACATATTCCAACATTTAAAAATGCTGCACCTACAACGATAATGACACAAGTTACTCGCGAGGACAGTTGGGCGACTCTGAAGAAAGGTGAAATGTTTACTATCGCAAGTGGGACACGGTAAAAGTGACAGGGTCTCTATGGATGCGCGCGCAACCCGAAAGGGAAAAGGGCCATTTACGCCAACAACTCAACTCAACACTACTCGGACGTCTTTTGATAAAAATAATCGTACAAAGAAAATCAGCAAAGTGCGGCGAAAGGGAATACACACACACACGACCAAAAAGCCGAAATGTTCATTTACATTATCGCTTGGCGTTATCTAGTTGGTTACAGTCTTTGGTATGGAGGAAAGGGGGAGTGGGGGAGGGAATGGAACGCTGCCGACCGATATCGACTTTATCGTTTGGAGGTTAGTAATCCCAAAGCAGGGTAGAAATCAGCGAAAACTGAACTTTTCCTTTTTATTCTTGCCTTTTTTTTATTTTTATACTTCTTTTTTTTTCCCTACTTCATTCTCTGCCCGATGCATGTTGGTCGGTGATAAGAACCTTATCTCGGACCGAGATAGAATGGTTATTGTTATCGGCCAATAGGAAAGCGGCTTTTGTAAACAGGCGGGTTTCTGTTGGCTGTTTGATATGATAAGCAAACTGTAAATGGGGAAGGGGGCACTAGTGAAACTTATCTCTCCTCTGCAGGAGCACTTTCTATCTTGCTGCCCCGCCCCGTATCCCCTGCCCTTCCACCCCCTACAATCTCTTCTTTTATCCCCCAAGTTTTCCTAAACACCCAGGGTTTCGGCTATCTGTGCGCACAGTTTTCGGGCATTTTCTTCCCCGCTATTAACCTTAGAATCCTTTAGAAAAGGGGGTGGAGGGTGGAAGAAAGTGAGTCGCCAGTTTTAAAGGAAAAATTCTCTCGCTGAGAGTTCTTTTAAAATTTATCGTCTGTTTATTATTTTAGAAGTTCATTCAGTGTTGATTGTTTTCAAGTTTTTATCAAGACTTGAAATGGTTTTGTTTGAAATAAGAAAAGAGTTTTATAATCGGTGGCAACTAGATGGCAGGGGTTGCGCGATGTATCATTAAGTACTGTTTATAATTCTAAATAAAACTATTTAATAGAAGTCCGTGTATTTGAAAAGAATGTAATTTAATGAAATTAAATTCTATATTTAAATTCTATATTTTAAATTCTATTTTATTTAAGTAATTTCATTTCATTGAATTTTTGCTATAGTCTTCAGGTGCGTAAAGTCTGGCAAACATCATTCAACTGTGATTTGTGTCGTTCGTATTTCTTTATTTAAGATCAGTTTGATTTGTCATTAACAACGATTTTTCAAGTTTCCATTTATATATATATATATATATATATAAAACATTTGTTTTTAATTTTTAAGCTCTTGATTGAATAACAAAGTTCTGAAAAATATCAATAGTTTAAAAACGACGTTTAACGTGTATAGAACTTTTTTTTTTTTTTTTTTGAAGAAAAAGATGAAAAAAAGAAGAAGAAGAAAGGATTTTGATAAATAAATAAATCACTAGCCCATATATTTGCTTTTCAAACTTTATTTTGATTATTAACTCTTATTATTTCGCTATCCATTCAAGTTATTCGTAATTGTTAAATTTCTTTTAAAAACTTGCGAAGTTTTTTTTTTTTTTTTTTTAATGCAAACATTCTTAAGTTTCGTAACTTTTTGACATTCAATTTAAGATATACAATTTTTTTTAATTTTTATTTTGATCATAAAAAATATACTTCTTGAAAAATATTAATAATTTAAAAATATGTTAACATTTTTAAAATTCTTTGTATTCCCAGAGAAAAAGAATATAAATATTTTAAGTAAATAAATAGCATTTTAATAAACTAGCAATTATTTTTTAACTCAATTCTTTAATTTTAAATTTTTGTAAAAAGCTCCGAAGTTATCTTATTTAACATAAGGAATTTTAGGTTTTGTAAGAACCCGACGTTTCGATATTTTAGTTTTAAGTTGCTTTATTTTAATTTTTGAGCTTCCAACCAATATAATATCCCGAAAACGTTCAAAATTTACATTTTTTTTTTTCTTTTTTCTTTTTCTAAAACATTAAAGAAATATTTTCAGAAAAAAAATATGAAAAACTTCGATAAATGATTATTTATAAAGATTGTAATTATTTACTTCACTACCTAGTTCATTGTCTTGCAAGTCAAACATTACTGGAACACTTTTTAAAAAATATATATTTAAAAAAAATCAGTGCGAATATCCCCCTGAAACGTCCTTACATATTTCCTAATAAAAATGTTAGCTCCTTTGGCATATCCACGTTAAATTGAAAATTGTGAGCAGGACTGCGTACGTCATGAATGCTCATATTTAAATTTGCAGAATTCGACACATAACAGTTGTGCGCTTCATAATGTAGAATGGGAAACTGATACTTGTCTCTTATTAATATATGCTGTTTGAGAATAATAGTTAAGGAAAGGCTTATTTGAGTGCGTCATTTGGAAATTAAATACCGAAATGCTGTTAATACACAAGTACCAGAAAACCGAATATTATTATGGTCGTTTATTTTCCAACCGATTGAAAACAAAATTGGACATTAATATACTATTGCTTCTACGAAATTTCATACCAAATTTCTTTTATTTAAGTCACTTCATTTCCGAGTTATCAGATTCATAAGCATGCAAAAATACATTACATTCCAAAAATACAATACATACAAGACATTAAGCCCTTGACATATTTCAGTTCAAAATTTGATATGAATCTATACTTTATATGCTAAAATTGTGATCCAAATTTCATCTATCTAGCTCTATACGTATTGTAATTATCGTATTCAATTGTGTGTGAATAGTCACAAGTACACACTTCCTCTAAATGAATTTCATTCAAAATTTGATAGAAATATAGAAATATGGCATTAAGTCCATATAGTAAATTTCATCCGTCTAGCTCAAAGCGTTTATGAGTTATTGTATTTACAGTCAAGAATTCGAAAAATGTTTTTCGGATTTGGGAAGCTCTCAAAAGTGGAGATTCGTTAAAATCTCGAATTCGAAATTTTTGACTATTACAATTCTTTATGTCTTTAGTATAACTTCACATAGGAGAAAGTAACGAGTATAATTATGTCAAATCAAATCGATAGTAACAAGGAAAAAGACATTATTGACAATTAAAACATCTATTGACAAAAAAAGTTTAAATCTAAGACTAAAAATATTTAGACTTAAGACTATACTAAAAGAGAATAAAGAGTATAGAGACTTCACTAAAGGTATTTATAAAATATACAAATTCTGTTAATTTCAGATAAGAATCACTGAGTGAATTAATAATAAAAGAAAATAACCCTCGTTCACTAATAATAGACAAAATCGTTCTAAAGATCTCCAGACAGAAAGATCCAGATAGTTATCACGTTTAAAAGAATGGTAAACTAGGACAAACTTTACATCGATCACTGTCAATATTCATTTAAAATTTAAATCTTAGTATGTATGGAAACTATAAATCTTTTACAATCTAATATAAATCTTTTCGTTCTTAATTCCAGATAATTGAATTGTCTAAGTGATCCATTTATTTGCTTTAACTAATATTCTTTTTTTTTTTTTTTTTTTTTCTTGTTTGCGTAATTCATTTATCTATATTTTTGAAAAATGAAAAAAAAAGTTTAATGATTAATTTTTAAAGTAAAAGAGAAATAGAATTTCTGAAATATTGGTCTAATAAAACAAAAGCTACGCAGTCGAAAATTTGAAGAATGAAAATTTTAATTTAGATAAAAAAAAATTAGTATTAAAATTATAACGATATTTCTAAATAATTTAGTAAATGTTTAAAACCATTATTGAAATTTCAAATGGCCAATGATTTATCCCTTATTCTCTCAAACTTATAGCAGGCCATCGCCGATGTAATACAGCAGCTTACTACTTAATAATATTATAAATTCAATGTTTATCCATATATTAACTTCAGAAAAATGCATTAAATATAAATTAAAGTAGCATAATTTTTTTCTTAATATAAAATTTATCAATCCGTGCTCTGGGTTCCCGGGTTCGAGTCCCGGTACGGGCATGGTTGTTCTTCTATGTTCTATCTGTGAGGTGTGTGAATGTGCCTCCTTTTAAAAAAGGATTGTGTAAGCGAATGTGACGCATGAAGCAGCTAAGCTCTCGGCCCTACTGAAAAAACAAGAGACTCTCACTCGGTTTAAATCGCTAACAGATAACTGTCATAGGGTTTGTAAAGTGCCATAAGTCACAATAAACAACAACAAATGTATCGATCATTCACTTATAAGACAAACTGAAAGAAATGCGCTTGTAGTGGAAACAATCTAATTTAATTTCACATACACTTTGTCCAAATAAGTGAATTTAGGAAAACATCAAAACTTCATCACTCTATAATATACCAGAGCCATCTCTAAGATACCTCACATCCCAGCATAAAGGACATTTTAGGCGACTTTTATCAATACTCGTTTACACTTTCATATGCACCTCCTCCGAATATAGAGAAATTTGAAGAAAAAGTTATTCTCTCTTCATTAATGTACCTTTAACAACTAATTTTGTTATTAATATACCAACAAAAAATTATAATGAAATTATTCAATAACTACATTAATAAATTTTTGTAATATAACTTATTAAGAATGAAAATATGACCGTGCTTGCACAATAAGCATAAAGCATTTTGATTGATAAGGTATCCTTGCAAAATGGTGCAATTAATTGACGAGACTGATCCAGCTGTTGAGGTTCTGAGATACCATCCAAGTTTTATTTTTCGATAACTTCCGAAAAATCTTGATTCCGTAGGGACAATCGACCATTAATGACTTATCTATGAATCATGAACTTTTATATGAACAAATAAAGACCATTTTGACACAATGGTCTTGGCCTGGAGGATTTTTTTCCTTAGAGAAAATACAGTGAAGTAGCAATTTTGAGAGTTCAGTTGAAAAAGAACAGCGTGGAGAGCAAACGATCCTCTATATTTGGAATAAAATTATTTTTGCATTTTGTTTAAGAGGTGAATCATAATGCTTTCAAATTTTGAAACACGCTGGTATGGCATGTAGTTACGACACATGTGTGTTAGATCATAGACGTTCACTACGCACCATATCCCCTACATTCAGATTTTATTAAACGAACACATTTATTGGGAAATAACCTCCCAAAAGCACATGGAGACCCGCCCAAAGGCACATGGAAAATTCTAATTGACCGGACTGCCTCGACAGCACTGGCATTAACTATGTGCAAACCTCGGCTATGCCGTGATGTTTCCGAGTTCCGCGGTGTGACAAAGTGGTCACGAGCACCTCCACATCATAATTTGGAATAGTTAATAGTTACTTTAATTTGTAAGTTTAGAGAAAGATTAAATTTAATTGAACTAATCTGGACGAGCGCATAATGCTCTAACATCATGACATTTGGTATAATTGTTAGATTAGAGCTTTTAAGATATAATTATTAATATAAAATAATATTTAGATTATTTATAGGTACAACCCTGTCGTGGGAAATACCTGCCGTCATCGATAGGAGGTAGCCGACCCCCAATATTTATATACTCAGCAGGATGGCGAGAACCAACCACATTACTGGAAGTTCCTCATCCTCATTTTTGATGTGCCCTTCACCGGTGAGATTATTGGGATGTAAGTTAGGAATAGAATTAAATATAAGCCAAACATGTTTATTCCGTTTAGTACCATAAATGCACTACTATTAAATTTTAAATCCTTGTAATTTTTTAAATCTGCGAGAGAGAATTAGGTGTACACAAGGAGAGAATTCTAATAATGTTCTGCAATGATTACACATATTAAATGTGTTGCCCCGATTTCATGATGATGATGGCGTCTGCGTTACCACGGAAAGGGGCTGTAGTAGCTTCTGAGGGCAAAGACTCCTGAGCACTAGAGGGCAGAAGTCTGACTTCTAGCTCATATGAAGATGACACTCACACACCCCTTTTTACAAAGGGGGAGGGGGCTCTTTCTCATACCTCACAGATCAAACACAGGGGAAGAACAACCATGCCCACGGCAGGGCTCGATTCCGGGGAAGACGCACTACCCCTAAGCCAGGACGCCAACCCTCAATTTCATGTTGAAATTCATGGAGCAACTTACAGAATTAGAGAAAGTTTCCTCCACTCGCATTCTCAATCTTAAACAGTAGGCCACATTTTGAGTTTAACTTTGCAGTAGAATGAAAACAATCAAATGCCGATTGTGAGTAGTGTCACTGTTCATTAGCCAGTCTGGTAGAAAATATGACATTTGATCTAAATAGTTTTGATGTATAAACACATATTACAATTCTAATCTGCACATTCTAATAAACACATTCTAATAAATCATTCTAATAAACACATATTACAATTCAAACTAGCTGCAATTTTGATTACCAGTTTATACGCATATTATATGTATACAATCTAAATCAATTGGGTACGTAATCTGATACGCATTTAAGACTCAGATGATAAAATTATATATAACAATTCATTGATATAGCTCGTTATATATTTGAGTTATCAATTTCTTTCACATACAGACGGAAAAACAACAAAATTCCTTTTGCCCAAGAATTCAGTGATTTACGATTTTACTCTAAAGATCTTGTACCTAATTTCATCAATCAAACTCGTTCCACTTTTGAATTATCTTGTTTACAAACAGACACGTAATTTTATTTATCTATTTTTCAGATTGATAGAGGTCTAGAACGAAGTGATCCATCAAAATTCAAATGCATAGTTCCTGACATTTACAGTATTTTCTCTGCATATTTTGTATATGATAAACCAAACCGGCCATGACCACCTACGCACAATGCATACGCATATTAAAATATTTATACAGTTAAAGTATGATTTGCGATGTTATGTTTATGATGTGACTGAAAGGACACGTGAATTATCTTTAATCAGTGCCTGTTACAATGAATCAGGTTTCTTTATACGACAACTGATTTCAAAATCCTTCTCAAAGTAAATACGCAAAAAAAAAAAAAAAAGTTTAGCGTCGAATTTGTAATGTTCTCCATATGTTAGCAGAGAAAAATGAAGTAGTTGAACAGCGAAGAATGAAATTACTTGCCAGTGAAAAAAAAAAAAAAAATATCCCATAGATCACATTTCTCGAAATTTATATCCCTAAAATGGACGGTTTTCATTTCCAAAAACTGCTCAATATCCAAATTATATACCATTTCTCTTTTTTCAAAAATTTACACTCCCTCGCTCCCCGAGGCTTAAAAACTAATCTACAAACCCGTTATACTAGTAATTAACCCCCCTCCCCTAAACAGCCATTTCGGGAACAAATGCATCAAACACTCACTGGATATCCATTATGTCTATCACTGACAAATCAGATTACGGAATAGAGCGTTACGTCATACGGTCTCTGTTAATTAACCGACCTGCCGACAGATAGCGCTGGCAGGCAAAGCGCGAGTTTAGCGGTTATCTTCTTCTCCCGCACTTGGCGTTTCGTTCGCCTGACCGATCGTTTTAGGAAATGAAATCTCGCATTAGGCTTTAATTAATGGCAACCGATAAAGAGCCGTTATATGCACTGATAATTCAGGCAGTGCGTCAGTAGAGAAGGGCTCATATTTTAAAGATAAAACACAATCGATTGAAAGTGGGCGGGAAAAAAGTTTGTTTTGGATCTGTGGAAATGAGGTTACGTAATTTGTGAGTTGGTATTATCGCATAGAGGGAAAAAAAAGTATATCATTTGCAAATTTCAATACAACATATATCTTTTAAAATAACATGCTCTTGAGTAAATTGGCATTACAAAATTATAAATATGAATTGGAAATTCCAAGAAGAGCTTCCAAAATGTCCTGAAAAATAGATTCCCTTATTAACCATTATATCTGACACAAAACATGATTTATTTCTATAGAATTACATATTTGTTGATGAAATATATCTACCAGAAAAAGTGAATTCATAGTGAAATCTTATATCAGAACGATATTATAGAAGAAAGTGAGATAAGATGGGGTGAGTGATTTTGAGTTTATGAAATCAACAAGTGTGCTTGGGAAAACTTTTGAAATAAACTGTTTCTTTGTACATTAATAATTTTTATAATGATATATAAATGAACATTTTTAAACTTTTTAATGATTTATAAAGATATTTTTAAACGAAAAAACAAAAATCGTATGAACTGAAATTCCACAGATCATAACAAAATTCTTTAAGTTTCTCTTCTGAATGAATTTTACTCATCTTCCGAGCTTTGACCGTGAATATTAGAAGGACTCCTCTCACTTTTTCTTATCCTAATAATTTGTTGCCCCTTATTAACAAATTCAACTGGATTTTTCAGCGATTCCATCTTTCACACTAAGCAAGTCAACCTTCTTTTATATCTTTATTTTATATTTATTATACCTTTCTTTTAATATCCGAACCTTATCCATGAATATTAAAAAGAAGGCTGATTCAGGCCATAAGTGTGCGAAGGAAAAAATAAACACGGTTTTAGCGAGAGGGGTGTAAAATAGGTTAACTATCATGACCAAAGAAATAAAGTTCACCTTGCTCCACTGACACATTCATAATAATAAATGCTCTGGCTAGGTTTCTAATAAAAGTAAATATAAAACATAAAAATTTATTGCTAAGGGCTAATTAATTGCTACACCCTTTTACTATTACAATTGGAGCTAAACATAAACAACTACCTATATTCAACAACAAACTGCAAATAAGAAATTGTAGAAAAGTCAGCTTATTTCTTCGAAAAATCTTTGTGGAAGTCAACTATCCAACCCTACATACATAAAAGTTTTTCTTGGCCTTACCACTAGTGCTGTTTTCAGCTCTATTGCACCGTCAGATGAAACAGAAGCTTCTTACTCCGACACCTAGATTTGCCCTGCTCTTTCCTACAATGTGCCTATGATGATGCACAGTATCACAATAAAATCATATAGCATCCTGAAATAGTCGGGAACTTCAAAGACTACATTGTGAATATAAAATGTTTTATGATAAAATCGCAAAATAAAATGAAATGTATAAATTAACAAATGAATATTATTATATGATAGCCAAAAGTAACATATTAAATTTTTCAAAAGCAAATGAAGAAATTAGAATTCTGATTAATTTTTTTCAAGCAAATCGTGTATGAACTAGGAAAATTGTTAGACACAGAATGTGGGTTTTTTAAAATTTTATTGTAACAGTTTTGAAAGTTATTAAAACTTTAAAATACATCTAATATTATAAAATAATTAGTATATTTTTCTAATTATCTGCAGAGCTGGGGGGCGCAGCAACCACAAATAATCCGAAAATTGTCCAAAAAAAGAGACACATATAAATAAAAAAAAATGATTTTAAACAATTATTTATTTATAACAGAGGACATACATAAAATATGACTTAGAAAACAATATATTTCTATCAATATACTCGTGTGTGTGTGTGTGTGTGTGTGTGTGTGTGTGTGTGTGTGTGTGTGTGTGTGTGTGTGTGTGTGTGTGTGTGTGTGTGTGTGGGTGGGTGGGTGGGTGTGCGTGTGTTTTAAAGCACCTCCTTTTTTATTGTACATGAATATTTATACCAAAAACTTAAGGAATAAAAATTGCGGAGAGTTTGCAATTCATTATAAAAAAGGACATCTTTTTGAAAACAAATCTTCATTAATCTAGAATTTTTTATTTGAATTATTTTTTACTGTTTAATCTTTAATTTAAAATCCATACTATAAATATTATGGAGTTTCGAATTTCTTCTCTCAAATTCATTGTCATGCAACTTTTTTTTTAAGTTACCAAAATTTAATTAACTTAACTGATAACTTTATTCAGAACAAATTAAAATAAAGTGTTCCATTTATAAAAATTTCAAAACTCCGACATAACAGGAAAATGCACAAAATTCACACTAGTAAAAGCTGAAAATAGATTACAAAATTCCATCATAAATTAAATAAAAATAAGAAATAAGAAAATGTATGTGACTGTTTTTTCCTGATACATTGTTTCTTTTTTTAAAGTTTCACATACGGATTATCTTTATAAATGGATTCGACATCTGATAAAGTTTAATATTTTTGAAACACAATTATTTATGACTGAGAAGCTCAAATCTAATCCTTTTTAATAGTCAAATTAGGGTTATTTGGGACAACACGGAGCTGATAATAATATAATTTATGCATAATTAATATTTAAAGTAATGTAAAATCCATGTATGTAATAATTTATTAAGCTACAGTTTTCCTTCTTTGAAAAAAAATTACAAAGACATAAATAAAGTTAATAAATTCTTATAGATGTTATTTGTATTTTTATTTATCATTAATTTCAAAAGATTATTAGACATTTTTTACGCATATATATTAATAAAGTTAATAAATAGCACTCATAACAGCATTAAACATAAATTCAAATAAGAAACTGTTATTTGGTGAAATAAACTTTGATGATAAAGATTTATTTTTGATAAAATGCCGCCTCTCTTGTATTGCGAGTTACTTAAAATAAAACTAACAGTTAAGGCAGTAACTAAATATAATTAGACATAATTAATGCATTTCAATTACTACACTTCCTGATCTAACCATTAAGCATACATTAGAATCAGAAACTTGATATTTGATACCATTAAATTACTATGTGACGATCCGATTCCTGATAAAATATGACGGTACACTAAACCTTCAAGTTAACCACAAACAAAAAATTTTTTCCACATCGCCAAAGGCAGCAACAGTCTGCGATAGGTGGGTCACAGCGCATGTGTAATACATTTTTTCTTCCACTATATTTCTCTATTACAGCAAAGTTTAAAAAATAAAATACAACGACAGACGGAAAGATAACGAGATGGCATAGATAGCTTGGGCGGAAAAAAGGCAGCATTATCTCCAGAGATAAAAACACAAACGGCGAATGAGCAAGCGGAAATAATTCGAATGAATATTAATAAGGAAGAACAATAACAAAACTAAAAGATTAAAAAAAAATAACAGTGTTGGCTCGGTTGGAGATAAGTCGTTACATGTCTCGTGAGAGACTGTGCGAAACAAGTCCTTATAAGGCACCGCGTGTTAAATCCATTTTGTAACATGTTAGTTAAAAAGAGATGTGACTGGATTCGAGATTAAGAGACGAATTTTATAAATCGTTTGCAGTTTTTTTTTTTTTTTTTTTTTGATAAAATATTTTATAGCCAAGAAAGATAGGGAAATAAAATCTTTCAAATATGTGCAGAAATGTGTTTACGCATAAATAGACAAATAAGTGGAATGTAAAATAACAAAATGCGCGAATGGAATTTATTTTAAAGATCAAGCAAAAAAATTATTTTACATTTAAAAAGCAGGAAAATATGCTTTATCTGAGAAAAACTCATTCTTATCGGCGATTTTTATATGCTAATCACCTATGGTGACCAACTGGTTCTCAGGAATTATAGAATGAGCTTAATTTGAATTAAATTTCTTATACATAACTTGGTATTCAAAATCGCTTGAATAAAAAAAGAATTTGTCCAATGAAGTCGAATCTCATGACAGAATAGTGAAATTAAAAATTTATATGTATGGGTGTTCTTTTACAAGTTTTACACTGTCTTTTGCGACAACTTAATTTCCCTTTCTAATTTCCAAGATAAACTGCACACATAATTAATGGAACCTTTCTCCCACAACTTTCAGCAATAGAATAAAATCAAGTAATTAAATAATTGATTAAACTATGAAAAATAGTAGGAATTTTATAGCAACAATGAAAACTACTGTTGACAATTATGCAAAAAAATAACTTTAAGAATTATCAAAATTCAAGAACGAATTGTAATGTAGTAAAATTGGTAAAAAGTAAAAAAACGAATAAATAAAATAATAATCTTAAATTGAAGTAAACATTTATTTTATGCAATAATATTTTTGAGAGTTATCACGAAGAAATGCAAAAATGTTGCTTAAATTTTAATAAATTAAAATTTCGAAAAAAAAAAAAAACCAAGGTGCACATTTTCCTTTTCTAATCTATATTTTTGCCCCATTTCGTCGGTTTGAATAGACTTTCTATCTTATAGAACATCAACACACAAAATTTCTTCGTTATTATTGGAAAAGAAATTTGCGATTAAAACGTTGATTCAACATAGAATTAATTTCGTCAAATCTTATACTGGAAATTCTAAAAAATAATTTTATGAATCATAGAATATATTTGTAAATTCCTAAAAAAATATAAAAAATTATAAAATTATCTGTTTTTTTATCGGCTTCTTATGGTAATAATAGACTTCAAACACATGAAACATATGTTACAAAATAAGATATTTTAAGCAGCAACTAATAAACATCTTTTAATAGTACACGTGCTTTGGATCTGCATGAATTAATTTCTTCCGGAGCATATTAAATTTATTGAATATAAAATAACCACAGATCGAATTCTGATAGCTGAAAAGAAAATTCACATGTCATCTTCATGCTTGAAAAGAATTTATAAAAGGAAGCAGTGCGTCACCAACCGTTTATGAATGATGCTACGAAGAAAGTTTGAAATCGTGTTTACGTTTTAAACTAGCTGATATGTGCTTTCTTCAGTTTCTTCATAAACTAACAAAATACGGCGTGTTTCGTGATTTGCAATACAGAGAAAAGCAGCGCGAATAGTCTTCCCAAAACTTTCTCGCATACTTTCTAATAAAAGTTTTATCTTTTCCTGATCACATAAAACTTTGGACGTGGATAAAGCCACGAATGCCTTGCACGGCATTTTGAACAATAGTTATAAAATATGGATATTTGCCGTGAATCCATTTTTATGGATCGATCATGTGATGTTTAGCGATGAATCCCTGGTATGCGGTTAATACCCAAGTACCTGAAAATCGAATATATATTTTAAAGTTTTTTCTCCTGTCAGATTGTAACCAATATTAGATCATATATTAGATATTGTAACCAATATTCAATCATTTCGTTTTTGTTATCGCGTTTATGTAATGAGAAAATACAGAGCAGACTGAGGGTTGACAGACAGTCAAACCTTAGAACCCTAAATTTAGACTGAATGTCCATACTATTTATTTTAAGATAATTTTTTAAAAAATTATAATAACTTTCTGAAAAATTAAATTTTATGTATTTATTTATGATTCATTGACTGCGTGGTAATTGTACTTTTCTGCAATCATATATAAGCCGATGCTTGATATTTATAAATATTTTAATAATCAAGTGAAGATTCTGAAATAGATAATAATATAACCAATAATATTTGGCCAAATGTTGATTTTATTCTAATATATGATGATTTATAGTGTTAGAATATTTTGCTATTTATTTGGGAATTATACTAAAAATATATTTTTAATTAATCTGTTTAAGGCCCTCTTAGCCCAGCGGCCCTACGCAGTTGCCTAACCTGCCTAGACGGAAATCCGTCTCTGAGTTAATTAAAAGAGACCAAGAAATTCAAAATTAAATACTCATCTCTAGATAACCATTATCAGTATTCATTACTAATAATGCTATTTCCTTATACAGAAATAATTAAAGAATTTGAAATGCGATGAATAATACCAAATCACTTCATAGTTCCAAATGCCGGATCATATCTAAATAATCTAAAGAAGCACAGAATAAAATAAAAAAATGCAAAAATTTCATGTTTGGTTTCCAATCTCATATATGTTTATAAGTATAACAAAAGGCTCGAGTTCTTATCAGTTGAAAAAGCATCGTGCCCTTAGAACAAATGCAGCAATTCCTTTTCCTATAGAAAAAAGAAATCATTTACTTTACACAAACGGTTTAAGCTAACTCCTCTTCTCATCGTTTTCCTTTGTTCTCTGATGACAAACAAAAATAAACAACGAACCAAAAAAGGGCTACAACAAACAGCAGAAGATAATATAAACAAACTTCAGCCAGTTCACAAAAGCAGTTGAATTAACACCAACACAAAGATCAGTTTCTTCCAGAGAGAAATATCGGCGGATCGGCGATGCCCTAGAAAGATCAGCAAGCTTTTGGCTTGGCTCAAAAGGAAAAAAGGTGGAAACATCTGTTCTTTATCGGGTGGTCTGTTGCGAAATGCTTGTAAGATGGCCACTCAAAATGCAAGACAACTGTGTCTTGTGATAGATGGGAACATCTTTGCAGACACCTGGTCTTCTTTTTTGCATCGTAAAAATCTCGCACTCTAGAAGGGGGCTGCAGTACGATACCAGAAGGAGATAAAGCAGGTGACGAAAGGGAAGTGCACAGTGCTACAGAGTTCCAACACGTTTGCACCGCCAACGGATGGTCCAAAGCTGATTACGTCGGGGACGTGCTATTTTCAGTGGAAGAGCGTAATCTAATCAAAAAAGTCTGCGACGTTCGTGATTTTTTTAGACTTTGCATTGCCTTTTTTATTTTCTTATTTTTTTTTAATGTTTTGTACCAACACGAAGGGGCTAAAAATTTATAGCAATCAAAACAGTTGAGAATTTTAAGGATTTCGGAATCGCCATTTAATATAATTTAGCACGATGTAAAGCAGGAATAAATTTTTAGGAGTATATTACACAAATTATTTATCATGTTTTTACAAAAATGCAACTTTAGAATTTTTTTAGCATAAAGATGATCTCCAGTTTCATAATTAAAAACAATTCTAATTCAAGGGTCTTGCTATTTTTTTCTCTCCATTTATGATTTCTCTTTAACAAAGGAAAAAAAAATCTATTTTGTTCATTGAAGAAAAAATCTTTTCTTAACTTTTAAGCGCTCGTATATGCACAAATGCTCATTTAAATGAAAAACACATTAAAAGATTTAATTAATTACAACAATTTGATATATTCTGAAGATAATTTTCAACTTTAAATAATTTATATCAATTATGTAACAGAAATTATAATAGATATAAATCATATACATATTGTTTATATAAACCGAAATATTTTATAGAGCATTTATCTATATAAATCAAGATGAGTCATGTCAATGATTCATACAAAAATTTGAATCATCAATGATTTTGAAATTCGAAAATTCACGTCCCAGATGATGATGATGATTATTTTGAAATTGAAAAAAATTAAAATTTAAGTTTCAATAAAATCATTTGCTTTAATTTTTCAATTAGAAATTTTAATGTTCTGACAGAATGCCCCTCGATGAGTTCAATAATGAGATGTCTCTATTAGCCCTTAAATTTATATCGTTGCCAATTGTCTATATCCAGTTACACTTAATTTTTATTCAACAACCGAGTGTGTCCGTTTCCGAGCGCACGTTGATAACCATAGACAATAAATAATGTGTGAATGAAAAAAGTTGATATTAATTTTGATGGGTAAGTTATATTGTTTTTTTTTTTCCATTTAAATGTGGTGGGTGATGAAGTTGAGAACGTTACTTGAAAGAGATAGTTTCTATTGTCGAGTTCCCTGGAAAGGAGTGATTTATTTAATTCTTAAAAATTAACTTCACATCTGATATCAGGTAAGCTATCAATGCTTGATGTTGTATTTGGAAAATTGTATTAGATACAAGCTAATTTTTGGGAAATATTGTATGTTGTCAAAAGTCTACATACAACTTTTTTCAAAATAAATTTACCATATTATTATTTGGATTTTTTAAATTTATTTTTTACGTAACCGATGAATATTTTCCTATAATAAATGTTTTTTTTTTAAATTCAAAACAAATAATCATGCATTTAAGGTTGATAATAAAGAAGTATGTGTGCGATATCAAGACTTACTTACTGTCACAAGACTTACAGTTACCAAATTTGGAATAGATATACATTAGAAATGAGCATTTACATCTCGAAGCGATTTTTTTAAAATTTTAAATAGAATTCCAATTTATTAAATTTTAAGCGAAAATCTGACTTTTGTCCATCATAAGTGACGAAAATATTTTAACACAAAACTGAATATTGTAGCATTTTAAAATTTAAAAAAATATGTTGTTGCTGCAATTTTTTCCTGGGTGATGTTTCTTTTTTAAAATAGGTTTTCTTGATTTTCAACAATGAATTTCATAATAAATATTAAAATTATAAATAATAATAAATAAACATTTATAATAAATCATTGACATTGTTTTGGCATATATTTAATTAATTTTTTTCCTTTTATTGTAAGTTATAATAGAAGTATTATATGAGCAAATTATATGAGAATATAACTTTATAATAAAAGACAAGCGCAATTTCAAATAGATAACACAAAACTTAAGCTCTTAACGGCACTTTAATGTCATGGGATTCGATTTCATCAAGCAAATTTCTCTACAGTTCAGAGACTCATAAACATCAAAATAAGCTTAAATATTTAATTTAACTTAATTAGTATTTTAAAAAAAGGCATCAAATATGGTTAGTAAATATTTAATTAAAAAATTCAATTAATGCCCATGAGTGGATTACAGCACATTTGACTAAAGAAACATAAACGGGAAAAAAAAGAATAGAGTTCCATTTCTTTTATTTCTTATAACAGCCGAAATAAAGTTACATTTTTAGTATAATTGTTTGACCTATAATCTGAGTCCACTATCAATAATATTTTCGTACTTTGGAAATACATATCAGTAACTACTTTAATGCAATACAGCTATAGTGTTTTTTTTTATCAAACTACATAATGTGTACATAGTATTCCTTAATTTCTTAGTAATAATTATTATTATTACTTACTCTCCAACCACAGTTGGGATTTAGGAATTGTGTGACTAGAGGCAGGGCTTATTTTATAATGCTCCTCTTTTTTTTTTTTTTTTTTTTTTTTAATAATAATAATCAGCTTTTTTTTTTCCTTACATATCAACACATTTTTAATATGTTAATGTTTTACTTTAGGTTTATATCTTTTATTTAATTAAGTTTGTAAATACTTATTTATTTTTATTTATTTATTAAGATTTCAGACTGTCTGACGTCCACGTTTGTGCACAACGTTATTAAAGCAGGTATTCGATTTTATAAATGTTCTAATAAGAAAGTGTACATAATGAAACCATTCGAGCTTGACTAATTGTATTTGATGAAATGTTAATATTATCCTAATATTTTATCATTCATAGAGTTTGTATTTTTTTACGAACTTATTAACTTGATAACTGGGAAATAATCGATTTTTTCGCAATTCTAACAGTTATAGGCAGCTGCCTAGTTAGAAATATGCCACTCACTAACTATCTTTTCCACATAAATTTAGTCCCATGAGTGAGCAAAGCTTTACAATCTTTAGACTTAAATAACTGTGTGCTAAAGAATCAAAGCTAAAACTTCAATCTTTCTTCTGTAAAATTTAAAAAAGAGAGCAGATCCGGAACATATCGCCTGATTCGCCGAAGACAAATAGAATTCATAACCTCAAATACAGAGATATTGATTCTTATCATTCGAATGATTTAAGTCAACGATAGGGCGTAGGTAACGAATGATCGAACTCGGTACAGACTTGTCATGAAAGTTCATTCTACCTGAACCTTATCGCCCATCATCTTTCCCCGTAAAATAATATCGAAGGAATCGTCTCCAGCACAGATACGATATTAAACCCTGCCGACAGGAGATGTCATCCAATGTGCTATCGCTTTCATCACGGAATCGGCCAATGAAAAACCACCGGCGAGTTCCGAAATGTGTGATATGATGTCACAATCCCAGAACAGCGTGAAGTCACCAATCATATCCGCTGACAAGTCGTGGTTTCGAATTCAATTCTTCCCCGTAATCCTGTAATGAGAAGAGCCTCTGTCTCCCAGGCAGAGTCGGGTCAGATATTTAATAGCTATCTATTTCGAATAACTTCTCGAAATGTCGGCCGCCCCTATCGCTGCTTTTGATCGAAGCTGCGTGTCCTCGAGCCAGGGAGAGATTGATCACTTGTCTTGAAGAATCTGATACATCATTTTATGGTCACAATTGCTTTCGTGTTGTGAGTAGGCTATAGCGCCGTAGCTTTAGAACAGTATACTTTGGGCACGATAAAGGTCAGGGTGGTTTTATATCCATTCGAACAAGTTAAAGAATAAAAGGGAAAAAAATGTCTTCTTTTTTTCTTGGGGCATTTTTTTATACGATTTTCATTTTACTGATGTTCATAGTTGGTAGAATCTTGAGTTTTAACAACGAAAATATCTGTAAATTGAGTATGGAATGCATGAAAAAAAATGAAGTATTGAGCTGGGAATACATGAAAATAAAAATCAGATAAGTTATGCTGGCTCAGGTGTTTCAGAACTTCATACGCAGGCACAATAAAGATGAGTTGGTAGATATCTATTTGAACAAATAAAAAAATAAAAGTAAAAGATTGTTTTTTTTTTTTTTTTTGCATACTTATCATTCACTAAAGTTAAATGGCAATTGATGTTTTTTTTTTCTTTTTAATGCCGAAAGTATTTGAATATCTTCAATGAAAATCAGGAATTTCAAAAACTTTCTATTAAAGATCCTTTCTATATAGGATTGTATATTGAGTTTAAAATATTTGACTAATAATCAAAACAGACACGAAAAAAAACTACTTAAAAGCAGTATGATTGCCCTTCTTCATTCACTATTGCGACGCCTTTTCCCGCTGTCCTAAAATGCACGAATATTCAAATCAAATTGGTACGGCATATTTCGCAGATATCAAGTGATAATAATTAATTTATTAAATTAACATTACTATTCTAAGCAATACTAGGTCTATTATTATCTGGCAATTTTGAGTCGGAGTCAGAAGACGAGGATGACATCTGAGTTAGGATGTCCCTCTCCAACCTTCTATGCCATACCAGTGAAAGGACATTTGGTCCCATTAGATTCAGTGCATGGCAGGCCCCTTGAAATGGCTTTTGTTCCGCGGAATTGCGCTTTGAATCTGGGACCCTCCAACACTTAATCCGAGATCTTACCATTAGGTAATGATGTCACGTATTACCTCAATTGATATGTAATGGTGTTAGAAATTTCTTTATGATTTTGGAAGATTCATATCGATTGTGCAATCGCAAAGTGTAAGTATCTCAATAATTTCATTAAAGCCATGTGCGATTTTATTTTATTGTAATATTCCAAACAGATTTTTCTAAAGTAAATATATTTATGATACTTGTTATTTTATTCGAAAAGAAAATTAATACAAACATCATTCTTTCCTTAATAGTTATAAAAATAACTCATATACCCATCAAAATGACTTTTTTATTTTCTGTTGAAATTCCTTTTAAATATAAATAAATCATTAGATTGATTTCATCCTAGTTAGTTTTATAATTCTAAAAAAACCTCAAATTTTCTGATTAATTGACAAAACTTCGATAATTAACCAAATAACATTAAAATCATTTACATCAAAAATGTAAAATATTATAAACAAAATAATAATAAATAAAATCCTTTTCAATTAGACTTTAAAAAAATAACATATTATTTTCTACAATTTTCAGACAGTAATGAAATTATTTTTTTTATTATTCTTTCATTATCTTTGTCGGCATATTCTTATCTTTCTAGCAGCGATTCCAGTTCTGATTACTAATTGGAAATGAGTAGAAAATTTCCAAATGAGATTCTATTACTATTAATTATACTTACATTCAAGTAATTATATAACGCATTATCTGCATTCAAACTTCACCTTATTAAAACACGTAGCATGAGATAAAGTCTTCCAAAAGAGATCAGCACGCAAAATAATTTATATGCAGAACGACAACCTTACTAAAATTAAATATATTTCTATATACGCTTTTATGACATTAATGATAAAAATGAAACAATTTAATGGCTTCATATTAATATAATAAATTAATGGATTTTTAATCCAGAAATTAAAATCTCTATAATCATTTATGTGTTTTTAGTTTTATTTCTAGTGCATTGAATGTCAAATATCTTGGTTAGTTCAACCAGCAGGCCGGGTCTTCCTAAAACTTTCTGGCATATTCTCTAACAAAGGTGCCATGTCAGAGAGCGCCTTACATGGTACGGCATACAATAGTAACGAAATATTAACTTTTGGCGTAAAATAAGCATATTTACTGAATCTGTCGAGTCATCTTTGGCGAGTTTGTTGGTATGCGTTAATAGTATCCAAAAATCGAATTTGTGTTTTAGACTCATTTTGCTAAAACGATGGAAATAAAAATTTGACACAAAACTGCAGTTGTAGTCATAAAAATCCTGTATCACATTGGATATAGTTAAGTCATAGCGTTTTTTAACTATCGCATTTTCTTGTCTCTGAAAGTTGTTGAATTCGGCTCAAAATTTGACAAGTGCCAACACTTTAGTATCTTAAATCTGTGTACCGAATCCTATAGATCTAGCTCACTTCCTTTTATAGAAATAGTGTTAATTTATATTCGAACAGCCGGACAGGCGGACTTCCTCTGAACACATTTTACACAAAATTTGATTCAAATCTGTAAATTCGGTGCAAAGACCGCATACCAAATTTCAATGGTCTAGGTCACAGCGCTTTTGAGTTGTTTTTGTCACAATTAAACAGATGGATGGGCGGACATTTTCCAAAAATGTGTTTTTCTGACTCAAGACGGAATAAAACTCGACAAAATCTCGAATTCGAATTTTTTGA
The DNA here is from genome assembly GCF_947563725.1 of Argiope bruennichi. Taxonomy (NCBI): domain Eukaryota; kingdom Metazoa; phylum Arthropoda; class Arachnida; order Araneae; family Araneidae; genus Argiope; species Argiope bruennichi. The sequence goes on from NC_079156.1 coordinate 53,304,048, forward strand.
CGATTACTACACTTTCTCTATACTATGTATACGAGAAAGTAAAAAATAAAAGCCCTTTCATACAATATGAAAAGGAATCAAACTTTAATTTGAAAGTTTGCCAAAAACTTAAATTTTCCTTCCAATTTGGCCCGGAATTCAGAGATTCCCCGCCAAATCTGAAAACTAAGAATGATCTTGAGAACTTTATATCATGATGTCATTCAAACTATATGGGAAAGAATTCAATTTTCGTGAAAATACCAGAAGATTCAAGAGATGTCTCATCTTAAGAAACTGAAGCAGGTAGATAAGTGATAGAAAATCACTCATTTATTAGCCACTGTACTAATTATAGGCGCTAGTAATTTGAGCATAAATATGAGCTTGTAATTTGTCTCTCTATTACAAATAGTTGTTTGGTTATGGCACAGACTGTGTTCTTTAAAATTACTCGTGGAGCATCGAAGTGTTTCCTTTTTCAAAATATTTTTGCAATAAATACGGTACTTACGTATTATCGCAACCAGGTTGGCGCGATTTGTAATACTTACGTATTATCGCAACCAGGTTGGCGCGATTTGTAATACTTACGTATTATCGCAACCAGGTTGGCGCGATTTGTAAGTTTGAGTAAGAAAGTATGAATAGAAAGAAAATGTACATTTATTAATTACAGATAATTTTTAATATTTCTTCGACCTTTCGATCAACCTTAAGCATCGTTTAATCATATTTAGAAGTGGTGAACTAAACAAACCGAAACACTGTTGGTTCTTGTTTTGCATTTCAACGAGCTAACTCAGACAATTTTATCATAGCTCAAAATTTTCCCTTTATGAGCTGGTAGGAAATCAATGAAAAATTACTGAAAAATATCTCAGTCAGCCAAGAAAGCAAAGCCTTTACAGCAGCAGGCATCTCCAGTGGCGGAGTCGTAAAATGTGAAAATGGACCGAGTATTTTCTAGAGAGGCTGGCAAGACCTTAAATCTTCTGGGTATACCTTATCTCTGCAAGCGTAGGCAGCTCTCTCGCTCTTATCAACGGCCGGCCACAAACGCGGAGAAAGATAACGCGTGTAACTGCTGCTGCCACCGCCTGATTAGGAACTTCTGCAGGCAGTGACGTCATGCAAAAACGACCACAAGGAAATGGCGCGTTCTGAGGTTGTTGGACTCTTTGAAATTGAAGGAAAAGAATGATTTACTAAGGGGGGAGGGGTGAGAAAGTCCTTTTTTTATATAAATAAATTTTATGTGAACTTGCATGAAATGAGTAGATGGGTTGCTCAAGGAAAATGGAAGAATTGTTGAAAGAAGAATCTTAATAAGTCAAGATAAACAATCGTGTATAAAATTGGTTTCATAAAATACAATTAATTAAGACATAACAACATATAAACAAATTCTAGAGGGCATGAAATATTTTTAACAGAGAATGCTTGAAATATATTTAAACTTAAATATTTGTATATAACGATTGAAATTTCAATAAATTCGTAAGGGTTTCTTCTTCTCTCATTAACTATTTAAAATGCAAGCTAAATGCAGCCTTGTTTATATTTGAAAGCGAAATAGCTTTCGCTAAAAATGGTAAAACATTATTAGACAAATGTATTATTAAAAATGCATTTTCTTTCCAGGTGATGGCAAATTTTACGAAATAATAATAAAAAAGACTGTTTTTTTTATTTCAATGAAACATTTCATTCGCTTTCTTCTCATTTTGTTGGACGTACTAGTTAATATTTATTTAGCCTCAAGAAATGTTTAAATAATTATTCAAACAATCATCTGTTCATTTACAAAAATTGATTGCCATGACTCCAAAATAAAAATATCTTAAATTATTTTTTGTTAAAAATATTCAAATATTATATATCACGTAAAATATGTTTGAGATTTTACTTAAGAATACAATCTGTCAGATGCAAGCTTTATGCGATTTATTATCATATTATAAAAAGAAGGAGTTATTATTTATTATTATTTCAACGCACTAAATGCACCGATTTAAAGCATTTATTTATTTTTCTTCTATCAATTACTTCAAATTTCAAAAACGGAAATTTATTCTTTTCTTTTAATCAAATAAGAAAAGTCAGAATGTTTTCCTAGTATTCTAATCAACCTATACCACATGAAGAATCAGAATGAGTTTCCCAGATAAATCATCATTTTCACAGAAGAAAGTTCAATATTTGCCATTTTAAGCCTCTTTGTTTATTCATATTTTTAATTCAAAAATAAACTGTCTTGCAAAGTTTGCTTCATGCAAATTTGTTTATAATGTCAATGTTTATAGCCAGTAAAAAAATTTCCAAATGAAAATTTACAACCTTGCAATCGAATTTTTTCCATAAAGTTTATACAAATTTTTCATATACCACTTTTCTTGCCAATTACAGACATTTAAATTAAGGAGTTATAACGGAGTTTTTAAAAGTTTTATTAAGTTTGTGTTGAGAAAGATGTGATAATATTCTTTACAATCATTCACTGTTTAAACTTATTATTCAAACATGGAATACTTTTTACTCTTACTTTACTGTAGTTCTGTAATCGGACATACAGTGGTGGTCAAAATTGAGGACACTTTTGAAAATATTTATATTTTTTAACTTTGTATGCTTATAGAAAATGTTACATTTCACAAAATGCAAACTCTTACATATCATTTTAAAGAGAATTAAATGCTGATTTCAATAAAAAAACAAAATTCAAATATTTTCAATGAAAAAAAAAAGTTATTCTTACTTTAATCTGAATAACAAACACAGTGATGAAATGGATTGTAATTTCTAACTTTCCTAACCAATCACTGTTCTTATTCTGGGAAACAAAAAAATGTTAATAACTGCCTGAAGAAGATGACATCATGTATAGAGTTGGAACAGGTCATAATTGTGCCTTTTTCTATAGAAGGAAGACTGTTTTTTATGTAAACAAATCACAAGCAAAAATTTTTTTTAAGCTTTTTAATATTTAGTAGGAATTTTTATAAATATCTCTAATGTTTAGTCATGAAGCAATGCCATCAAATAAAAGAATATATTGGACACTTAGGAATAATAGGAATATATAGGACATACATGAATGTGGTCTGTCCTATGCTGAAATTGCAAAACAGGTGGGTGGTTCAGTAACTACATATGGCGTCCGAAAATTTTGTTTACGATATCAGAAGACAAATTCAATAAAAAACAAAGCAGAAAATGGCTGAAAAAGGTGTACCACATCTGTTGATGACAGAAGAATAACATGACTATGCCTCCATGCTCGAAAAATGTCATCAATGGCCACCAGAAATGAATTGAATGATGCTGGCATTTATGTCAATTCAAGAACAATCAGGAGAAGATTATTAGATGTTAGACTAAGAGGTAGAATTCAACGAAAAAATTTACAGCAGTGTATAAAAAGATTACAGTGGGCAAAAGAACACATTAATTCGCCAGATGATCAGTGGTTACAAGTTATATGGAGTGATGAAACAAAGATATTGTTATTTGGTAGCGATGGCGAAATTTGGAAACAAATAAAACTTCAGACATTAAAATAAGCATAAAAGTGTTTATAATACTGCAATATTTTTGGCGAAATGCGTTTTATTTCAAGATATTTATTTTTGTGATTCAAATCCAGCCACCAACTCCAACTTAAATTTATAAGCTGCAGTGAAAACTAGAATGCGCCATCGACTTCTCTCAAAACAATATTAGTATGAACATCGCATGATTATCACTAACATCTAAACATAATTCTTCCCCAAAAAAGAAAAGACTCGGAGAGCAATTAGTATTAATCGCACACAAAAGTTATTATGAAGCAGAACCCCACGCAAAATTGGACTGGATGGTCAGAGCAGGGTGAATTGTGAATCGATTCGTTGGTGTAATCACACACGTGGTAATAATTCATTGGCACTTACCTGCCATTTTAGTTTATCTGATGTCGGTTGACATCGATAATGGATGTCCGGTCAGTTACGGTTGCGAAAGCCGACGGTTAGGATCGCAATCTATGATTAAAAGACCTATTTGCTGAGCATTAAAATAATAAATTACTGTGTAAAGCGAGAACATTTAGAACAGGAATCGTGACTCGGCAACTGGAGGCCAAGAATCTGGATTTTCTTTGGTTTTGAAAAAAAAAAAGTTTGTGGACAGATAGTGTTGGTCATCAAGGTAAGAAAAAAGATCCAACCAGTTGAAATGAATTCATATGTCTGTGATGGATATCAGAGCTCAAAAGGAGAATAAATGGTTACTAGTTATCTAATAATCTAGGTCACAATTCCTGTTTAATTAGTTATAAGTAATTAAAAAATATGATTAATAAAAATCAGTAAATAGAATGAAATACTCTTTTATTTATAGAAAATGCTTCCAAAAGCTATTCTACAAAGCAATTTAACCCTCCGATCTAAAGACAAACAGTCTTATTTGCTAAAATCCATCTAATCCTTTTTTTTTTTTTTTTTTTCAGTAGAATCACTATAAAAATGCTATTTATACCAATGGGTTCCACGATAGACATCGACTAAAGTTGGTTGGATTTGAACGGTAGGATAAAGAAAAAAGGGAAATTCTCCCCCAAAATCATAAATTGACCATTCAGCTAAAAAAAAAAAAAAAAAAAAGGAATTGGTAGAGAGAAAGAAGATTGAAATTTTCATTTCTCTATAATTCTTTTATGATTGCAATAGAAAGACAATCCAATCTAGGCAAGCCAACACTCCATCAAAATGAATAAGTTCCATATTGATAGCTTTCAGATAATTAAAATTTCTTAGAATTTATTATTAAAAAACTACGGAAAAAGAACAGATTTTACACATGGAACACTGAACACATACGAACACGAATAAAAAAATTTTTCGCAATGTTTATTGACAATTTACATATTGTATTACTGTTCTAAACACATTTTTATAAATCATATAACTGGAAAAAACATTACGAGCAAGTTATTTATATGAATCTAAATTATGAAATCGATATTATCATACTCACGCTTTGATGCAAAGTCACTCAACGGCGTGATGTAGCAATTTTAGTTCACGAATAACAGGAAACAATTTTTTTAACTCAATCAAGGAAGAAAAATGTATATAAGCTAAAAAAATTCAAAGGGAATTCTGAAGTTTATTCGTTTTGCCAATAATAATAACAATTCCTTTACGTTGCCAACTAGATAAAACGAATTTAAATAAACAACCAATTTCACTTATAATAAATCTTTAAAAAATTTATAGAATCAACAATAATTTCCATTAATTACTATTAATTTAAGAAAAATTATGCTGATCCGTGAATAATGAGTTTTAATATAATTTTTTTTCATAAATTATTTAATGACAATAAAATTTAAAAAAATAATTCGAATATTCAAGAATATTTCGAATAATTTTGTGGGAAATCTGAGATAAAACTTAAGTTAAATATCTTCCCACGGAAAAGAAAATGAGTTTTAAATTTGTAAGTGTAAGCAGAATATTTTTAAAAGATATCTGCTTTTATCTTATTTCACATTCCGAACTGCTAAAAAAAAGGTTCTTTTGCATTTACGATTCAAATATGTATTTGCGGCATGACCGAGGGTAAAATTTAAATATTTCACTTATCGACCATCTGTCCCTGGAATAATGATTTCATCATCAAACACAAACAACCTCTTTACCCAATCTTATCCTATTTATAAATTATTCATAAAGTATACATTTCTAATAAAAACGTCTGACCTTAACGACACTCAACCCTTTCACAGATACGATGCAATACTTAATAATAAAATGCAACATGATATCCGGTTCTTCTAATCTGAGAAGAGAGAAAAGGAGAAATCTAAGATAGTCCCAACAGGTAACAACAATAACAAACTAAACCAATGTGAAAAGAATAAATAAAAATGTGTGGTACATCAATACAAACTCTGCATTCATTATGCCCAACAACAGAGATATATCTTTTCTCATCTTATCTCCTGAACTATCCAAAGACGCAGTTAAAAGTCCCTTTATCTTTAGATTTCTAATTGATATTCCATACCAGCCCTGATGATGTTAATGTCAACGCACAACAGATAGCGATCATAATGAAACCCATATCTATGCATGACCGTACTTGAGGAAGTGGCATTTCTGACTTGATGGTATATTTCGAATAAACATGGGAGTTATTATAATGAAAAGTTCACTAAAGAGGATTAAAATTCGAATTTATTTCGAAAATATTCATTTTATTTTTCATTTTTGAAAAATTTGTTTCCATAAAAATACAATATGACAAAAAAAAAAAAAAAGAAAGAAAAAAGCAGTTTTTACTAAAGAACTGGCCAAACGATATGCAAAAGGATTTTTAGCAAAAACACCTGCACAGCTTGGCGCCATCAGTCAATAAAAAACATTTTGATCAAATGTTGTTGTTTTTTTTTTTTATGTGTGTGGGGATGGCATAATGGGGCAAATGACTCAGAATTGTGGGAAGATGCAATCTTTCAGCTGGATTGCAAATGCGTCATTTCTCAAAAACATGTGTACAAGAGAAATAAAGATAGTTTAGTTGTGAATATCTAAATAATATGATTTTTACCTATCCCAATCTGAAACGGCGTCAAAGCTTTCCAAGCAACAATGTGTTATGGATGTTTGATAATAAACCTTTAAACATGAAATCGAAGAAAAAAAAATGCGCTTAAAATAATTTATATTAACTCAAAAATAAATTCAACATTTTATTTCAAAAGCAAGAAACATTTTATTATTATAATTTAGTTGCTAATAATTAATAATTTAAAATTTTTATTGTGAAATGATTCTGTAATATAATCTGATTCCATTTTAAAGATTTTATGTATTTTTCTGCCTTAAAGTCGCATTTTATATATGTATTATATATTTTTATTATATGCGGAGCAAATGTTTTTCCACAAGAATTTTTACTCCTTTGGGTAAAAATTCGTATAAATAGATAATAGATAGATGTAATGTCATAAAGTTGTTATGATTTTATTCGCTCCGAAATCATTTACATTTACTCTCATCTTCCAATACACAGTTTTACTCACTTGTTTTTTTACATTAAGGCATATATGACACATTATTATTAATTCAAAAAAAAGGAATAAATAAGACTTGAAGACAAAGAAAATAATATCTTATTTGTCCTAAAAAAACTATCCATTTTGAAAGCATATGTATGGATATCATCCATTTTTAATCTAATTAATGTCGACGAACATCTTGAAATCGAATATCATTATGCAGTACTACAAGACGCATAGAGAAGTTGAAGCTTTTAAAATCATAACTTCAATACAAAAAAATGTGTACATTGGTATACAAATGACGCAACATTCAAAGTATTCAGCAGAATAATCTTTGAGATATCAAAATCTAACGTTTCATAATTTCTTAAATCGGAGCTTTCATTTTCTCCCTCTCTTTCTCTCTATCTCTGTTTTTTTTTTTTTTTTTATTCTTTTAAACGTTGAAAAATTTTAAAATAATCCCATTTCATTGTTCTTTTTTTAATATAAAGGAGTTATAATTTTTTTAATAAAATTTGTGAATTCTTTATAATTTCTCTTGGAGTTCCGACACACATTTTAAGATAATATGTTTTAAATATACAAAAGACAATAAGTTAAGGCAATATGTTTTTAATATACGCTTTTAAAGTGACCCAAAAGCTGATTTCTAAATCGCTCGAAGTAGAAATCGGTCTCATACAATCTTTTCATACAGTCATATTTAGTACAAAATTATCGACAATCTAAAAATACAGCAAAAAAGTTCCATTGTTTTATGACTAAAATTGATCGAATTATAGCTATTATAGAAGCTGTAAATAAATTTTTTTTTAGAAACATTCATCTGTAAAATTCGTCTAAAATAATGATTTTTCATTTTTCTTAAGTCCATCAATTTTAATCAATGAAGAGTAGATTTTTTTTTATGTCACAATGTTAGAAAAATTTTTCTAAATTTGATGTGACAAAAAATTGTTATAAAAGTTAGATTTCGTATTTTTTTAGAAGTATATTTATTAACTCAAACAATATAAAATAATCGTCATTTAAAGCATTTTTCTAACTACACTCATGTTCAAAATTAAGGTCACAAAAATGTTTTTCAAAGTAATTCTAAATGGCTACCAGTAAAATCTTTTCCATGTTGTTATGTGTCTATGTTCTTTCTTCCTTTGTAGTGTATCTCTGTGCCAAATTTCGTGGCAACACAGTGAATAGCTTTTCATTTTTCGCAGATTTTATGTTTGTGACCTTAATTTTGGACATGAGTGTATATGCATATCTTTAATGGTTTAGCCATAGATTTGGAGCAGCACAGTTATATTGGATCTTACGTCATTAAATCGCACAAACCTACCTACCTACTTGTTAGAACGGTTTAGAAATTAGCTATTGGGTTACGATAAGAGTATGTATGTATAAATATCGGATGATTTCTTGGGATAAGTATTCAAAATTCGAAATTACATTTCTTCACATTCCATTTTTCCCAATTTCATTAATCAAGAATTTTCCATCTTTCAAATAATTTAATTGAAAAGTGGCAGTTAGTTAAGTAAAATTCAGTTAAAAAATTTTAGATGAAGAGGAAGAGAAAAAAATAAGAATTTTCATCTTAACAAGATACAGAAAGAAGCAGGGGATAAAAGTAATGCCAGCATCCTTATTCTGTGAAAAATCCTTGATAGAACTCAATAATTTACAGTATCAACGCATTGTCCGTAGAGAAATCACGATTTTGATTTATCAGCGTCTTCTCTGAAAGGTTTCGTGTCAAAACTCTGTTCCACTAAACATCTGTAAAGTCTCGTAAACCTTATATTTGACAGTGAGAATCAAATAGGATCCAATTGGTATGGTGTGGATATCTAGAGAGGGAAGTATCGAGCCAGATGTTATTTTCGTCATTAATTTGTCATGTATATTTCTCGCATTACTCAAAATAGGGAGCTAACCATAAAGAATTACTCCTGCTCTGATTGCTGACCAGGATTTGCTGAATGATCAAGTCTAGAAGAACAGTAATATTTCCGAGAGATCTTATATCAAAAAGAATTCTATATAGCTATATATAATAAAGAATTACTCCTGCTCTGATTGCCAACAAGGACGTAGAGAATGATCAGTTCTACAAAACAGTAATATTTCGGAGGGATCTATATACCATAAAGAATTCTATATAGCTATATATAATGAAGAATTACGCCTGCTCTGATTGCCAAGAAGGACGTAGAGAATGATCAGTTCTAGAAGAACAGTAATATTTCGGAGGGATCTGTATACACCATAAAGAATTCTATATAGTTATATTTAAAAGAATTACTCCTGCTCTGATTACCATCAAGGAAGTAGAGAATGATCAACTCCACAAAAACAGTAATATTTTGGAGGGATCTATATATATCATAAAGAACTCTACATAGCTATATTATAAAAGAATTACTCCTGCTCTGATTGCCAGCGAGGAGAATGATCAGCTCCACAAAAGCAGTAATATCTCGGAGGGATCTATATACCATAAAGAATTCTATATAGCTATATATAATGAAGAATTACTCCTGCTCTGATTGCCAACAAGGAAGTAGAGAATGATCAGTTCTACAAAACAGTAATATTTCGGAGGGATCTATATACCATAAAGAATTCTATATAGCTATATATAATGAAGAATTACGCCTGCTCTGATTGCCAAGAAGGACGTAGAGAATGATCAGTTCTAGAAGAACAGTAATATTTCGGAGGGATCTGTATACACCATAAAGAATTCTATATAGTTATATTTAAAAGAATTACTCCTGCTCTGATTACCATCAAGGAAGTAGAGAATGATCAACTCCACAAAAACAGTAATATTTTGGAGGGATCTATATATATCATAAAGAACTCTACATAGCTATATTATAAAAGAATTACTCCTGCTCTGATTGCCAGCGAGGAGAATGATCAGCTCCACAAAAGCAGTAATATCTCGGAGGGATCTATATACCATAAAGAATTCTATATAGCTATATATAATGAAGAATTACTCCTGCTCTGATTGCCAACAAGGAAGTAGAGAATGATCAGTTCTACAAAACAGTAATATTTCGGAGGGATCTATATACCATAAAGAATTCTATATAGCTATATATAATGAAGAATTACGCCTGCTCTGATTGCCAAGAAGGACGTAGAGAATGATCAGTTCTAGAAGAACAGTAATATTTCGGAGGGATCTGTATACACCATAAAGAATTCTATATAGTTATATTTAAAAGAATTACTCCTGCTCTGATTACCATCAAGGAAGTAGAGAATGATCAACTCCACAAAAACAGTAATATTTTGGAGGGATCTATATATATCATAAAGAACTCTACATAGCTATATTATAAAAGAATTACTCCTGCTCTGATTGCCAGCGAGGAGAATGATCAGCTCCACAAAAGCAGTAATATCTCGGAGGGATCTATATACCATAAAGAATTCTATATAGCTATATATAATGAAGAATTACTCCTGCTCTGATTGCCAACAAGGAAGTAGAGAATGATCAGTTCTACAAAACAGTAATATTTCGGAGGGATCTATATACCATAAAGAATTCTATATAGCTATATATAATGAAGAATTACGCCTGCTCTGATTGCCAAGAAGGACGTAGAGAATGATCAGTTCTAGAAGAACAGTAATATTTCGGAGGGATCTGTATACACCATAAAGAATTCTATATAGTTATATTTAAAAGAATTACTCCTGCTCTGATTACCATCAAGGAAGTAGAGAATGATCAACTCCACAAAAACAGTAATATTTTGGAGGGATCTATATATATCATAAAGAACTCTACATAGCTATATTATAAAAGAATTACTCCTGCTCTGATTGCCAGCGAGGAGAATGATCAGCTCCACAAAAGCAGTAATATCTCGGAGGGATCTATATACCATAAAGAATTCTATATAGCAATATATAATGTAGAATTGCTCCTGCTCTGATTGCCAAGAAGGATGTAGAGAATGATCAGTTCTTCAAAAAAGTAATATTTTGGAGAGATCTATATATCATAAAGAATTCTATATAGCTATATATAATAAAGAATTACTCCTGCTCTGATTTCCAGAGAGGATATAGTGAGTGATCAAGCCACAAGAACAGATATTTTTCGGAGGGATCTATATAACTATATATAATAAAGAATTACTCATGCTCTGATTGCCAGCGAGGATGTAAAGAATGATCAAGTCATAAGAACAGAAATATTTTGGAGGGATCAATGTAAAATGGCTCCCATTAAGGGAAGAGAGAACCTACTATAGCAAATTCTCACCTCCCATATCGTATATTTATCGTATAAAAAATACTGGTTATTAATGCAAATAACCTAAAACTCAATCAAGTTAAAAAGAATAACACTAGATAATCGAATTGACGTATTTTTCATATCAGACATCTGTACCAACATAGAAAAGCTTATCATATAGATCTTTATTTCAGAATCAAAGTAAATCACAAACAAATGTATATTTCATAATTTTTTTTTTTTTGAAGTTTGTCAACAAGTCATAATTGAATGAAATTTAACAATGGAGAAGGAAACAAAGCACTGTCATAGCCAATTATTTTAATGTAGGTAAAACTGATAGCAAGCATCTAATCAGCATAAATAGATAATTTATACATATTAAATATCAAACATTCTTGGCATCTGTAGTGAAATACTAGTTAAGAAATGATGTATTGTTTTTTTATCATGTTTCACGTTTTCTATCAACGAAATACACGTTTCCGTGTACGAAGATAAAAGAAAAAAAATCATGTAAATGGAAGGTCATTTTACAGTGTGTAATTATAAAAAATTATTTGGAAGAATGAAATAAATTGTACATATGTGATTTGAAAAAAAAATAAATTAAGTAATAAAAACCAAAAAATTTAACGCTACAATATCTATAATAAATTGCTTTGAATTGACTTTTAAAAAAACGCTGTTGTTGAAATAAAAGTAAAATTTCGTTAATATGAATTTAATTTAAAACAAATGCCTTACAAAAAATGAGGGGAAAATTAAGGGAGAACATCTGATAAAATTTATCGTATATTTTTGTAATGGAATTCTTTGCCTTATGTGCTTAATTAAATGTATATTAGGATGCTCCTGCCAATTTTAGCATATCATGCCTTTCTAAGCTATCTGATATTCATAGTTATTATGCATCTGGTTTGAGATTGAATTGTTATACGATGACAATTAAATTATGTTTATGCTAGTTGTTTTTGATAACAGCCAGTCCGCTGGGTTATATTTAATTTTTTTTAAAAAAAAAATCATTTAGATATAATTTTAGGTCCATGGTTTCGCCTATTGTCAGACGTTAAAGCCGTATCATTTTAATTTCCCAACTTCCAAGTATCTGTGTGTGTGTGTATATATATATATATATATATATATATATATATATATATATATATATATATATATATATATATATATATATATATATATATATATATATATATATATATATATATATATATATATATATATATATATATATATATATATATGCCAAACGATCTGGTTGTTGATTGCCAAAACATATATACGTATAGACACACGAACATTCATTTTTATCATTAGTAAAGACTAAGAACTCAATACTGTATATCCAATAGCGAATTTAGGTATTCTGCAGTCTTAGACCGTCCCCATGTGGTTCCTTTTTTTAAATGCTAATAATTCATTTTCCCAATTAAACATATTTTAACTTAATCAATATACAAGTCGGAAATGATTATATAATTTAACTTTTTAAAATTTTTAGTAACTATCTAAAAAATATATATATTTTATTTATTTCCTAATATATATATCACGGAAAATATATTTAAGTTATAAAATTCTTGAACAGTTAAGTTATTTATATATCATCCCTTATTTGTAAATAAAAATGTTTAGTTAGCATGGCAGATAATAAAGAACTTCAAATACCATAAGAAATTACTTTGTAGAATCTGACAAATAGAATGAAACATAAAAAGTTAATCAACGATTGTGATTCCAATATATTAAAATCAAATATTTAATTAAACTTTAATTAGTGATTTTAATAATTCACTATAAACACATATTGCAGTCCTTATAGTTGAAGCTAATAATATTTTTTCATAACAACCCCTTCGACGATCCCTTTTAAGTCTAGTGGCCTTCGTAGCTACTGTCTAATCCATTAATCGGAAATCCGTTACTTGGTATATAAGAGTCTTTGGGATTATTTTACAGAGTCGAATAACATTCTTAGCAGTTTTTATTAAACTGTTCAATTATCTCTGACCCTAATGAAAACTGTAAAATCCCATATCCAAGGCCGTGTTTATCAACATTGCTTATCTAACTTTTCATTAAGCATAAAACAGCAAATTGATTTCATTCAAATCAAAACCACAGGCTCCCTTTCACTGGAATGATACGACATTTGTAATAACAATCAACCTCGGCAACCACCAACCGCATAGAAGCAAATGATTCTCACTTTAGTCTGCTCCTTTCATTCGTTTTGTATTCGCAAACAAAGCGAGGGTCGTTCATAAAAGGAGCAGTTGAGAAACATCACACTAAAGGAAACATAATACCTCGGGAGATTAATTTATCAAGTAACCAAGGGAAAGGGGGGGAGGGAAAAACCAAACTTTGCAAGAGGTGCAGACGTGACCTCCCAGCCCACAATCACGTGACCCCACCCTCGCAGATCCCGCCTCGTGACTTCCGCTTTTTGCCCTATTGTTGGCAGCGAGCGCCACCATCGCAGATGACGGCGAGAGATTTAACATGTACGATCCCCGCGAGTAGCAAACGATTTTGAAAAGCAGCAGGGATCATGTTCTGGGAGTCGTGTTATCTTGAGTCTCGGGATGTAATACTTGATATCGTTCCGGGGGTTAAAAAAGAATTGGAATTTTTATTTTTTAAAGCTGCACGAGACAGCTGAAAGAGCAGATGTATCGTGAGACTAGATCTTGTTCTTCAGAATATGATGAGCAGATAGACTGGGGCAAGAATGCATTGTTCTTAAAATTCTAAATTGTCTGTTTTGACAAAGGGGCTATCATATTTTGTAGAGAAAATGATAATTTTTTTTTCTGCTAGAAATTAAGATGACTTTTATATATTTTCCGAATAAAACAGATGCTTAAGAGTCAATAATAGGAATGCATATAAATATCCCTCTGTCTGAATTTCAAAGCACTTTGAAAAAAAAACAAAAAAAACAACGATGATATATTAATAAAAATTAATTGGTAACGAATGCTGTTCGTGGAATGTTTGCCCACATCAAGATGATTTACACAACCAAGACAAAACTAATTAACATTACAGTGACGATGAAGACTTTTAATAATTTCTGCCATTTTAAGCTGGAATTCAGTAAAGTTAAATCAGGGGAGTACAAACTTTTTTAGAGGAACCTAAAACGATTTGGGCTGTTCCTAAGGAACTAAACCGATTTCAATTACAGTTTGCGCACTTATTCTTTAAGATAAAAGAAAGATTACTCTAAATTTTTTTAAGTGCTGAAGTTAATTTAATATTCATTTAATTAGAAATTAACTGCAATTTTGCTGTTTTTTTTTTTGCAGTTAATTCTGAGCAAATTATTTGACAAGAAATTTTTTTTACATCATCTTAAAATCCAAAATTTAATTTCTTTCAATAATGTGAGATTACTTTCAATACAATATTTTCTTTTTCTGGCATTAATTTTTTAAAAAAAAATTTTTGAGTGCATTAAAATTAATGATAATAAACAAAATTATTAATTAAAATTAATGATAATTTTGAACTTTTCCCATCATTATTTATTTTTAATATTTGCTCTGTTCTTAATTCATTTAAAACATGGTACAGACGATTTAAAAATACGATAATAGAAAGACTGATCTGCTTAACGACTATAATTTGAAATAGTGCTTCAATTTTTTTATTCAATCTGTTTTATATCTTTGGAATTTTGTTTCATGGTTGTTATTTGTTATTCTAACAGCGCAGAAAAGAACTGAAAAAAGAATAATATATCCTTTATTTTCAAGTCATCAAAGGCGGCCAATCAAGCGGTATGGCGAATAGAAGAATTTTGTATTGTAATAATTTATACGAAATTAGATTTTTACTTAAAAATATTATACATGAAAGTATTTAAATTCAGGGCAACGAACTGTAGGTCTATCAATTAGTTTATCATAAAACTTTAAGGAAAAAAAATGACAAAAAAGTTATTTAAAAAAATTCTATTACAAAATAAACTATAAAAGTCTTTTTTTTTTTTTTTTTCATGATTTGATTCGATTCTGAAAGCTCTGACTATTATCAACATTTTATTATTATTTTACAATCTGCAACAGGTTAAGCAGAATCTTTGAAGAGGTTGCATCTATTAGGTGAGTGGAAGTAAAACATAATTGGATTAAATGAATGTTGAAATGACATTTCTAATTACAAGTTAAGATTAAAACGTAAACCAGCAGGGGTGGTTCATCAAAAACGCAATAAAGGCGTTATCCCGAGAATGCCTTGAATAGGTAGCATTGGTGTAAAATAGTTATAAAATATTAACCTTTGACGTGAATTTAGCATTTTTATTTGATGTATTGTGTCATCCATGGCGAGCTATTGGCGATTAAACCCTGACGTGCGGCTAAATCGAATTTGTGTTTTGCATGCGTTTTACAATATCGATTAAAACAAAAATTTGTCTCAAAACTACATTTGTATTCATAAAATTCTAT
This sequence comes from Argiope bruennichi, assembly GCF_947563725.1. Taxonomy (NCBI): domain Eukaryota; kingdom Metazoa; phylum Arthropoda; class Arachnida; order Araneae; family Araneidae; genus Argiope; species Argiope bruennichi. The sequence goes on from NC_079156.1 coordinate 53,319,823, forward strand.
ACCAAATTTGATGTATTTAAATAATTCCAATTTTGAGTTATCGTGTTTACATGTTTTTGAAAGTAAAAACCGACAGACAATCAACCCCTTGTTCGATTTGATACAAAACTCGACAGGTGTATAGACAACAGGTATTAATTCTTCTTACCGAATTTTTTCAATTCAACTCTATTCGGTTTGCAGCTATCATGTTATATTCGAACAACCGGACAGACAATCTTCCTCTGCGCAGATTTTGCTCAAAATCTAATAGAAATCTACAAATTTGGTATAAGGACCATACCCAATTTCATTCGTCTAGCTCAAAGCATTTTTGAGATATCTTTGTCATAGGTAGATGGGCTTTTTCTAAAAATGTATTTTTCGAATTCAGGGAGATCTAAAACGGAAAAATTCGTCAAAATCTCGAGCTCGAATTTTTTGGCGATAACTATACTACGTATACAAAGAAAGCAAAAATTAGAAATATAATAGTAATAATAAAAGATAAAAATGTAAATTACTTGTTTGGTTTCTTTATTTTGAACTGATTACTAAATTTCTTCTTGATATTAAAAATATATTATCTTTTATTGATAAAGCGATTTGAATATTCATAATTAGTTTTAAAAAATTGACCTCATGGAGTGAATTGTGGTGTATCTTTACGATCTTTTAAATAGTCCATTATGTGATGGTTAGGAATTAAAAATAATTAATTAATGCAAAATTTTAGTATTAAATTTCAAATTTATGATTATTATAATTGATTATGAATGTGATGAAATTTATGTTTAACATGAAGATCGTTTAATTTCTTTGGTTTCTCGTTACATTTTTAAGATGCTCGTAAGTATATATTTTTACGTAATTACATATTTCTAATTCTAATCTGCCTGTCTTGGATTTGTTCTGAATTTCAATTACTTGTTTTGGATTTTTCCGAAATTTACTTCAAATTAAATAACTTATACTGAAAAATGAGAAAAAAATTTCAAAAATTTTAAATTTCCACTTTTTATTATATGTATATAAAGTGATTAGGGGAACTGAATTAATTGGGCCACTCTAGATTTTTTTATTTTGTTCAAGACTGAAGAAGTGTCTAGTTTTTTTAAAAAATATTGTCCACATTTCATTTTTTTTAAAGTTAGTTACTAAAAAATTTTCGTTTTTTTTTCCTTCATTTTTTTAGTTTAAATACAATATGAGCAATCTAATGTAACTAATGCAGATAAAAAAAATCTAGAAGAAAAATAAATGTATAAATTCTTTTTCCCGAATTGCTTCTTATTTTCTAAATAAATTTAATAGTTTGTTTATTTTTGAAATTTTATTTTAATAATTTATTGATTTTTTTTTCATTTTGAATAATCTTGCACTGCAATTAATCTGATTAAAATTTAATTATTTTGATGGTCTTTCAAAGCAATGTATACATTCGCAGCATTCTACTTTCACTTACTTTATGATGTCATCGATTACAGTCATGGCCGGAATCCGGTCTTGACTATATTTTTGTCTTGATTTCACAAAAGATTAGCTTCAAACCAATGCATTATTGGAATCAAAGTGAACAATGCTCCTAATTCGCCATTCTGGTTTTCGTTTTCTGTCATGTATAAAAACCCCTTTAATTGCAAAGCGTATCCCATAACACTTTCGTATCATCTGAGACACAAATAAATGAAACTTCAGCGAAACCGAATTTGTTATCTGATTTAAAAATCCCATTATTCAATTACCCTAGCGTTTCCCGGAGTAATTATTTGTTGCGTTCCACATCGCTCGAGTGGAAAATTATCTGAATCACGGGAACGAACTCGCGAGTGTGTCTCAAGGCACTGAGAACTCTTGACCCTTGAATGCTTTTACTGAAACAGTAACACATTCACGCTGAAGGCCCTCCAAAACAACCTACATCGCAAATTACTCGGAAAAAAAGTAATGATAATATTCTTTTTTCTTAAAAAAATACATCTTAAAGGCAGGGAAGGGATTAAGTCAAGACCTCTCAGTACATTATCTTTGCATGTATCTTTTTCTTTAAAAGAAGATGAAGAACTAACTAAAATTTAAAAGAGAAAAAAAATTGCCAAGTCGAGATAAATGTCTAAATAAAAACTGCCTTTGGCGCTCGCTGCTAGTACGCCGTTCTAAGTCATAATTGGGAAAAAGAAAAATAAGATACCAACCTTTGATAATAAAAACGCCCAGCCCAACCAACTGCAGAAGTTCGATAAGGGCGGGAAGAAGGAGAAAAAATGCTTTTTATTATTTACTTTTTATTATTCTCTCTCCCTCATATGGTATTACTATTTTATCGCTTCGGACAATCAGTTTTGACGATATCGTATCGCAGAATCTCTTTCTGCTTGGCGCCATTGTGCTGGGTGTTCGGCGCGCGATAGCATCGTTCTGGCGAGATATTTCTGCAGCGGAGAGCTGCTGCATGTTAAGAAGAGCGTGGAGAAAGAGATTCCTTGTGCAAATGGCAGCGCCATCTAGCTGTAACTTGTGTCGTGCCAAGTTACAGAGAAAGGATATTCCAATTTTACTGCGTTTTGGTATATTTCCATCTGCATTTGTTATTGGAATGGTTCATTTTAAGATGTATATGGCGTTCATATTTTTGCAGAGAAGAAATATGTGATTGTCTCAAGATTGAAATTATTAAATTTGTGGCTTATTCTTTGTTCGTATGTTTGAAAATACGTCCTCTACTATAGTAAGGCAAGATACTCTATAAAATTATTCCGATAGTTCTGCAATAATTTTTCATATTGTGAGCATTACAAAATATTATAAATTAATTGAGCAATATCTTTGCTCTGCTAAGACAAAAATATGGCTAAAAAGGCTTTTTTTTTTGTTTCTTATTTCACTTCTCTCAATTAGTTGAAGTTTTTATTTTTATTATATATTTTCATAATGATTGCACTAATTTTCCTGTCTTATTCGATTATTCTATAAAATACTATATATCTTTATATATACACATACTTAAATCTATATATGTGTGTGATACAATGGATGGATTTTACCAAACAAACAAACAAAAAATCTGATCCGACATTTCTTATACGCGTGTGATTTTTACATGATACTACAGATCAACGTTAGACTTTTAAACCTATTGAAATCAGATCGGGTGACGCATGGTAAAATCTAAAAACAAGTGCAAATCAGAAGATACTTTTAAATTAAGTGGTTAGAAAAAATAATATGAGTGTGTTCGAAAATTACTCAGAAGATAATTTATATTACTTTATTCTTTTCTTCGTTACTCAGCTAATGGTTCATTTAATAGTAACTTTAAAAAATTCTTTGTTAAGTTATATTTAAAAATCGACAGACATATTCACCATTGCAATATAAAAAGAAGAAAAAAAAAAAAAAAAGAACAATGAGAAAGCATTTACAAATAATACAATCAATAAGAAATAAGGAAATTTTAACCGAAATTTAGCTGCGCATTTCTTTTTTTTTTTTTATCCGCTTGATTTTTCGGGTGATATTGTAGCTTCATGGTGCCCAGTTGAAGTTACGAAAATTAGAGACTAAAAAAGGGGTGAATATCAGAATTACCACAATTCTAGCATTCATCGCACATCCTGCTTTTAAAGCATCTTCGTAATGAATAAGACGACTTTTATTCAGGAAGAAAATAATTCTCAAATTTAAACAGCAAGAAATTCAGAATTCAAACCATATATATTCATATTTCATGTTTTAATATAAAGAAGCGCCTGCGTCCTGGCATAGGGGTAGCGCGTCTTCCCTTGGTTCCGGGTTCGAGTCCCGTTCGGACATGGTTGTTCTATTTGTAAGGTGTGTGAATATGCCCTCTGTGCAAGCGTATGTGACGCATGAAGTAGCTAAGTCATACTTTTGCTGGTCTGCCCAAGGCTACCGTAGTTGGAGCTATTGAAAACACAAGAGACGCTCACTCAGCTTAAATCGCTGACCGATAAGTGTCAGCGGGCTTGTAAAGTGCCCTAAGTCACACACATATATAGATGCATTCATTTTTGTAGGTTTTTTGTATTTCTTTTATTTCATTTTGATTATTTTCATAAAGTAAACATCATATTTCTTGTAAAGTAGAGAGTACAAAAAGGAACTTAAGATAGTTTATCCCACATAAATATTTTTTTTATATTGAAGAAGAAAAACAAAACTTTGCATGCGTAAAATCTTAATTTAAAACCCACTGTCTCAATTCCTTCGAAAATCAAAGTCCAATTAATAAAATGTAAGTCACATACATATAAGTTATTGAAAAAAATTACAAATATGAATTAGCTCAACTAAATAAATAAACAATACATTTATAAAAATGAACAATGCATTTAAAAATAGAAATTTCAAAATGTTAATCTTATCTACAGTATTAAAAAAATTTTTAAAGAATTCAAACAACACAGCAAGCTCTTCAAAAGTGAAATGATTGAAAATCTTCCCTTGAATTTAGAAATATGTTTACTGATTTATGAATTTAATCAGAAAAAAACCAGCTATCGAAAACTACCATACTAATATTTTTTTTTTCAAATTTTTTATTACTATTCATTTTTTTAAAATTAGATTTTTGATCAGATTTTTGAAATTCTAGATATGTTACCGTCACATAAATGGATGAAAAAATTTACGGAAATTGTTACAACCGCAATAAAATAAATAGATGAACTTGAAATTCATTTAATTTATTTATCAAACTAAACGTTCTGAATTTAGAATGAGTGCAGCCAAACTTGATTCCAGTATTATCGAAAACCTACGCAACCAAATGAAAAAAAAAGAAAAAAAAAAAAAAGCAGCAGAAGATATAAGAAAGAAGGATGAGATACCAGACGTCCCAAACAATGAGTTCAGACATTTTTGTTGTTGTTGTTGTTTTGTTTTAATGAGAAAAAAAGTAAGTCCAACTACAACGCGATGCTGGTAAGTTCATCTAGATAAATCTTCACAAAATAAGTTAGACAAAATAAAGTCTGTCTTGTTTTATTAAATTGAAATCTTAATTGTAATCATCTTTTATCTTTAACCCTTTATTTACTGAATTATGTTGCCATCAATTTTTCAACTTCATTTTTGCACTAGTAGTTAAGTTTTCTTTCAGAATAAACCCAGGGAGCTAAAGAAAAATATTATAATTGATAGAAATATCTTGCTTAATTTAATTATTAATTAAATATTTTTAATTCCTGCTTTTAGCTTATATTAACTTCTTGCTATTTGGGTTACATTCTCTGCGTTCTTTAGAATACCATCAGCAAAAATTGTCATATTACGAAGATATAAGCCAGATTTAAATTGTACTTTTAAGTACAGTCAGTAAATAAAGGGTTGAAGAAGTAAACTTGCTTTGTTAAACCACACTAAATATTTAACTGAACTCACAGAGTTTGTCTTGTGGGCGAAAAAAAGAATTTTTCAGTTGAAAAAAAATTAAAATGCATAGAAACTTAAACAAATAAAGAAAATTTTAATTAAAACTTAAGGAATGTGACTACGTTCGGAATGAATTTTTTGAAAAGTATTCGAAAATACTTATATTTTTGATATTTGCGTAAAAAAATATAGGAAAAGCATTTCTGAAACAAAAGCATTACCAGTTAAGTAGCAAAAGTATTATAAAAAATTGGAAAAAAGGCATTTTTGGGGGCTAATAAGAGGTATAAATCAAAAGTCTTTTAAATTTTAACTGAATAATTTATTTAAAATTTTACAGATAGCTTAAGAAATATTATCTAGTTCTTGAACTAAAATATAAACTTTATAATTTCTAGCTAATTTTTTAAACATTGGTATTCATTACCAAATAGCATGTTTCAACAAGTGTGTCTGATTAGTGGGAATGTAAGAGAAGCGAGTAAAAATTGACAGAGAATCTATTGTAATGGTATTCATATTATACAAAAGTCATGTTACGGGGCTATTATGTTATATCGTTATAATGCAGTAAATCTATCGTATAAATGCAAAACTTCTCTATTAGCTTGCTTAAAATAATATATATCAAATGTTTTTTTTATTCACATTTGGTCCAAGATAATGTGAAATTATAGAACAGAGGAGATATTGTAGGGGTTTGGGGAGGAAAAAAAAGCATGATTATCATAACATACTTCATTCTTAAACATATCAGAATATGGAAAATATGCATATTTTGCTTATTAACGCCAATGTAGTGAATCATATTTTAGTTTGTGTTTAAACAGAAGCACCATGAAGGAGGGAAATTGAAATTTCCGCTGATGAATCATCAACCTTTAGCTTATCGAAAGCTGAAATCTTATGGATGTTTAAGTGGAGAAACAGGAAATTGTCTTCATTTCTTCAGACCAATACAAGATAAAATCTGTGGTCCTTGTCAACCGCCCATCGGACTGCTTTTCCTTGATTTCGTAGTTTTACAACAAACCAAATAACAAAATAGTTCAATGCAAAAATGGCGCGATGTTATGTAAAGAGTGGTTATTGAAGGTGCAGATTAATCCAGCCCTGGAGATGAAATACTTGAAGCTTAGTGGTAAAGTTGTGTCAACAAGTCGAAAAAATAAAAGAAATTCTATTATTGTAACCAGTATGCCAGGAAAAAAAAGAGTTGTACAACATTAGTAGAATTATCCAGGATTTTTAAAATTTTATAATCTGGCTAACAGAGAACAAAATCTTATTATTACAACATCTGTATAAGTCACAGAATAAAAGTTAATGATTTAAAATGATTATATATATATATGAAAGGTCTGCCCAGAAAAATATTTTTATAAAATAATTATTTTTTTTTATTTGACACACAGAATATTATAGATTTTTATCCACTGGATGGCAGAGAATAAAATTCTATGCAAAGCATCTGCACTACATGTATGAAGAGAAATATTTCTAGAAAACAATTTTTTTTAGATAAGGTTTATAGAATATTATCCTCTGGCTCGCAGAGAATTAAATTCATCGTAAAGCAACTTCACCACACTTGTGAAAAAAAAAAAATATTTCCACATTTTTTTTTTTTTAATTTTTAGATTGGACTTATAGAATATTACAGATTTTTATTCTTTGGCTGATAGAGAATTAAAATACTTTGTAAAACATCTGCACTACATGTGTGAAGATAAATATTTCTAGAAAACAATTTTTGTAGATAGGATTTATAGAATATTATAGATTTTTATCCTCTGGCTCGCAGATAATTAAAATCATCGTAAAGCAACTTCACCACACTTGTGAAAAAAAAAATATTTCCACATTTTTTATTTTTTTTTTTTAATTTTTAGATGGGACTTATAAAATATTACAGATTTTTATCCTTTGGCTGATAGAGAATTAAAATTCTTTGTAAATCATCTGCACCACATGTGCGAAGAGAAATTTTTCTAATAAAATAGTTCTTTAGAAATACCTGGAAAATATAAGGTTAAAAAAAATTAAATTAGAGAGTTTAAAGAATTAAAAATTAGTGAAGTTAAAAATTAAATTTTACTAATAGGATATTTTAAAATAGCTTATCAAGCAAAGAGAAATCAATCCCCCCTCCCCTTCTCGGATATCTAATAGCCCAGAGACAGTTCTGTTATCAAATAATAACACATACAAAACACTAACGCAAGGTTTACACATAATACGTCATCCTTGGAAAGGGTGTATCGAAATGTGTGAAAGCAAGTCGTGCTTTTCCGCGCGCGATTATTACCCAAAATATCCGCGGGAAGTAGATGGGCATGAAGATAGAAAACGATTTACGCTGTAGCAATGTGTCATTTCCTCGTAATAACCACTCGCGATGACATTAAGCCTGGGTCACGTACCTCTTCGGGGCGGTCTGGATTTTAGGCACCTGTTGTTTAGGATACGTTGAGTGATTACCAAACGTCGCCACCACTGTTTTTCACTCAGTAGCAATTGTTCTGTGAAAAGTTCAATGTGAGAAAGCTCTTACTTAATTAATTGAGAGTGGTAAAATATTTTAACTGATTTAGAAGGTGAATAAATATAGCTGGCTAGTTTTCAAAACAATCGACAAGTTCATCATTCCCTAAAAAAATATTTAATCGAGAAATTATAATAAGCAATTATAGTCGTATTATTTTAATATCCTTATACCAGCGTTATTAAGTACCATGACATCATAGTGCTGTTGAAAACGTAATTATCAGTCAGCTTCAAGGTACTGCAATTTTACTTTCTTATTCCTCTTGAAAATATTAAACAAAATTCTCTTTCCTTAGCTTTCGACTATCAAGGAACTGAAGAGATTAAAAATTAGATGAAACGATGAAAATGGTTGGAAAATGAAATTATATGCAAAAATAATATGCTTGAAAATTGGCAAAATTGAAGAAATATTTTCAGGACAATTAAATTGCCATTGTAATTAATTAAAATTAAATTGCCATTGTAATTAAAAAGCCATTTTTTTAAATTTGAAAAAGGTATGTAAGTCAATTTTTTGCGATAATATTTCGTGCGAAAATATCAAACAAACACTCGCTTAAATTTAATTAATTCAATTTCTAATTAATTTTTAAATTACTCTAAAGTGCAAATTTCATCTTTCTAAAGTAAATCTGTGTCAGATTTGGCAGTTTTAGGTCAAATGGCATGCCCTGTTGAACGCCAACGCAGGCACTTTCTTTCTTCTTTATTATTAATGTAGATGAAAAAACAGCTCAATTTTCTGTCACCAGCATGGTTAAAAAAGGCATCAGTTTGATAAATGCCGCAAAACCGAGGTTTTATTCGAATATTCGAGCTCCTTAACTGTTTTGAAATCCTATCACAAGACAGTTTTGTGAACAATATCGAGAATTTTTTTAAATTATTATTTTGATATGATGTCCAGAAAATATTTTCTGTAGCGAAAATTAATTCTGTAGCCAAAAAGGGGGCCATGACTGCTGCAACTTTAAGAAGCCTTCGAAAAAGCGTGTGTTGGGAGTTGCTCCAGAATCCGAGGAAAGAAGCAATGCAGGAAAACAAAAAAATATATTCCATTTCTCCTTATCTCTGGCATCTGCCCGACACGCTTTGTACTCCCAGAAGTCGAAGACGAGATAAAAAACGCCGATAACTGGCAACTGTGGTGTGTTGGTGGGAAAAAAAATAATAATAAATAATATCTCCCTTAAATCACACATAAATAAGACACGGCCTTTTTATAGATACGATAACAGCCAGCAATGGTATTTGAGCGTATCGTGTACTTAAAAATAAATCTGTCAAACTCTATCGGATAGAATCCTCTGCTGTTATCTATGTGAAAACAGACCGCATGTTCCACGCCGTATTCTTTTTATTTTTTTTAGATGCGAAATGCATTAACAATAATGCCTTTATAGGTAACGCGGCTGTAATCTTTGAAAATATGTGATTCTACAAGGTTGAGTGATTACAATTTTGATTCATGATACAAAAAAAATGAATTGTTATATAAATTGAAAAAAAAAGACTGGTAATAGGATTAAATGACGGGGATTTGTTTTATATAAATCTGATATTGGTTTGATGATTATTTATCTTTTTGTTTATTTCTATCATAAAAATGTGCACATTTCTAGCTGTTTAAATTGATTTTGGCAATCCCTAGTTATAAAGTAAAATAATAAAACGGAATAAAATATGCAAATAAAACTTTTCATACGGTGATTTGTGTTACATCAATTACCTAATTCAAAATGATGTTATTCCAAACAGGTTTATATAGATTATTTTTGTTTTATATAGATTCTTTACTTCTTCTCTCTTAAAGAAAAAATGTAGAAACTTACAATTTATCTTCAAATTTATAATCAGAGTTTCACAAATATCTATCATTTAGACAATCCTAATTAATAAAATATCTAACATTCTTTCACAATTGTCGAGTAAATGACATTTTTTTCTTATATATGCTCAGTACATGTTCCTTTTTCTTACACAAATTGCTTTTATTATTGTAATTAATAATTCTTGCATATGATTAGTCAAGCCGATTCAATTTGTTTTCTTTTTTTTACACAAATTTGGAAATTCGTCCTTTTTTTTTTTTTCTCCTTTTTTTCCCCATCCAATTTAAAATATTTTCAACATTCACTACTGCTGATATTTCTTCCTTATATGAAAAATGCATACAGTAAAAGTACTACTAATTATAATACAAAAATAAAATAAACCCACCAGACCTTAAAAAAATCAATGCAAAAAAACCGAACTAGATTTTTCATGTTTTAAATCATCCTATAGTTAAAAAATTCCATGAATATGTCCATTCGTCGGTTTATAAAATATATAAACGCAATACTTTAAGACTCAACAATCAAATGAAATTTAAAATAAGTGTTTTACAACAACTGAAGAACAGTATGAAATTTTAAACCACATTCGTTAAAGAGATATTTTTTTATGAATATCATAATGAATTTTTCTCATAAAAAAGGATAACAAACGAATTTCTCTGTATTAGTTATCTGCATGCTTGCCAAAAATAATAAAATTGTGTAACCAAATTCTCCTACTTCACTTAACAACTTCTACAGATAATTTTCCCGGAAACATAGATAATATAGTAGATATACAGATAAATATAAGGTTCGAGTGTTTTTTATAGAAATTTGAATTATATAGCTAGAGCCTGTGAAGGTTAATTCGCCCAGAATAATTCCGCAAGAAATGAATAACAATGAGCTCAATCTAATTTTAGGAAACCATAAACTATTCAAGGATTTTTCAATGTAGTTCTTGCAGCGTTATGTATATAGGTAATGATCTGAAAATATCTGCAAATCTTAAAGAAGTCTTACTTAGTTTCCAGAAACAGCAATTTTGTTTATATTTTACTAAAATATAAACAAAATTCTTAGTAATTCTTTTAACATTTTGGGAAACACAAAAGGAAAGGAAACTAAAATTACAGTGAAATATTTTCTGTTTATCTTAAAGCATTAAAAACTAATCACGAGAAAACAGAGAGAGAAATTTTTCCTAACTTGCATCATATTAGTCAGTAACAGCCCCCCACCCCCTTGAAACTAGCGAGAGCGGTCTCTTCTAACTTTCTTGCATAATCTCTAATAAATATGCTGTGTATTAATAATCGCATGCCAATGGTGAACAATAGTTACGAAGAAGCATATTTCTGTACGATATTTGGCAATTAATCATAAGGAAGCGGATTATATACTACAAGGATAAGAAAATTGCATGTGTATTTTGGATTCAAGATTTTGTGCAAACCACACCAAATTTGGGTAAAATTAAATATAAATTTTATAATCAATCCATTTTATAACCATTTTTATTTGCATAATTTTTTAAACCAAACTAAATTTGTTTACATTAAAACCAAAATTTCATACAAACTACAATAAAAGTGCCGGCGTCTTGGCATAGGGGTAGCGCGCTTTTCTCGTGTTCTGGGCGCCCTGGGTTCGAGTCCCGGTTTGGGCATGGGTGTTGTTCTATCTGTGAGATGTGTGAATGTGCCCTCCTGTAAAAAGGGGTCTTGGCCCTAGTTGGCGCTACGAAAAAAGACGAGAGATGTTTCCCCACCGGCTTAAATCGCTGTCTTCGTAACAGAGGGCTTTTCCATGGCAAGTGCCATAAGAAACAACAGTTAAAATTACAAGATCGCATGCTAGATTTCATTTATTTGTTACTGAATTTCCGATTTATTGCATTTACACTCACGTGAAAGTATAAATCGTCGAAGAGCCAATTGTTCAAAATTTGACTTTAAAAAAAATCTACATTTTAAATGCTAAAACAGCGAACTAAATTTAATTTGTCTAATATGTTACGATTTTTAACTATCGCATTTACGAGCTTTCAAAAGCACAGACAATAATATTTAAACCATTGATGGTTTTGAATTTGATTTTAGTTGCTAAATCTGTTTACGAAACTCTTTTTATTGATCTGGATCTTTAAGTTTTACAGAACTACAATTTATGTGCACAAAACAACAAGTGTAGTCACAAAATCAAATTTCATTTACGCACTGACATGTTTGTGAAAGTACAGAATGGTAGACAATAAACTTCTTGAAAAATTCGATTTCAAATCTGATGCATATCTACACTTTAGATGTCAAACCTGTGTATTGAATTTGATTTTAGTTGCTAAATCTGTTTACGAAACTCTTTTTATTGATCTGGATCTTTAAGTTTTACAGAACTACAATTTATGTGCACAAAACAACAAGTGTAGTCACAAAATCAAATTTCATTTACGCATTGACATGTTTGTGAAAGTACAGAATGGTAGACAATAAACTTCTTGAAAAATTTGATTTCAAATCTGATGCATATCTACACTTTAGATGTCAAACCTGTGTATCGAATTTGATTTTAGTTGCTAAATCTGTTTACGAAACTCTTTTTATTGATCTGGATCTTTAAGTTTTACAGAACTACAATTTATGTGCACAAAACAACAAGTGTAGTCACAAAATCAAATTTCATTTACGCATTGACATGTTTGTGAAAGTACAGAATGGTAGACAATAAACTTCTTGAAAAATTCGATTTCAAATCTGATGCATATCTACACTTTAGATGTCAAACCTGTGTATCGAATTTGATTTTAGTTGCTAAATCTGTTTACGAAACTCTTTTTATTGATCTGGATCTTTAAGTTTTACAGAACTACAATTTATGTGCACAAAACAACAAGTGTAGTCACAAAATCAAATTTCATTTACGCATTGACATGTTTGTGAAAGTACAGAATGGTAGACAATAAACTTCTTGAAAAATTTGATTTCAAATCTGATGCATATCTACACTTTAGATGTCAAACCTGTGTATCAAATTTTATTTTCGTTTAGCAGTTGCCGTGTTAGCTTATATTCCCACAGTCGAATAGACATACTTCTTCTGTATAAATTACAGTCATAATTTAATAGAAATATACAAATTGATGTAAACTACAACCTTCTTTTATCAGCATCATTGTACTATTGAATTACTTCTTTGTTGTGATTTATGACAGTTATCTGCCAGCGATTTAAGCTGAGTGAGCGTCTCTTGTTTTTTCAGTAGTGCCAACAAGGGCCAAAAGTACGACTTAGTTGCTTCATGCGGCACATTCGCTTGCAGAACCTCTTTTTACATGTGGGCACATTCACGCATCTCACAGAAAAAGAACAACCATGCCCGAACCAGGACTCGAACTCGGGAAGCCCAGATAACGGAGAAGACGCGCTACCCATTTGCCATGATGCCGGCGAAATGCCTTGTACATTTACGAACATAATATATGTACTCCACTGAATGACCGACAGACGGTCAATCTAAGGGTAGATTGAAATAAAATTTTTACAGTACCTATAATTTTGATAATAAAATTCATGTCAAATTTCATTAATCTAGATCGTAGAGATCGTAGATTTACGTTCAACTTTATAAATTATTAAGTCCTACCAATTTCTTTCGTTAACGGTATTTGGATGGCTATTGAGAGTAAGTGGTTGCAATTAAGTGTGTACAACATACTTTGACCATTGCTTCCATTATTGCATAAAAGTTATATTGTATAAAATTCTGAATTTTTAAAATTTATTAATATTATTGAAGTTATAAGCATAAAAAACAATGATCTAGTTTTAAAATCTTATTTACCTATTCCAGCTCAAATTAAAAGGAAAAATGAAAAGGAAAATTTAGGAAAATGGAAATCGTAAAGCATTTTACTCAGGAGTGGTAAGTATTAAAACGTACATCCATTATAGTGTATGACTAAAATACACGATGTACTGTCGAGTCAAAGTTCAATAATACTTCGTTCTCTTTAAAACGCAGATTTGAAGCAATTCCTCGAAGTGTTATAGTGAGTTCAATATACAAGGCATTTCCAAAAATTGTTTAAAAACTTTAAGAGTAAATCTGGCATACCGAATTAAATCATTTTTATATTAAAACATGTGGCCAAAAGTTTTATGAACATAATTAATAAGAATGATTTCGAATCATCATTAAACCTCTACGCATATTTCACGAAGAATAATTAATAATATGATCGCGTTTACATGCTTCTGAACGAACAGACCAATAGATGGTCAACTCCTAAATGGATTTGACTCAAAATTTGATAACTGTTTATACCATAGATGTTAAATCTGTGCGCATAATTTTATTTACTTACACGTTTCATTTTATAATTATCATGTAAATTAATATTTGAATCGTGAATAAACAGGCTTACTATGAATAGATTTTCTTCAAAATTTGAAAGAAATCAACAAATTTGGTGTAAAAATCATATATCAAATTTCATCCATCAAGTTCAAAATGTTTCTAAGTTATCCCTGTCACAATCAGACAGACATGATGCCGATCACGTGTTTTTCGAATTTAGGGAGTTCTTGATGATGTCGTGTCCGCGTTACCACGGTAAGGGGGTGCAGTAGCTTCTGAAGGTAAAGACTCCTGAGCATCTGAGGGCAAAAGCCTGACTTCTAGCTCATATGAAGATGAAACTCGCGCATTCGCTTGCACAACTCTTTTTAAAGGGGGGGGGGCACATTCATACACCTCACAGATAGAACACAGATGAAGAACAACCATGCCCGAACCGGGATTCGAACCCTGGACGCCTAGATCACCGGGAAGATGCGCTACCCCTATGCAAGGACGCCAGCTTTAGGGAGTTCTTAAATGTGGAGATTCGTCAGAATTTTGAGTTCGAATTTTTTTATGGTTACAATATTTTCTTTATACTTCATAGATGAACCAGAAAGTAAAAAGTAATCAATGAAATTTGTAATCGTGCATAAATCTTTTGAAATAATAATTTATAAAGCTATCATAGTTTTCTTACTATTCCATTTTTTAAAAAAAAGCTTTTGTAAAAAACTTCAAATGTTCATTTGGATATAATGTACTATGAGATATAATTGGATATAATGTACAACATGAAAGAAAGAACCCCAAAAAAAGTAATAAATGAAAAAAAAGCCCACACAAAAAAACAAAGGTCAAAATAGTTAAGAAAAATAGTTCAGATACAAGAGAACTACATCAGTATGTAACACATCCCACTTTTTCAGTAAATCATCACTGTCACTTTGCATAATCTCCCTAAACATCATGGACATTGTCCAATCTCCCATAAACCATGCAGCATGAAGGAAAGACGATTTATCAATCATTTCAAAACTGCTCAAGCATAGCTCGAAGACTTTCATAATCAACTATACGTCTTTTCATGAATGCTCATGAATACAGTCGTAGCACAATGGCCATAACAAGAAAATAATAGCTTGTTGCTATCGCTTTACCAAGTGGCTGCTCCGATAGCGCCTAGGAGCAGAAGGTGAGAAATGTTGTCCAACCGTGTAATAAAGTTGGACAGAGTAACGACGAAAGTGTGTGCTTAAAAGCTGTCATTAGCTCGTTTTTTGTAGCTCTGGGCATTGTGAGCACTGACCCCTCTAGTCTCGTTAGAGGCATAGGTCAGAGATTTGGGCACAAGTCACGTGCGGTTGTTGGACGAGAGAGGGTTGATATTTCTTTCTAAAGTTTAAAGTGAGTGTGAGAAAATGGTGCGTGAAGATCGATCTTGAAAAAATTATTTAAGATATAATGGTCAAACTACATGAGGGTAAGGGTAGAGTTAAATCATTATATTCCAAAGAACATAATGATTTGTTCATGGTATGATAATATGAATATAATGGATACAATTTAATATGATGTATTAAAGAAATACTATCAAGTATCAGAATTAATTGAATCTTCAAAAAAAATAGCTATAAAAACACTAGGTTGATTCTGAATTAGTTTTCATTTTAAAACTTACAGAGGGATTCAATACATAGCAGGATTTGGAAATCAGAATGTAGTTTTTTCTCTTCCCCTCAATGTAATTTAAAAAAGTATGAAACAAATCATGAGTATAAAAATTTATTGATTAATATTAATGAAAATAAACAAGAGATATTTGTGATACAACAAAACAAACGATAAAAATAAAAACACGAAAGTTCTACAAAAAAAAAAAAAAATGAAATATTACTTTAACTTTCTCATACAAGAAGTGCAGAGAAAAATATTATAATTATAAAAATTTCGAACTCGAGATTTTGATGAATTTCTATATTTCAGAGAGAATGGATGATGAATTTTCATATTCTTCCAGAGCTTCGAACAGCCATTTTTGGCATTATCTCTGTCTGTATGTCCGTCTGTCTATCTATCTTCCTATGACAAAGATAAAAACGTTTCTAGCTAGTCTGATGAGATTTGGTATTCGATCCTTACTTACAATTTGTAAATTTCTATCAAAGTTTGAGCGAAATCCATTCAGAGGAAGTGTGTCTGTCCGACTCTTCGAATACAAGTTAACACGGTAACTGCAAAATGAAGAGAGCTTGGTGTATAAAATTTGATAGATATATTTAGCATTTATACTGCGTAGATACCTACCGAATTCGGAACCATGCTCTTCAAGTGGTGAACTTTTTGTTGGTCTGTACTTTCACAAGAATGTAAACATGATATATAAAAAACAAAATGATTTAAATGCATGAAATTTGATTATGATTTTATAACTATAACTTGCAGTTTCATGTCAAATTTTTTGCTTCAATCAACTGGGAACAAAACGTATAAAACAAAAATTCGATTTTTCGTATTTATTTCTGAATGTCATGGATTAATCGCCAAAAAAATCCTCAAAGATTACACGATTGGCTCAGTAAAAAGGCTAAATTGAAGCCAAAAACCCATATGTCATTATTATTGTTCGCAAATACCATGCAAGGGGATCGCTACCTTGTCTAAGGTCTACAATTTTATGCGAGAGAGGGAGGGGGATGACATCTTTATTAGATTACATGCGAGGAAGATTTGGGAGGAACACTCTCATTGATTAAAATTACATGCATATATAAGACATATTTGCAATGCAAAAAATAAACTATAAAAATAAAAACACTAACGCTTTAAAAATAAACCACTGGATAGCGTATTTGTCCATGTGCCAGTCATTTTCACTTTACAGGGTATAGTGTTTCGAATGGCATTCCTAAATTTTGTTGGCATTCACTGCATACCCACCAGGAACGAGTGGTCTATTCGGCATATGATGCCTATGAAGATATGTCTGATCTTGTAACTTTTTCATAAACGATGTGTTTTGAGATAAAGAAAAAAAATTAGATAAATTCGATCTCAAGATATTGATGAGTCTTCAAGCTTTGGATCAGTATGAGTCAGGAAAAAAAAAATTGAAATTAGGTGTCTATCCCTGAATTCGAAAGCTCGGAAATGGTACGAGCTAGACAAATGAAATTTGGCATATGGTTTTTACATTAAAATATGTAAACTCCCAACATTTTTAAAGTAATGCAATAAAAAGAACCCTGTCATTTATTCCATCTTTATACATGTTTATACGATAACTTTAAAATGCAGAGGACTAGATAGATGAAATTTAACAGACTGTTTTATCACAAGAATTGTATATCTGTATCAAATCTTTGACCAAATCTGGTCAGGTATTTACTGTCAATCTGTTGACTCGTATACATGTAAATACTATAGCTAAAAAAAAATCCTCAGAATTTTATTGTTACAACAAAATTAGAAATTTATACTCAATTGTGATTATTAATTAAGGAAAAGAAACACTATACTAAAATGTGGAGAAAATTCTTTTCAGAATCCGACAAAGTTAAGCCCAAAACGTGCTACGCTGTGTAAATCAAAAAAGGAAACACTTTGTCTGTTTTCACTTTTGCCATAATTTGATTCCACATACACACACAAAAAAATCTGAAGAGAATCTCTAATAATTAGAATTTAATTCATAAATATAATTTAATTTTAAGAATTATTGCTTTAAAAAATTGATTAAGATCTCTATCTGCTTTCAAAATTCCCATTTAGTATTACTAATTCCCTATATTTTTCCCTATTTAGTTCACTTCTAAACAGCCTCCACCATCATGCAAATAAAAGTGGTTTTTATTTTAATGAGTAACGGATAACGCGTATGCACACTGATTATAGATGGCTTAATAACGTTATCAACCACGCTTTATGAAACTTCAGTGTGGTTTGAAATTGCATACTGCAAAGATTTTATCTGCTTTAACAACCACAAAACTTGTGCGGACACTTCATGAGAACTTGGCGTCCATTTCATTTACAACTATTCTATTGCATAAAATTGGCCCTGTCTTTGAAATGAAGATATGTAAACTAAGAATGACAAATATTCCTCCCTCCCCTCGTTTTTTTTTTTTTTTTTTTTGCTTTTTGCTATCTCAATGAAATGGGACTAAAAAAATAGTACGCGTAATTCCCAGCTGTTAGTTAGTCTCGATGTAATAGGATATTGACGTCACTGAAATTGCAATGACGTCATTCTGTTTTGCTATTATTTTGAATTCTAAGTTAAATGGTTGTTGCCAAAGTTGTAATGATCAAAACCGCAATAAAACTAATATTACATGGGTTTCTTTTTTTTTTTTTTTGAGAAACTCAATTATTTTCAAAATTAAATGTTTTAAAACCAGTAATAAGATTAACTACCGCAAACCCACTACTAATAGAGATTTCAGTTTTCCTTTTTTTTTACTTATTTTCTTAAAATATGTTTGCAGATAATTTCGTAAATGATTAATATCTTATAACTGAAATCTGTAAGCTTTTTTTATGCTAAATATATC
Source organism: Argiope bruennichi (assembly GCF_947563725.1). Lineage (NCBI taxonomy): Eukaryota > Metazoa > Arthropoda > Arachnida > Araneae > Araneidae > Argiope > Argiope bruennichi. The sequence goes on from NC_079156.1 coordinate 53,338,460, forward strand.
AATGGAAACATTTTAATTATTTTGATCCGCATGTATAGATTGCTCTAAATATATTCGTATCATTTTCTACAATTTCCTAAAATCGACATAGAAGCAACCAGTTTCAAATCGCTCTTAAGAATTTTGCAATATCTCAACCCATTTGAAATTTAATCAGAAAATCACTTACAGCAAACTAAGAACAAAATACTTTTAAAAAAGAACATTTCCAAGACTTTCCAAAAGAAGATTAAGTTTCTACCATAAGATTATACATTTTTTTCAAAATATACAGCTAGATCCTGATGATTGAAAGCACTTATCGTGCATCTTATTTTCGCATTTCTTTATTATTGGTATATTCGTTCAGATATAATCCCAATATCTCGCCCAAAGTTGAAGTTGATGGATTTTGAATCTGATTTCGGTTTAAAGCAATACGAATAAAAGAATCCACGTAGTGTAACAATCTTCAAGGATTTTTACCGAGCAAAAAAATGAATTTTATATATCCTATCGTAGAGACTAGGATGAATTACTTGGAAGTAGAAAAAATTTACGAAGATGATTGGCTAACATCATCATTTAGGATGTGACACTGACAGAAACAGAATATTTTCGAATGTCCTAATCAAAGATAACTAAAGTTTGTTAGATGAGGAAGACTATGCATTAGTCTTCCTCCATACGCCCATTAGTCTTCCATTATACGCCAATTCATTGGGCGTATTATGCTGTGCATTAATACGCCCAATGAAATAGTCATAAACATGATCGTAATGTATTTAAAAGTAATTGATATATTTTAACAGAGTTTTGTTTTAATGATTGAAAATCAATATTTTATGTAATTTAGAGACTTGTCTAATCAATATTTTGTCTAATTAATTTAATTAATCTTATAAGAGAACAATGAAGGGTTTTATACTTCATGCATAAAGCGATAATGCTTTCTGCCCCTTTCAGACACCATTTTAAACCATTTATATAAAAATGAGTAAAGGGTTAAGATTTTAGAATTTTTACCGTATTTTTATATTATCATATGTCCATATATCTCCTATATTTTTGGTGCAGCTTGATCAGTTTCAGCACTTGTGCTATTAAACACCAACTTCCAACTTTTATAATGCAATAATGGCTTTGCCTAAGAATATAATTCCAAGTGCCGGTGTCCTGGCATAGGGGTAGTGCGTCTGCCCCGTGATCTAGGCATCCTGGGTTCGAGTCTAGGTTCGGGCATGGTTCTTCATTGCTCTATCTGTGAGATGTGTGAATGTGTCCCCCTGTAAAAAGGGGCTGTGTAAGCGAATGTGATGCGTGAGTAGCTAAGTCGTACTCTTGGCCATAGTTGGCGCTACTAAAAAGCAAGAGACAGGCTTAATGGCAAGTGCCATAAGAAACAACAAATCCAAGTCTTTCTCAAAAAAGAATAAACGTGTTTGTTACATTTTGCAATTTCTCTTACGTATGTCTTTATCATTTCGAAATTTAAACATCTAAAGATTAAGCCAAAACTATACAAGAATTTTAATGATTCGATTCTAAAAGATATACCTTAACAGAAAATTTAATTCCTTAGCACCCCCTAATATCATAAGACATTTTATGATATTTCTGAGATAATTTTCGATATTCTGAATGCCGTAATATATCATAATGGCATCTTGCGCTAACAGGGTCTGTCTCGATCACATTCCTTTAAATATCTTATATCAACAGCGCCATACAGGTCTTTCATATCAATTTCTGTCGGCAGATGAGTAAGTCACAGAAAGGAATTTCAGTTCAATGAATTAAATTAATTTTATTAGATCAGAGATATATTTTAGAGGATATCCAATAATGGGTGTATCCTTGCGAGACATGAAATAGCTTCATTACTAAGCATATCTTCTTCAAGATCTATATTATCACGGGATGATCAGACTACAACAGACTTTTTTTTTTTTTTGCTTTATCAATATGGCTTTTACCCAGCACATATTCAAATTATTTTCTTGAAAATAATATAAATATTTATGTGATGTCGAATTAAATAAATTTAAAAGAAGATGGTCAACCATTTGAGGAATTTGGTTGAAGATTTAATATGTATCTTTATTTTAAATACTGAACTGTATACTAAATTTTAATCTACGAAGCATTATGCGTTTTGCAGTTAACGGATTTCACTTATACACGAACAGCCAGACAGACAGATTTTATGTGACTATATTTTGCTTAAAATTTGATAGAAATCTGCCAATTTGTTCTTAATTATATAAACCAAATTTCAGCCGCCCAACTCAAAGTGTTCCTGGATAACCGTATTCAGAGACAGACAGACAAAATACCAAATATAATTTTTTTCAAATTCAGAAAGGTTTAAAATGAGGAGATTCCACAGAATCTCAAGTTCGAATTTTTAAACAGTTACATTACCTTCTCTTTAATTTGTATCCCAGAAAATAAAGATGTGTTTTTCTCAGACCCAAGCCCAAAATAATTTTTGTCTCCTTCCTCAGACAAGCCTTTCTCGAAGCAATATTAACTTCATCAAAATTCTTGAACTCATACTCCTCACCAAACACTTCTTTTTTTTTCATTATTGTATTGTATATAGTCCCCGTGTTATTAATTTATGTAGTGTATATAAACTGTAACTCTTTTTTCTTCTTAATAAATCTTTTGACGTACATCCATTCAACTAATGGGGATCCTAGAGATTCCAAGTTCGGGGATATTCTGTAAGCGAAGAGAAAAGTCTCAGAAAAATAATAATTAAAAAATAAGGAGATTCGTAAGAATCTCAAATTTTTATGATTCATAGAAATCGTAATTTTTTTAGGATTACAAAAAAAAAAAAAAAAAATATCGCCAAGGAATGTATCCAATAATAATCATAATGCAGCAAAAAAATGTGTTTTTTTTTTTTTTGATGTAAAAGTTGCCAATCCGCCAAAGACAGTTTTAATATAGAGGATAATTACTTATCAAACCAATCCCCAACTTGGATTACAATCCATTTTAAAAAACAAACAAACTGCATCATTGTATCGACACAGGCTCTTTCGTTGCGTTTTCCTATTTCAAGGAATGACAGAAAAATGATTTAAAAATGATGTATTCATTTTTAATGGCCATTAATATCCACACTGGCATATAAAAATCTGCAACTCCTTTAATTGTAGTTAGACATACTAAGCAGACTGTTAATTTTCATTCCTTTTTTTCCCTCCTCTCTCAACATAATGATCACTGAGTATTTGAATAAACAATTTCACTCTCAAATGCTTACCAAATCCAGCCGTCACTGCAATTCCAATCGCATTCCTACGGACTCACTATCACTACATCGACACCGGTCTCTGCCATATCCGTCTACCAATGCCAGAAAAGACGGTCCAACAAACGCTTTCGACAACAATGCCTTAGCACCGCTCCGAAAAAGATAACGCAGGGCTGATGCTCCCCTTTTGTTGGTTTGACACCGTTCCACGCCAAATTCCCTTTGTAAACAATTGAGAAACTTCCCCTCACACCCCGCTGTTGCAAAAGATGGCGGACCCAGATAAGGCAGCCAACATGAGATGTTGCAGCAAGCACACACATATCTCTGCTGCAGAATGTTTAGGGAAATGAAAATGCCTGCTGCATGCTAGATTATATTATTATTTTCCATTCTCTTGTCTGTCCGCTCGCCAGTGTCTTCCCTCTTTTATCGGGGATAGGTGAGATAGGGAGCGTGCTCTTTTCTGCTGTGTTCCGAAGGGCGTGAAGCAGCCCTTTGTTTTCAGTGGCGTTATCTTGCCCGGCCGGGATTTTTCTGGGCCGGGGCATTTTTATGCCGGGATTTCATCATCACTTTTGTAGTGGCGGGGAGTTTGTAGTAGAAGAGGAATATTCTGTTTTGTTATGTTTCGGAATAATGATGTGCGATTTGAGGCACTTTCAGAAAATAGAATAATAAAGGTGCGAACAACGAATTCGTAGAAACTATCTGTTGATAAATTCTTATTTGCATTTGGTCTTGTTTTGTATAATGGGTAACTTGCATGCTGTTCGCGCGAATGTTTATCATATTTTGAAAGGCAGACATGTGTGAATATATTTTAATGAAGAGTGTGTTTTTTCTTTGAGATACAGAGATGGAAATCTTGAAATGTCAACTATTCATTGACGTATTTTCTTTTAACATTGTTGCCATGATAAAAAAAGTTCAAATGCCCTAACACAATGAACGGCATTCATATGACTGTAACATAATATGATAAAGAAATTTCCACATTCCATCTAACTACAATTCGACCTACATCTGATCTTTGACATGACATTTGATCTCTATTAATGGAAAGTTGTCATATTAAAAGAGATCAAATGTCAAAGACAAGTGACACAATTGCTGGCGTCCTGCCCTAGGGGTAGCGCTACTTTCTAGTGATCTGAGCCCCAAGGGGTTCGAGTCCTGGTTCGGGCATGGTTGTTCTTCACCCTATGTTCTATCAGTGAGGTGTGTGAAAGAGCTCACCCTTTAGAAAGAGGCTGTACAAGCGAGTGTGTGTGTCATCTGCATATAAGCAAGAAACCAAACTTCTGTCGTCGACTGCTCAGGAGTCTTTACCCTAAGAAGTTACTGCACCCCGTTTCTGTAGCAAAGCCGACACGACATTAAGTGACGCAATTAATTTCACATTAGCATATAATGAGTTGGTATTCGTTCTATTCACTTCCTGTAAAAAAATACAATAAATTTCGAAATTAAATGCTCTCGCTACACATGATGTATATTGAGAAGTGATTCGAAAGTGATGCCAAAAATATATTGATAAATTTAAAAAAAAACATTATTAGTTTATCTTTCCTGAGAAACAATAGTAGCTATTTTAACACTGTAAGTAGCAATACTGAGATATGATTTGAAATAAGTGGAAAATAAAAGCAAAAATATGTAGAAAAATTTTAATATTTTGTCTTTCCTGGGGAAGTAACATTTTTAATTTTAACACTTCAAGTGTTAACGGTGGAAAATGATTCGAAAATAATGCCACAAGTATATGGATAAATTAAAAATTTTAATAATTTGTCTTTCCTTGAGAACATTAGTACTAATTTAGACAATGTAATCTTTTACCTAATATTTGCATTTTCAGTTGGTTGTAAGAATAAAATTTGGCTCATCATAAAATTAGTTAAAGATATTTCATGTAAGCAGCGATCTTCGTAATCAAATCTTTTTGTTTTCAAAATGACAATCATATCGGATTAAAAACAAAAAAAGAAAGAAAATTAAAGATCTTATGTATGAATGAGTCCATTTTATGGTACAATTCAAGTCGGTAGCACGAAAAAAAGAAAGAAAGAAAGAAAAGTCCAATGGAAAATCTTTGCGCATAGTAAATTAGTTCATATGATTAATTTCATACATTCAAAAGTAATTTATATTTAGTTTCAAACATTAGTAGTAATACTACATTCTGAATTAAAAGAAAATACTCTCTGAATAAAAAATAATGATACTTAGTAAAACTAAACACATTTTAAATGTTAAAAAAATGCCTTACGAAATATCATTCAGCTTATTAAATTAGTTTTTAAAATTGATTGCATACATTTGAAAGTAATTTAATTTCAAACATTAGCAACAATGCTACACTTTGAACAAAAATATCCTCTAAATAAAAAACAGTACTCTGAATAAAATTAAAAATGTTTCAATCTATTCAAGAAAAAGGCCCTGCAGCATGTCATTCCGCTTATTAAATAAGTTTTTATGATTGATTTCATACTTTTAAAGAAATTTATTTTATTTCAACCATTATTAACAATACTACACTTTGAATAAAAAATATTCTCTGAATAAAAAATTATATTCTTAACAATAAATAATGAAGATAATAATAATAAATTAAAAAGAATTCGTTTTATGGAATTCTTTCTAATACTTTTAGGCGTGTAAAAGCATATCTGTCATTTAATTGAGATGGATCAAACGTTCATTGATTGTTCTTTTACGTTCTACTAACTTGAGTTGCCAACGATCATGCAGTAAAGCATTGTCGCATTTATATGGCTCCGTTTAGTCAGAATAATATCCAGGGGTTAATATAATAGCCCTAATTGATATTAATAATTAGAGCTATTATTAAATGTGTCTCATAAATTTGACTGTGATTAGCAAATGAAAACGAAAATCGAGTCAGGACACTTCAAAACTGTATAGTAAACCAAAAGGAGACCATTAAATCTTAATTGAATCAACGCACAGGTGTGTATATGGTCCATGTAACGGATAATCTTTGAAATTAGGTATCGCTCCCGCCGGTGCCGAAAACAATACTTTGGCATTAGGTTATCTTATCCGTATGAATAGGGATTTAGAATAAGCGTTATTCTTAGCATCAGCCAATGGTTACAAATTGCCACTATGGTGATTTCGCTCCATTATACAATTTTAAATTAAACAAAATATAAATCAAATGAAATGAAAAAGATGCTTCTTAACATTACGCCACTTATTCGCTCTGATCGTGATTTAATAACTAATTTCTAAACTATTAGAGATAAGTAAATAGTCCCAGTTGGAAAAATACTTTAAATGACACGAAAAATCATATTTAGACACTATAATATTTCAAACGAAAGATCATTTTTCAGTGAATAAAATAGATCCAGCTATAAAAAACTGAAAAATCAGTATTTTAGACGATTTTTACTGCTAAATTTATAGTCTCGAAAAATGTCTTAAGGAATGGTAATATTGGTAATGGTACATTGAAATGATATATTATAGAGTTAATTTTCCAAATTATTTCTTAAAATAAATTTATAAATAACCTCTATTTAAATTAAACATCTATAACTCGGTTAATATTAATCATAAAACAGTGGGAGTTTTTTTTTATGTTTTAAGTTATTAACAATTTTTTCTTGTATATGATTGATAGCACCGTAGGACCGTAAAAAAGTTAGAATTCGTGAATTTTTCAGAAATACATTTATTGAATCAAACAACATAAAATATATTTGCTTCTGTCACTTAAATTGCTTTTTCATTGAGAACCATATTTTTATTTCTAAAAGTTTGGAAATTAGCTATTGGGTTGTATATTTTAAGTAAACAAGCAGTCTGGATAAAAATCTTTACAGTGAATGCAATTGAAGTCCTGAATTGCAAATTTCTTATTTATTATAAACATTAAGTTAGTAGATTTCTTACAGGAAAATTATCTACAGCAATGATTCTCACGACATGATTTGGCGAAAATTTCTACAAATCGTAAATCATGGTCGCCAGAATCCCGCCAACTTTGTAGATGACTTTCCAGCTTAAGCGAAGCGAAACTTATTATTTTCCCATAGATTCTTTAAGATTGAAGATAAAAAGATGATTCAAATGAGTCGAATTGTCGCCACATCATAATGAACGACTTTCGATGTGAAAGTTTTTCTACATTTGCAATAGCTAGGGGTTAGGAAGTGAAAAGTTATTTTTAGCAACTTAGTTGCTTTATGACACTTTGTCGTAAAATTGTCATCAATTTTCCCCCACACTATTTTATCTTCAGAATCAAAATGAGAGAAAAAAAATAGAGAAGAAAATGTCTGAACAGGATGGGGAGGGGCCTTAAATCACCTGACAAATAGAATATATCTCCGTCCTTTTGCTAGCAAATAAAAATTTTTATAATCCAATTTGCACTATCAAAACAATAAACCTGTGTTTGTTTCATATTTTCTCTAAAAAAATGAAACTTTAATATCGTAAGAAATAATATGACAATATTGACGTAAATCAATGAAAAAATTTCATCTTCCCGAATAACTTGTTGCTATTAATTAGTATTTAGAGTTATTTAAAGTAGTATTCTTAAAAATGATCTGCAGCATAAATTATAAACTGCAGTATTTTATATATATATATATATATATATATATAAAATATATATATATATATATATAAAATATATATATATATATATATAATAATTGATGACTAACGGAATTTTAATCTGCTAGCTAAATTTCACATAGCTAGTTTGGAGAGTAAAAAAGAGTAAAAGCTATGAAAATATAACGTTGTACCAGACTTTTCGAAAATAAATAAGAAACTCCACTTTAAGGTAAAATACTATGAAAAATTTTATGACAGGAAATGTAATTAAATCGCATTTAAAAGAATTATGAGTTTTGTACAGGAAAAAGATATGTTTATACAGATAAAGATAAGTTTTATATTGATCTGTTTCGCCGGAAAAAAAATCCTAATAATGAATTTATTTTTTAAAAAAAATTATATCAACATATCATCTTAGAGCTTCTTGATAAAAAATTATAAGATCGATATCAACTTTCTCGGACCAGTACAATAGAGCAATTTTGTGTAAAAAATCAGGGAAAAAAATCATTTTTTTCTCTTTATATTTTACTTCATATTTCCTTCAGATAATTCTAAATTATAATGCTCAAGAAGATCTTAGCAGAATAATAACATTTGCTATGAAATGACTTTTTTAAGTAAAATTTTTATTCCCATGCTTTTAATTCTTCGTTTATCAAGTATAAACAGAAAAAAAATATGTGAAATATGTATGTAAAAAAAATTCAACTAGTAAATTTCAGTGAGCATAAATGTTTTAGATAAAAACTGAGCAAAAAACAAAGCATTCCAGGAATAATTTCTGTATTAGTTTTTGGGTCACGATTGGAGTCGACACTGTACATATATAACACCAAATTTGGAGATCTATATCAAAGCTTTGTAATATAATTTCAAAAAGAAATAATGAAAGAAAAAATCGTCTTCCTTTCATTTTGTGTGAATGTGACCATGACAATTTAAAAACGCTTCGAGCTGGATTAAATAAATTTTTGTTCTCAACACCAAAATTATAATGATTATTTTAAATAAAGTGAAAATGGCATTCGGAAAAAAGTGCTGCAGTCTCTTCACTATAGGAGAAAGCTAAACACAAAATATTTCATATTATAGTCACTCCATATTATAATTCTTCATAGTATATATCACGTCCGGGTCACCAATGTGGATGGTTGCCCACAGGACTATAAGAAAATGTTGAAAAAGTATTTATGCAGGTTTTATCCTAAGTAATTAATAGAGTAATGAGTTTTAGCGGTTGATTTTATTAAGATAATGAATTTAAATTCCTATTTCAATGAAGATAAGGAATAAAACAATTAGAATTCTTGAAAAATTATCATGCACTTTATAACTTTGTAGGAACAGCTAAAATATCATAATAATTTAATGTTGTAATACCGACAACAATATTAACAATAAATAATCAAGTGTATTAATTATAAAATTAATTAACTAATCTACATGAATCTTTGGTCATTATACATATAAAACAGTAAAATGTATTGCACGATTTCGTTTATGAATATAGTAGGCGTTTCAATTAAAATGTTAAGTCAGTATGCATTAAATATTTACATACCGATCTGGGTAGAATTTAAACAGGAAACATACTGCATTCAAATCTGTTATTTTCTTATCTCAATTTCACGCAAAGAAAATTATCTTTAACGAATATTTTCTTAGATAAAAAATAAGAAATGGATTTATTCAAGTTTTCATCATTATTTTACAATGAAGAAGTAGAAAACGCTTTTTTAATATATATATATATATATATATATATATAAGAATATTTAATGTAGCCCAGCTATGATTTTGTAGAAGATTAGTGTCTCATACAATGGAATCTTGCCATCCGTAATGCAAATATAAGAAAGATTTTGCATTAAATCAGAGAATTAACTCAGGAAATAACTACAGTATTCTAGATATTTCCTGATAATGTTAGTATTTATTTATTCTTATTATAACTGATTCTGTATATTAAAATCTTGATACATACATTTATGCATTCACACTACATTCAACATTATCAAACCATTTTGTAAATTAAAACAGCAAATTATCTTCAAGGAAAAATCTATGCTGTTATTTTAAATTAGCTGCTATATTTTTTTTATCCTAAGAATAAATAATCATAATGTTATTTTACTATTGTTTATTTTCTATTAAAATATCTTCTCTTACAGTTAATTGATTGTAATGAGATATAACATTTTATAGTTTTTAGTACGTTATATGAATGTCCAGTAAACTTAAACCTCAGTAAATGTTTAAAACTTATCGTCTTCTTTAATCAGCTTCTTTTAGAAATGACTTGCAGTAATGAAATAAAATATTATAAGGAATTTCTACATTTAAATTATGAAATAACATTCATTCATTTCTAAATTCGCATTATTTCTGTGAATTTTTAATTTAGGATGAGAATCTTTCTTTCCTCAAGCTTTTACGTCAATTCTAATGGTTATCTCATTACTTCACCTGATATTTATATTCACATATACTTAATCGGAATCGTACGTCTTTGTTTATACGATAATTATTACTGATATGTAGATCTATGAAATTCTGTAGCATAGGAAAGGATATCCAAAATTTAACACCAGATTTGAATTTGCCATCATTTGTGTAGTAAATTGTTGCCAATCCTATTAAAAAACATTTGACAGCTGAAAGTTCAGGGTTAGTAAATATGGAGCGTTACACGATAGGACTACGTGTTAATGCTAGATTTAAATTAAATAAGAAACGCAGTTTTTTTTTCTTTAAATTGTTATATTTTTATTGAATTGCAAAGTACACAGGATAGGTTTATGTATGGAATAGTACACAGGGCAAATGGCCTCTACGGTTTTGCTGGCATATACGCACTCTTTTGTTGAAATTTTCAATGACCATTTTCATAAATTAGCTGAATTTCGTTGATGCAGCGTTGAATTTTCTCCTTCAATGCGCGCGTGCTTGCGGGCTTGTTGGCATAGACCTTTGACTTCAAATAACCCCATAAAAATACAATGGTGTTAATTCACACGATCTAAGGGGGCAATTTTTAAATTTTCGAACTATGGCCGTGAGAATTTCATTATTTTTGAAATACTGTTCAATAATGAAAACATGTTGTTCTATCATGTAACACTGCATTTTTATTAACTTTAAACATGTGAAATGTTTTTAATAGGGTTGCTAGCATTTTACTTCACGAATGGTGGCAAATTCTTATCTTGTATTGCTTTATCTTTAATTAATTAATTCTTATCTTGTATTAATTTATCTTTAATTAATTAATTCTTATCTTGTATTATTTCTTATTATTTAATTCTTATCTTGTATTATTTCTTATTATTTAATTCTTATCTTGTATTATTGATGCAACTGTATCACTCTATTCTTCATTGAAATCCCATGCAAGAGCAAGAAAGTTTTAGCCTATCTAGTCCAGTTTGCTTCCAATTGCTAACAACAGGCACACACTCTAATTTATAATCTTTTTTCGCAACAAATATTTTATCGTTATTAGAAGATTATGTGAATGACTAGCAATTTTTAATTTCAGTGAACTCGATGTAATAGTTTATTCTCCTATCTACTATTTTCACTAAAACAAGTTAAATGTCATATCGTAAATGTAATTTATCTTATAAAATATTCCCTTAAGTAAAAATGATTAATACAAAATTGTATACCAGACAGCCATTATTAAAAATATTCTAACCAAAATGAATAATGTTAAACAACAAATAAAAACTTGTTACAACTCAAATTCTTTGTTTTTACTAATAAAATTACCATCCGTTATAATTTTTCAAAATAGTAGCCCTGCTATAGAGGCGAAGACAAAAATAAATCATCGATGTCATTTCAAAATGATGTATGTCACATGCAACAAAACATAAAAAAAGTGTATTCACTAACAAGATTCAGCATTTTGTGAACAACATACAGCAATCGTATATCACATACAATAATTTGATAGAAAATATAAGTTCTTCAAAAAGGACATTTTAAATCTTTGAAAAGATTCGACATACTGAAATAACTCATTCATACAAAAAAAAAAAAAAAAAAAAAAAAAATGCTGAAAACAGAGAGTGTGTGGGAGAGTAATTCTAGGGAGGTTTCTTTTAGAGAAATAACAAAAAGAAAGAAAAAAAATACACTATATAAAATGCACAACATAATGTTAAAATAGAGTACAAATTTACAGTATAAATTCTTCTGCAGGTATAAAAGAATACGAAAAGTTTTTTGATCATTTATTTGAAGTATTTCAAAGATTTGTTGTTAGTACGTCGTCCTATGTATTGTCAGTTTCACTTCCCTGCGCCCCTCCCTTTTGAACTATTTTATTTCGCAGGGCAGTGATACGCAATGAATAAGAAGAACACTTTTCCGAAGTTTTTTGTCAATCATTATTATTCTTTATCCGATACTGATTTTCATTTCATTTTAGAATTATATTATTTTATTTCATTCGAAACTGTGTAAAGTTTCTATGCATTGTTTAGTAAAAAAACCGAGCATCATCTCCACCACTGCCATTTTGCTCTTATTTTGGATCCCCCGGGTTATACCTCAGACATAGAGATGAGAAGTTTCCGATATGGCTATTGGTTCTCTTTACCTTAAGGGATACAAAAATGGTGTTGATTCGGGCACCCGAGATGTGCCTCCTACGAGAGGGATTGTACCGTGGTCGATGATGGCCCTTAAGACTCAAATATAGTTCCTATCTATGCTATTTCAATGTTCTAATCATTCAAATTAATCTGTGAGCTTCGGACGGATCAAAATAGCCACATTTGATCACCCATAATTTTATGAAAAAAGAAAAAATGATTGGAGTTTCCGTATTTGAAAACCAGCTGTAGCTGTATGTTTGCTTCATACGACTTACAATGTTTATCATTTGCGCAATTGAGTTGTGATATTGTGATTACATATTTCATTAAAACTGTACGGCTTATTCCATCCGACTATTTATCGTTTTTTTTTAAATTTTACTTAATTTACAGTGTCCCCTACAACTGCATCTCCCTTTACCTTTACGGTACTTTTTTCTTTCTTTTTTTAAAGCAAAAATGAGCTATTTTTACATGTTTGAACTACTCTTAAATTTTTGTAGAAAAACCTTTCAAGATAAAAACTGTATAATACAGTCACACTTCAAACACATGCACAACGACTTTTCAAAAACTACTTTGATTTTCAAAAATAAAATGAATTGCGAAGTTTTCGTAAACTAAAGTTGAAACCCTTTTTAGTAGGCTACATTAAGGATGTCTACACTCACTTGGCAAATCGCGTGAGTCAGTAATCTTTCCGGCTCGATGGTTCTATCCAACAAGTCGATAATAGATCTGTATATGAAATAGGGGAAATAAAATAGTCAAATCTGAGTTTACACTAAGTGTCAATGTGCAACAGGTGCAGTTTTAAATGCAAGTGAATCGAATCGTCAATTTATTAGACCCGTTAAATTTATTTATTTGGAAATTATCTATTGGTATGCAACGAAATTATTTTTTTTAATTGCTTGAACTCGTTTGATTGTGGCGTGGAAAGAAAATTTAAAATGATTGTTTCTAGAACTTTATTATATCTAACAACTGCATTTTCATTTTTAAGTCATATTTTTTTTTTATTGAAATAGCTTGGTAAAGAAAATCTTGTTTAGCTTGATTTATGCTTAGTGAAGAGCAAAATAATGTTTTATAAGAAATTAATATGGAATATTCAAAACTTTGCATTCTTTTATTCTTTGCAAAACTTTGCTAATTTATTATATATATATATATATATATATATATATATATATATATATATATATATATATATATATATATATATATATATGTGGGAAGCGCTGACAGATCCCGTATCCTGTATGGCGCCATGTTGGCCATGTTGCGTCACGTCATTAATCACGTGATGCTTTCCCGCCATTATTGGCAGACGAGAGTTAGGCAGTGAGACTGCAAGACGTGTAGCTCACGCTCATGTATCTTTTATGTTCTATGTAGTAATGTTTTGTCCTTTATCCTTTAATCTTAATAAATATATTTCAAATATTAATGCTGGTCGTTGCCTTTTCCCACATTTTTGGGGGCTCGGCCTTTCTCGTGAATACCCCTAGCAAATCCCGCCAAATTGTTGAAAAGCTGTGGACGTTAGTACAATTTAAGACGTTAAATTGATGCTAAGAATTTTGATAAGAGTGGATTTTTGCCGTGGATATTTTAATGGACGTTAGTGCACGTTTTGGATGGATATGATTCAAGTGGAAACGTTAAAGGTTCAATTACTTCGTGTTCTTGTGCAACTGTGCTGGCATATACTGGCTGCTTTAAAAAAAAGGAACTTTTAAGAGTGAATAATTCGACTGCTCCCAAACAGGTAGGCGCAATTTTTTCCCAAGTTTGTAATTTATAGCATAGTACGTTACTTTATTCCATTCTCCCTTTAAATTTTAATCCCGAGTGAATGTGCATTAGTTCTGTTTTAATTCATTACAATGTCTTTAAAACTAGGCGATATTGATTTAATCGCTAACTCCCTTAAATATGCAAAAACTAATTCCGTAAAATTGCTTAACTCTGTGTTAGGTTACAGTAATTTTGACCATTCTTCTCGAAAAAGAATGAGAAATTTTGAAAGATTTGAAAATTTAGATGTAGAAAAACATAAACAAGAATTGTTGAAGATTTTTTCTTTATCTGATTTTATCTCCGTTTCTAATTTATTACACTTAGAAGTAACTGAGACCGACAAAGATGCTATGTGTGAAAATATTTTTAAAGCCCTAGCAAATTTAAATGAATTTCAGAACTCGCTAGATATTAGTTTTTTATCGGAAACAGAAGAAAAACCTTTGTCTCCTCAAAAGGTTTCTCAAACCGAAACTTCATCTATTAATAACAGCTCTATGAGTAATACGGGTAATAATTCTTCCTTCCCCATCCCCGTAACTTCAGACGAAACATTAATAAATAACAGTCAGGCATTAATTACTGGCGCCAAAAGGGAATCACTCGAAAATGATCCCTCGAATAAACAAACGATGAATGAAATAAACCTTCAGTTTTGTTTTTTATTACGCGATCTCTGTGGTAGTAGCAGAAACTTCACAGGAAATGATTCCTATTCGATTAAAAGTTTTTTTTATGATGTTGAAAAGAATTTTTCTCTCTTTCCTTCTTTAAGCGAACAACAAAAATTAATCTTTGTAAAGAGATTAGTTTCCGGCGCAGCTAAATCTTTTTTATTCTCTCAAAGAAATCTAAATTCCTATCATGCTTTTAAAAGTGCATTCATTAATGAATTTTCCGATAAAGTAACTTCGATTGAAATACATAAACAACTAGAAAGACGTAAAATGCGCTCGAATGAAACTTTTATGCAATATTTTATTGCCATGCGTGAAATTGCGAATCAGTCTGAAACCCTTATTGATGAATGTTCTGTTATTCAATACACAATAAATGGGATACAGGGTTCTCCTTCTGATAAAATTATTCTTTATGGTGCAAAATGTTATTCTGAGTTTAAAGAAAAATTACGAATTTTCGAAACTATCGTAAGTGCAATGAACGCAAATAATTCAAAGATGTCGTATTCTAGATATGCTAATGACGGCCAAAGACGTGATACAATACATAAAATCCCTGTCCAACAAAGAGAATCAAAATTGAATCTTAGTAATCCGACTAACAGTAAGACGCGTTGTTTTAACTGTAACGATTTTGGACATATCTCAAAGTCTTGCCTTAATCGTAATCGTGGTCCTAAATGTCTTTCTTGTAATCTTTTCGGACATAAATCTTCCGATTGTCACCGTACTACTCGAAATGACAGTTCTACCCCACGTGATAATGTCAACACTTTACATTTATTGCATTCTCCGTCGAATATGCATAAAGAGGTTGTTATTCTTAATAATACTCTTTCCGGATTAGTCGATACTGGTAGTTTTTCGACACTTCTCAAACATTCTGCATGGATTAAACTAGGATCGCCGCCGTTGACGAATAACAAGATAACACTAACTGGATTCGGTTTTTCCCAAACTAAAATAATAGGTGCCTTTGAATCTGAAATTATTATTGACAAACAAAGTTTTCCTGTTTTTATTTCGGTGGTACCTAATAATTGTTCTACTTATGACCTAATAATAGGTTGCGACGTAATAAATCAGGCAAATTTGACAATTAAACCTGACGGTGTTGTATTTTCCAAAATTTCTAAATCTGATGATCCTGTTGAAACTGACAGTTTTATAATGGCTATTTCTGCCGAAACTCCCACGTTTGATATAGGTCCGAATATTTCTAAACAAACTCGCAATGAGGTTGAACAGATTTTGTTAGCCTATAAACCTAGCAAAACTAAAACCACGAACATCGCACTTGATATAACGCTTACTGACGATGAGCCAATTTTCCACTCTCCTCGACGTTTACCCTTTGCCGAACGTGATATAGTAAATGCGCAGATAGACGAGTGGTTAAAAAATGGAATTATAGAACCATGTTCTTCACCCTATGCTAGTCAAGTTGTCGTAGTTCGTAAGAAAGATGGAAAACATAGAGTCTATAGATTATAGAAAATTAAATCGTAAATTAGTTAAAGACCATTATCCACTACCATTAATTGATGACATTTTAGATCGTCTTCAAAATGCTAAAATTTTCAGTACTCTCGATTTGCGTAACGGATTTTTTCATGTGCCGGTAAAAGAAAAAAGTCGTTGTTACACCAGTTTCGTCACAAATACAGGTCAATTTCAATTCCGTTATATGCCATTCGGTTTAAGTTCATGTCCTCCTGTCTTTATGCGATACATAAATGCCGTTTTTCGTGATCTTATTGCAAAAGGCATTGTCCTCCCGTATATGGATGACATCGTCATTCCCGCAAATAATGAATCTGAGGCTCTCGAACGCCTTAACACTGTTCTAAAAGTAGCTCGCGATTATGGACTAGATATAAACTTTAAAAAATGTCAATTTTTGTATAGTCAGATTGAATTTTTGGGTCACGTAGTAGAACACGGCAAATTGCTCCCTTCACCCTCCAAAACTAAAGCCGTTCTTAATTATCCTGAGTTAAAAAATGCAAAAGACGTACAACGTTTTCTAGGTCTTACGGGATACTTTAGAAAATTTATTCCCTCATACTCTATTATAGCAAAACCACTTAGTGATCTTCTTCGTAAGGACAGCCCCTTTCTATTTCAAGCTCAGCAAAAAACTGCGTTTTTACGCTTAAAACAGTTACTTTCTGATAAACCCGTTTTAACTATTTTTAATCAAGGCAGTCCCATTGAAATTCATACAGATGCGTCAATTGATGGCTTGGGGGCAGTCCTACTACAAAAATCCAAAGATGATAACAAATTCCATCCAGTGTATTATATGTCCAAGAAAACGTCTGACAGCGAAAGAAAATACACCAGCTATGAACTGGAGGTACTCGCCATTGTAGAAGCTCTTAAAAAATTCCGAATTTACATCCTCGGATCACACTTTAAAATTATCACTGACTGTAATGCATTCGTCAAAACGTTAAATAAAAAAGAAATGAATTCCCGCATTTCGCGATGGGCATTATACCTTCAGGATTTTGACTACGAAATAGAGCATCGATCCGGTTCAAAGATGACTCATGTCGACGCTCTTAGCCGAAGCCCATGCTGCATGATCATTCAAGACTGTGTCAATCTTCAAATTTTCAAAGCTCAACAGACAGATGAGCATATTACAGCTATAAAAGCATTACTTCAAAATGCACCTTACGAGAACTACATAGTCAAAAACAACATTTTATATAAGAACTTAGACGGAATCGATTTATTTGTCGTACCTGATGATATGCAGGCCAACATTATTAAATCCTGTCATGAACGAGGCCATTTTGCAGTAAAACGCACGCAGGAAATGTTAAACAAAGAATTCTTTATTCCGAACTTGAAAGAGAAAATTGAACGATGCATACGCAACTGTGTAACATGCATTCTAAATAACAGAAAACGTGGCAAATTAGATGGCACTTTGCATCCACTTGACAAAGAAGATACTCCCTTTCATACATATCATATTGATCATTTGGGTCCTCTTCCCAGCACTTCTAAGAAATATAAGCATATTCTGGCGATCATCGATTCCTTTACGAAGTTTGTGTGGCTTTACCCGACCAAGTCCACCGACACCGCTGAAGTTCTCAATAAGCTCGAATGCCAAAGATCAGTTTTCGGTAATCCTTCAAGGATTATTACGGACAGAGGTACCGCTTTCACATCTACGTCATTCAAAGAATATTGTGAACATCAGCATATCACCCACATTGCTATTACAGCTGGACTTCCTAGATCAAACGGTCAGGTAGACTATTCTTAAGACTTAATTCTACTATCATATCTGTACTCTCCAAGCTATCCATAGAAAACCCTGAGAAATGGTATAGCCATGTTGCTTCCGTTCAGCAAATTATTAATTCTACATTTCAACGAAGTATCAATTCTACTCCATTCGAAATTCTGTTTGGAACTAAAATGAAATCTGAGCATGATATAAAAATCCTCGAAATCGTCAACGAAGAGATCCAGTCTGCATTTCTCCAACAGCGTGATGAGCTCCGTAAAGATGCAAAACAACAAATCCTCAAAATCCAAGAAGAAAATCGCCGTACCTACAATCTGCGTAGGAAACATGCTCAAAAATTTCAATTGAATGATCTCGTCGCAATCAAGCGCACTCAATTTGGCCCTGGTCTGAAATTGAAACAAAAATTTCTCGGACCATATAAAGTGATCAAAATTAAAGCAAACGACACATACGATGTTGAAAAGTATGATGTCTTCGATGGACCATCAAAAACTTCAACTTGTGCAGAATATATGAAACCATGGTCCAGCAATATAGAACATATCACTTGAATTGTGTTTCAAAAGAAAACACTGAACACTACTTAAAGAGAAAGAGAACTATTTTCCTTCTTTTTGTGTGTGTATATTTGGACGATATAGACTTTGATTTTTTTTTCTCTGTTTATTTTGTGTTTTTATATTTTTATATGTTCAACACTAATATTATTTTTATTTTTAGTTAGTTATTCGATATTTCCAGTGCACGCTATTGTATTGCTATATACTTATGCTGTCACGGATGGTATGACTATTTTATTTGTTTTATCTTGTGAATATTTCAATTTTACATATTATTATTTTCCTGCATTTGCTGTTTGTTTTATATATTTACTTCAATGTACTGTATACCATAAGGCGAGGTCGCCTATCCTGTCATGATGGCCGATGTGGGAAGCGCTGACAGATCCCGTATCCTGTATGGCGCCATGTTGGCCATGTTGCGTCACGTCATTAATCACGTGATGCTTTTCCGTCATTATTGGCAGACGAGAGTTAGGCAGTGAGACTGCAAGACGTGTAGCTCACGCTCATGTATCTTTTATGTTCTATGTAGTAATGTTTTGTCCTTTATCCTTTAATCTTAATAAATATATTTCAAATATTAATGCTGGTCGTTGCCTTTTCCCACACACATATATATATATATATATATATATATATATATATATATATATATATATATATATATATATATATATATATATATATATATATATATATATATATATATATATATATATATATATTAAAGTTCGATTTATTCTCTCCGGGAGGCAAGCATGATTATTTACAAGAAGGCGCGGACAAGGCAACGTCCGCCACAGCGCGTCACAAAAGAAGAAGTGGGGAAGAAAAGAGAAATGAATTATCCCTCTTCTTATATAACCTGAGATTTTGATAGGGAAAATATTTCTTCATAGTGATTATATATTAAAAAGATTCTGATGGGGATTTCTGATGTATGTCAATCACAAGTTAAAGAGAATGTGTTTACTAGACATTTTTTACCCTTTCACGCGGAGCGTGAGAATGTGTCGGCGTTTAGTCGATTCAGTAATTTTATAAAGCTTCTCTTGAATTAATTAAATAGAGACAGTGGAATTAGACCACAAAATAAGAGAATATTTTGGAATAAGTTACTATGGGCTATATTAAGATAAAAACTTGGAAATTAATTAAATTGAAATGAAGGGTTTAAAATATCATTACATATATATAGTGTGGAACGGAAGCTTCGGAAGAGATCGGGGTGCGCTCTTAAAAATCGTCCTCGTTATCTGACCAAGATTTAAAATGACGAGTTCTGTCCAAGGCTCTTTCAAAAAGGAACAAAATAGAGGGTTATTTAAAATTATTAAACTGATTACAAATGGCTAAAGCTTTTTTTTTTTATCTACGATGATGAAATATCCAATACAGTTTAAAGGAATATGGCTTTAAGTGGTTGTTTGGTTTTATGCACGAGACAATTCCCGAATGTGACTTCCTTTGGTTACAGAGCAATATAAATGAAGTAGTAGATATAACTAGAATGTGGAGCCTTCATTATGCATTTTTTCAGCTTGTTCACTGATACATGCATGACGTTTAAGCAGAATCTATGACACACCTCAATACAATGAAGACACAAGAGTATTTAGATGGAAGCACGCATCTATATATACTTCTTAGTAGTATATATAGTGTACCCTGATTTTTTATGGAATAGATTACCATAAATATTTTGTCCGCGATACCAAGGGAACACCCACGAGATAATTATAATGCACATAAACAAAATTTCTAACTTCTTTGTAATTTGAAAAAAAAAAATGAAGATGCAAGAACTAATGTCAGCGAATTTAAATAGATACATACAAAAAATTCGTGTGACTATCGATTGCACATAAATATCTGTAAAAATATTTTATAGTGTCTTGCATGAAATAGATTACCACATGAAATCTTCCCGTCTTATCAAAGCTTCTAGTTTATTTTTTTGTGATATATCTTAATGAAATGAATTAATTTTTCAAGACTTAGACAGTCGCATGTAGAACCTGGATGTAGGTACCGAGAGCACATCTATGGCCGCGAAAATACTTCCCAGTGTCTGGCATGGATTAGAATATTGCATGGAGTTGATCTGTGCTACCAAGGGAAGTTACATAAGGTAATTAGTATGTAAGTATACAAACTTTTTAGTTTCTTTCCATATTCCATGCAAATATTTTTCTTCTGTCATTATTTGTAAGGAAGTAATTGATCATTACTTGTAATAATCTTTATTTGTAATAGGTGAATCAACAGGTGAATTAACAAATCTACATCATTAAATTAATGATACAGGTCGCCTATTTCGGAATGGATCTCGTCAATTTCTGCTGGAATCAAGTGATAAGAATATCATCTAAATCTACTCAATTACTCTCCAGAATTCCACACCACACTAACTAATGGTTACTTGACAACCGATGCTAGAGGAACGAAAATGCACCCACATAAAAGTAATGAATCTTCAATAAAATCGTTTCTCCTATCTACAGTCCTTATTTCTGAAACTGAAAACTTTTCACTAATTCAATACAGTCTAAAGTTGAGCAGACAAAATATTGAAAAATTTATTTTACATATCATGCTTAATATGACAAGTTAGGGGGTCAAACTTTATCAGCATTTTAATCCCCCCCCCAAAAAAAATCTATTCGTATTTTGAAAACGTTTGCCTTTATATTTCAAATTTTTTGATATTTTGACAAACGCACAAAATAAATAAATGAAAATAAACAGAAAGATTAAAAAAAATCTTTTGCTTTGAATCATTTCTATGAATCATTCGACCTATATTAAAAGGCAGGATATTGCTTAGACTTGAATCATTTCAAAGCAATACGCTGCGTTTCAATATAGGTCAAATTTCTTTGTTTTTACCCGGAAATAATGCCTGTTTTTCTTATTTCTCTGCTAATTTTATTGTTGAGCCAAACGTTTCTGATTCAACATTCTGAAAATTAATTGCGAAAATAGAATTTTCACATTTAGAAAAAATTTAACAACATCAGAATTATTAAAAAATTTTGTGAATAAATAAATTATTATTTTAAGTGGTTTTCCGAAACACTTTCGCTACAAAACAGTGGGATATTTTTCCCACTTATATGCAAGTGAATTCTTTTATATATATATATGATCAAATTTATTGTAGCTTATTTCATCAAACTTCATGGAATAAGTGAGAATATATTTTGCCATTCCCCGAGGCAAAAAGGGCTATAAGTATCTTTTAAAAATATTTAATTGCATCAAAAAATCGATAATTGAACGGTAATTTACGAACGAGCCATCGCATATTCAAATAGGGCTTTTAAATTTATTTATTTCCTTTTTCTACTTATCTTACTAAGAAAAACGGGATAGAAAAATCGATCTTATCTTTGTTGGAAAAATTTATCCTAGTTCCATTAAAAATAGGAAAGCGAAACATTAAATAAGGGTAAAATAAAAAAAAAATTAAATTTAAAATAATTAATTAGAGAATTTTAATTAAATAGTTTGAGATGAGACGAGTTTTTCACTTTTTTTATTCATAAATGTTAAAGAATTTAGAGGTTTATTAAGTTAAATTATCGTGCCGTTTGAAGTTTGACGAGGACTATTGATAGACACATCGTGTCATTTCGAGTTGTTATCAGAGGACATGACGAAGACTATTGAAAGACACATCGTGTCATTTCGAGTTGTTATCAGAGGACAAGGACGATATCTGTATCTTCAAAGCAGATATTAGACTTTCAAGACTTAAAAAATTGAGGCTATCTGACATTCAATGATAGAATTCAAATCAAACGCATATAAAGGACGGATCACTTCTGAAATAAGGGTTGAATCAGCGATCACTTAATCGCAGCGCCAACACTTCACCATAATGGTCAGAAAAAGTGAATCTTTCAAATAAACATGGAATCAACACGCATAGTTTTAGAAGAACGTTAAAAGCCCTAACTTAAGGAATTCCCCCCCCAAAAAAAAAACTAAAATAGAAAGCTTACAAAAAACCTCACTAATATTATGAATAAAAAACAGAATTGCCCACTCTTAATACCAAACAGTCAGATATTTCAAGGGGATGGGAATATCTAATAGACTGAATATTATATTTTTTGTCATCTGTGTCAATAAGTGCTATGTTCACCAAAATACGAAGTATAAATTTTTTTAGAAATCTGCAATCATACTTAGCAAGACATTCTACGCATTATTTTGAACAAAACTACTCTTCTGCGCCTGAAACTGATTGTGTTATGAAACTGAATTTCATTGATTTTGGCCAATTAAGGATGGATTCTAGGAATCACCGTCTTTTGTTTAGTTGAACTTCCTTGAGGAGGATAATGCAATTATCTAAAATTATCTGAAACACTGAAGTTCAAAACTTCGTTACATAATCACTGTAAAATGCATTTGTATAGATGCGCTTTTGTTTAAAATATTAATATGCCAAGAATGTTTCAGTATATATAAGCAATAAATCTGGAGAGAATTTATAAAAATTTCACTATATAATATGTTCAACAATCCATTTACAAACTTAAATAATAAAAAATATAATTCTTTACATCATTAATCTTTTTTTTATTGCAAATATATGTTAATTAGCAATTGCGGGGGAATTAACTATTGGAAATTAGAGTGAGCACTCTATTTAGTGAGAATACTAATGGCGATTTACTAAAGATTTAAATAGACTTACCAAGTTGTACAGAAAAACAAAATCAGAAACGCACATTTATTCCTAATTCCTTCTTCCAGCTAACTAATTTTTACCTATTTTTTGTTATTCGAAAAATTTTAAATATAATGCTCTTTCTTCATGCATTATCTGCTTTGTTTTTATTTGAATTCAGAAATAAATAATAATAGTGACGTTAATCGTTGAAGGACGGAAATGAATGACAATACTTATTTCAAAGATAATGGATTGGATGTTTTAGAAAAATAGATTAACACACTGCGAGTTCACTTAACTCAAATTCAGTATCAGCGAAATTACGATATCAATAAAAGATTAAACATTGGAATGCCAAACAAAGTAAATCATAAAATACAAATTTCGATAAAAGTTCTTCCATTTTTAAGAGCTTATTGTCATACCTTGATAATGTCTTGAAAGGCAATCATGTGTGTTTAGGGAATTCCGTAAAATTTTATCTCGAGTCAAAACATAAACAATTTGATTTTGATGTAAAAAAAAAAATCAAAATAATGTTCAATTTCTTTCAAAAGAAAATCTTTGATAATTGGGGAAAAAGAGTAGGCAAGAATTAAAATAGTTATTTAATGAATATTTAAAATTCCAGAATTCTTTGGAATAGGACGCGACTGGAACTGGTTTTGTAAAATTAAGTGGCATACCGTTTTATAAAACTGTGTAGATTTAATGTATAACAAAAAGAAATTAGTTTAAAAATGATGTCTGACTGCTTCAACTCATGGTCATTTTACAAACCAGCTTTAGGTGAATAGCAGATTTTCCATTTCATTTCCAATGCAGATTTCATTATAAAATAAAAAGTTAATGTAAAATAAGCAAACATATAATTTTCATTGTGATGAAATTCTAATTCTGTATTGACGAAAACCAATTTAATTCCTTTCTCAATAACTATTGCTTTTTCTTCTGTAAACATGTGCTACTTTAAACATATAATTACAAGTGAAATGGAAGCATAAATGAGGTAATAATAAATTAAAAATTTAGCTGTAAAATTTATAGTTATAAATAATAAATAGAGATAATGAATGCAAGAATAAAAAGAAATATAATTGATTCAAAATGGAAAACTTTATTATAATTAATGTTATTAATAGTAAATACAAGAACTTTCTACTATTTGCATTGTGGTTTCAGGTATAGCTTGAGTGAGGAAAAATGAACCGGAAGAAGAAGGTTTAGAACAGTGTTTTTAGCTCTTATTATTTTAAAGTTGGTAAATTATTTGCTATTCAGAAATGTTTATTGGATCTAGCTGTTGGAAACCCCTTAGATGTTCCACCAAAATAGCGAGAATGTGGACCAGTTTCCTCTGAAAGTAATACAAAAAAGTGAACCTCTGTATCTATTTGACTGTTAAGCTTCTATTTTAAGAAATATACTTGTATTCGATAATCTCTTTGGTTTACTAAATACGCCATACTTCCCTCTATTACGAGACTAAGATATTTAGAATATGTCTATACATACATTTATATACTATATATACCTACATATTTCTATATATATAATTTTAATTAACGTCTATTTTGACACATATGCTACACATACTGTCTATTTTAAACTAGAGTGTAAGAACACAATTGTATCTTTTTCTTCCTCGAGGGAGACAGGAAATGTTATGAATTACATCAAAACAGTTTATACTAGATACCTTTAGAGACCAGTTGATTCACAAATAAATATAGACCGCGTTTAATTTAAAATATTCTTATGCATATTAATCTTCATGATTGTTTAGTTAAGAATGAATTTGTCTAATGAAGTCAAATATTCTGACATGAGCATACTATTAGAAACTGAAATCTTCCAGGTAACCCATTCCAAATTACACATAATTTTATTTGGCGATATAATTTTACTTTCTCATTCCTCAAGAAAGCATTTCAGATAATTAACAAGATCGTTACAACAATAATATCTGTTGTTCAAAAAAATTCTAAAGAAAAAAAAAAAACTGCTTCGAAATTCAAATTCTTATCCTCTGAAATAACTATGTGCCGAACTGCCAGCTCTAGGCCATATCTTGCACAGCGCCGACGCACGCATATACATCGAAACACTTCCTTTTATAAATATAAATAAAAGATTCAGCAAAATTCTTACGTTAGGTATAACATTCTGACATTATCTTACATTAGATATAATATTCTGACATTATTTTACATTAGGTACAACATTCTCATATTATCTTACATTAGGTATAACATTCTGACATTTTCTTACATTAGATATAATATTCTGACATTATTTTACATTAAGTACAACATTCTCATATTATCTTACATTAGGTATAACATTCTGACATTATCTTACATTAGATATATTATTCTGACATTATTTTACATTAGGTACAACATTCTCATATTATCTTACATTAGGTATAACATTCTGACATTATCTTGCATTAGGTATAACATTCTGACATTATCTTACATTAGGTATAACATTTTGATTTTTTTTTCTTACTAGAAGAAAATTTACAGCGGGAAAATATTGTAATCGTGGCGAAACTATACAGCGAAACAATACTGCAATCGTGAAAAAATTAGAACTGGAGATTTTAACAAATTCATATTTACGTTGATTCCCATATTTTTAAGAAAAATAAAGAAAGAAAAAAAACACATAACATTGAAAAAATATGTTACAAACAACGTTCTGCAACAAATATTTTAATGACCAAGGCATTTATGTGGAAATTCATACCACATTTTCCTGAAAAAAGAAAACAGCACCAAAGGCAAAACCTTATCTTTTTTCCCATCTGAGAAACATGTCACACTGGCGAGAACACACGCGATATAGAAAACAAGGATTAACTTTCGGATTAGAATAAATTAGCATTTCATTTCTTAGATGGAGTCTTATGATAGATGATTGACACTGGGTAGATGCATAAATTATTAGAGAACTGGACGTAAACTTCCTGCTTCGTAAATTTAAGCTTAGGTTATTAGTGAAGAATTAATGGAATAATTCTGGAAAGTAGGGAATAATTTCACATTTTGTCCTGTTAGACTTTTGCCAAATTAGTAACAAAATTAATTATTTATAAGAGAAAATTAATAATTTATAAGGGAATTAAAAAACGTTTTCTTTTTCCTTCGACTTTAAAAGAATTTGGTTATGAGTAGTAGCTTAAATGAGATCACTTTAGTCCGTAGTACCAAAAAGGTTACGGAATTTTCAGAATGGAACACTTAGCTGGCATGTTAGTGCATTCATATAAATACTGCTGTATTTTTCAGAAAAAAATATATATTGTATAATTTTTGTTGTTATAATTATTGTGATTTAATAGTTTTTAAAATAATGGTTTAATAAAACATATAAACTATATGCATGTATATGATTAATCTCAAAAGTTTTGGAATGAAGTTTAGACACATTCGAAAATTGATTATTATGATATAATTAATGAATATTTATTTGAATACTGCTTATTAAATTAAATAATAAATATATTAAAATGAAAAAACAACGAAAAGTTTGTTGTGAAATATGCTTAAATTTATTTTGGAAATATTTGTTAATATTAGAGGAGACTTTGTAAAAGAAAAAATGTTAAATCTCTAATGAGCTGATTCCTTTAACTTTAAACTAATGTAATTTATTTTGTGGTGATGTGTTTAAATGTTACCGAGGAAATAACTTAATATATCGATTAATATTTCTTTTATAATAAAAAATGTAATTTTTTTGTCTTAATGAGCATCTACTACCCAAGAATAAATATCCAACTCTTTAAAAATCTGCTCTATAAAGCGTTTGGTATGATTTTTTATGATATGACATGTTTGATTAAAAATCATGCCTGTCGCATGTAATTCTCATATTGCATGATACAATTTCAGATAATATACCAGACTAAACATTTTCATATTAATAAGAAAAACAGTAAATTAATTGCCAATTATTCGACAGATATCGATAAAATATATTAATAATGAGAGCTTTCTTAAATATTTTTGGTGATTAATTTTCCTAAATCAGACATAAAATCTTTCGGTCCTAAAGATAGAAACTCACATTGTAACGAATTAGTGACATTGCTTCTTTGTGTAGTTAATCTCCAGCTAAGAAAAATAGGCTTTGGCAATGATTTGGCGACTTGATGACAAATTTCATAACTTTGGAGACAAAAATGAAGTATTTCGAATGTTGGGATAGCTCGATTAGAACTCGAGTTCCTGCGTTTGTTCTAGAAGCTTATTTGCTCTTTCATTGAGATTAAAAAAATCTGAGAGAAGTAATCAGTAATGAGATTTATTGATAAACGTGAGTTAATTTCTCTTAGAAGTATTAACTTCCTGCGAGCTCTCTCTAAACACTTTGTGCTGTTGCAATTATTTATTATCAATTTGCAACTTGGTGTTATTGTTTAATACATAAGATATTTTGTGTATGCTTCAATTATATTTTGTGTATTTGTTATTGGAGTTTTAATCGTACACCTACTGTATCAAATTTCTTGGATTTTTCTATAACAATATATTAAAAATCTCTCTTACCGAGCATTTTCTGTCATATAACAATGAAAACCCAATAAGAAAATGTTTAACTTATAAAGTTCGTCTTTCTCGAGATTGCGCTGTCATATCAAAATGTTGCGTGTCAAAAATCACATAAAATAAAAAAATAACATATTTTATTATAACTACTGGAATCAGTAGATAAATATAATATTTGTGGCAACATGCAACAATCACATATCACATACAATGATATAAGAGAAGATGTAGATAGCCTATACGAATATTTTGAATTAATAAAATATTTTATCAAATTTAGAATACATTGCGTAAATTTCGCATATATGGATAAATCGAAAAAAAACATCGAATTTTTGATATAAAAATGGTGATATGTTAATTCTAAGTTTGAATATAAACGTCTGAAATCTAAATAAATAATAAGCAAATAGTAAATTAATACTTTAAGCTTAGTTAAAATTTATCACACTTATATCTATATATTTAAATTAAACCAACTGAATTAAACTATTTATTAAATTTAGAATATTAAGTCAAAAACCGAGACTCCAACCGCAATCAATTCCGATTTCGTCAATTTTTATTTCAGATAATAGTTCTTGCCCACTGTATATATCATTATTTGTTCCCCACCAATCCTCATTTTAAAGAGAAATCTCAAAGTCACTGAAAAAATTCACAAAAGATTGTGCATTCTCCTCGGGGAAAAGTGACAATAGAATTTCCCCGGTTCCAACCACTGTACCGACTTTGCCAATTTTTATTTCACTTGCCAACTTATGACATTTAGATATATCATTAATGGTCGCATATCCTTCTGGTCTCTCCACTTTCGAGGGAAATCGTAAAATAAAATCTTGAGATAATCCTTATTTAAAAAACTGAACAAATTTCACAGCTTTCACTCATAGCTAACCAATCAGAAACACTCTTTGTTTCTAATGAAAGTATAATTTAAAATAATCTTTACATTTGGTGCTATAAGTTGGTTGACATGACTAAATAAATGTTTTCAATGTGATAGGTAAACAACTGGTCGCTAAAAACGGCTAATATTATTTAAATTTGGAAGAAAAAGAAACTGAAATCGAAATCTTATTTGTCAGAAATTAATTTGACACCAGATGACAAAAAAATTCAGAAAATGAATACCTTTTAAGTTACTTCATTATCTTTAACGCCGGTATTCAGAAATGCTTTAGCTCTCAACGCCCACTAAGAAACAGGTATTGATTTGAAATAATCGAATTTGCATTTAGAAAAACATTTGATATAGCTTTAGCCATCACAAAATGATGATAAAATAAAAAGTAGGTTCTTCTATTTTTGTGAGGAACTGATAAATGCCATTAATGCAGTTTAAGAAAATCGGCAAAAGAAAAAGAAAAAAAAAATCACAAAAAGTAGCGTAACTTTAAAAGCTTTTTTCTAAAAATGAAAAAAAGTAATTTGATAGTCGGAATTGATAAGAAGTAAAAAAAAAAAAAAGCAATCTTTCGTTTTGAAAATAACATAAAAAGTGAAACCTTTTAAGCATATTATAAAATAACAGTACTTATGAAGATAAAATGCTAATGTTTCCCAAAATGTACATAAAATATTAATTACCTGGTATTGGCACACTTTAGAATTAATATGGCTCTCTATATATTACAGATTTTTGCTCATACAAATTTACAAAATTTTAATCAGGAACTAAAATACAAGTTTATTATGATGTCTGAAATATTTTTACTGTTCCATTATTTTGGCAACAATATAAAACTTATAAATGTCACACTTATGTTATTTTGTAATTCTAATTTACAACATTTTATTTTTTTAACACATTTACATTACTTTAAGACAACCACAAAAAAACCGATAGGTGCTACATTTATACTTCTCATTTAAGTTAATTTATGTTGATTTGCAATTAATTTATGTTGCTTACTTGTACTCGGATTGCCGAATAAATAAACTTCCTCTGAATGGATTTCGTTCAAAATCTGACAAAAATCTGCAAATTTGGTATAAAAGCCATATTCAAATTTCATTAGCCTATTTCAAAGCGTTTTTGCATTGTATTCACAGATGGGCAAATAGACATAATTCTAAAAATGTGGTTTACGAACTCAATGAATTATGAAATCTGGTGATTCGTCAAAATTTCAAGGCCGAATCTCTTGATGATTTTAAAACTTTTTCATTATATACTTAGTATACCAGAAAGCAAAAATAAACCGACCATATTTAGAAAGTACATGACACAGTAGAAATCAGTATACTCATTTTTTATGCCTTTACAAGTTACTCGAACCTTACTAATTTTTACGTTCTCGTACACGTAATGTAGAGAAAATCGTCAAAAAATTCGACCTCGAGATTTTGACGAATCACCATAATTTTAGAGCTTCCCTGAATTCGAAAACACATTTTCTGAAAATGTCTGTCCATCTATGACAAAGATAACTCAAAAACGCTTTGATCAAGACCGAAGAAATTTGGTGCACGGCCTTTATACCAAATTTGTAGATTTCTTTCAAATTTTGAACAAAATCTGTTCAAAGGAAGTCGGTCTGTCCGACTATTCGAATATATTTAATTACAATAACTACAAAACGAAGAGAGCTAGATAGATAAAATTCGATGCACAGAGTTAACATCTATAGTCTTATGGTGAATAGCTTATAAGCCATTTAACAGCTACGCT
The DNA here is from genome assembly GCF_947563725.1 of Argiope bruennichi. NCBI lineage: Eukaryota > Metazoa > Arthropoda > Arachnida > Araneae > Araneidae > Argiope > Argiope bruennichi. The sequence goes on from NC_079156.1 coordinate 53,369,162, forward strand.
ACCCGAGCAGTTGCTTTTGTATTGTGGTCATGTTACTGGACTGCGAACCACAAGGTCCTAGGTTCTATCCTCGCTCAAACCAATCTGCTACAGTCTAGATACTTGCCAAATTTTAACCTAAATCCAAAAACGGTTTGACTGTCTGTCGTTCTGTACTTTCAGAAACCAGTAAATACGATAGTTAAAAAATTCTATATCCATTGTGATATGGGATTTTGTAACAACAAGTGCAGTTTTATGTCAAAATGTTATTTCAGTCGATTTAGAAAAACGTGTCTAAAACACACGATTTTTGGATACTTTTAACGCATTCCAGGGATTAATCGCCAAATAATTCGCCAAAGATGACATGATAGATTCAGTAACAGTGCTAAATTGATGTCAAAGGTTAATATTTCGGAACTATTGTATGCCACTACCATGCAATTTGTTCTCTAGTATAACACCTTTATTAGAAAGTATGCGGGAAAGTTTTGGAAAGATCAACTCCCTCTGGTTACCTTAAAGGTGAAAATACTACATTTTGGATTTCATATGACTCTTTTTTCAGGAAAAATATCGATATCTAGTATTGCAATCTGACAAGTCAAGATGTCGAAATTTCATGTTTCATCGCACAAGTAAGGAAACTCTAATAGAAAAACAAATGATGAACCATTGTTTGTAATAAACAGCTTTCCATTTCTACTTTGTTATCTCCATCAACAATCTAGAATTTACTATTTTTAAATTACTGTTATTTCTTTATCGATATTTTGAAAGCTCGAATAGTTGCTTTTGCAACAATTTGAAAAAAAAAAGGAATGAAATGTTATTAACTAGTTAATAAAGAATTTTTCAAAAACTGATAAATGCTGATTTCTTTTTTTTTTTTTCATTCATAATAATCCATTTGAATTATTTTTTACAGATGGAAGGAAAAGTAGAGCAAATATTGCTTTTTTTTCTTTTGTATATATGTCACCGACGAAGTTTGAAATACAACATTCGGTAGGATTATTAGGAATTTTTTGGCAACGTATATGAAAAAATGATGTTTTACACAATTCCAAGACAGTCTATTCAACGTCAGTTGACAAATCGTTTAAATATGAAAAACATCGGTGATTCGTGTCTTTCATAACTATATCGCATTCGTATCTTTCATTAATTATATTTTATAGAACTTTAATCTTCCTTTAAAATTTGAATAAAAGATTTTTATGGTACTCTTTTACTGTTTTCTCTAAATAACATTCTATGAAACACATACTTTTTAAATATAAGCCTTATCATGACATACTTTTCATATTTTTCTAAAATATCATCTGTTATTTTATAGAAAATTGAAGTATTATATTCAATGCCTAAAAGAAAGTATCCGGCATATTTAAATAATTTTCATATTTCATACTTTGATTAAAAATGTCCTGGCGTTCCATATTACACAAAAATTTCATATTTATGTTACCTTTAGCAGGTACATTTAGGCATAAATGACTTAGAAAAATAATTAACGTTATTTTACTTCATTACTTAGTAATATAAGAGATATTAAGATAGTTAAACAAAAACAATATATAAATTAATTTGATTATACAGAAGTTATTGCATTGCTGAAAATAATGGAAAAATTATTTATTATAAATTTTATATTTTACAGTTCTGGCTTAATTCTTTTGTTTTAATGAAATTTATGAATTAACCGAAACTAGCTAAATGATCACTGTGAATTTTAATATATAAAATTTGAAAATATTCTAATTTGATAATCAGTTATTATAATTTCGAAGACTCATGTGATATTTCTTTTCAAAATTACTCTAAAAATATTTATTTGGAAAAGTATGTACGGACATGCTACCGCTATATGCATTGATTAATAAATGGACTGTAAAAATGAATTTAATTCATTTTCTGGCAGGTTTCATATAAACAAATTTTCCCATTTTAAATTTGGAATCCACTGCGCATCTTATTGGAGTGAAAAGAGATGTGACGTCACGGCACAGTATGAGGCAATAAACAGTGCTTGGCATGTGCAGTGACGATTGACCATGTGACAAATGTGAAATGATTCCATTTTTTCGATCCAGCGGTTATATTTTTAGTGAATATATATGATACACACAGTTTAACAGAGATTTTTACAGCATCTGCTTACAAAATCGACATGTAGTCATATAGTATAAGATTAGAAAGCAAAAATGAAATTATTTAATTATCAGTTAGAAATAAAATGAATTATTAAATAAACACAAATATGATGCAAGTTTATTACTTGCTTCTACCATTGCAAATTGCATGTACAATAATGACTTAATTACAGCATCATAGGTTCAAAATATGTAACTTCAGAATCTAAAAAGAATAACCGCTTAGAAAAACAGAAATAAAATTCTGAATTCAATCAGAAAAATAAATGACATTATTTAGAGTGGCGTTTCTGAAGGCATTAGCATTCATTGAAGCAAGAAGAGAATGTTTTTCGAGCAGCATTATTCTTGATAAATGAGTTTTTAAAAACTTTGATTTATAAATTATTATAATTGCAAAGTGAGTTCCGTGTTGCCAAAATGAGATAAAAGTATTAAAAAAAACTAGCAAAACCAAACAGAATCTAATTCTTATGAATAAAATATAGAAAAAAATTAATCTACTGGGGCAAAAAAAAATTAAATTGTCCTGCTAATTATATAGGCCTAGACGTTTACATTGTCAAATCAAAATTCATCTGTTGTCAGAATGGATAGATAGAGCATGTGAAGAGAGAAAGTAATTCAATGAAGACATCGCATTGACAACTGGAGAACATTTTTATAGCGAAATATGTTGCTGTTAAATTACAAAGCAGCTAACCAAACTGTACTATAATGATTAAAAGTGTAAAAGAACAATTGAAACAATTATGATATACTTTTTTATGTTTTTAGTGAGAATAAAATAGACAGTTTTGTAAACTGTCTCGTTTTTTTTAGCAAAATTGTTTGCTATAAATTATTTTCTTTCTTGCTTTTTTTCTTTTTTTTTCTACGATTTTAATTTCAATATATATTCTTGCATGTTCTTACTTTTTTAGGTTTCGATGTGTCAAAGAATTAAACTTTATGCTATAAAAAATTTAATATTTGAAATGTTTTTAATATAAAAAATCTTTTTATGGGAAAATATCATTATAACCATTACTGAAGAAACATTCATAAAATCCTTCCTTATGCTTCATAAGCTTTATCCTTTCAGTTAATAAATATATGAAGATCTGTTTAGTAATTTCTTACAGCGTACATATTATTTATAGCAAATACACAATTTTATACAAAAAGAATCTTTTAAATTTGTTTTAACATAGAATTTTTTTTTTTGAAAAGTGAAGTCTTTCATTTCTAATGCCAGATTTGAATTTACTTAAATTGTTGCCTAAAATATTCATCGGACATTTCTAAAAGTATTTTCCAAAATTATATTTTTTGTTCCGATATCATTTTGAGATTCCATATTTTTTAGACTCATTTGTGATACAAAACATAAAATTCGATTTAACAATAATATGGTTAATTACGTTGCTTAATACATTCAAATCAAAGGAAAATTAAATGAATTTAAATTAGAAATAAGATTTCAAAACAGACATAAATCTGACGAGTTAGTTACAGACAATAATCGAAAAATATAGAAAATATAAAAATAAACCAAAATGAAAGCGTGGTGGAAATTAGAAATCAAATTAAGATTTTTTCCTAAAATCGAAATTTAGGGAGAAAGAAATTTGACAACGGAAAAACACCAAACTTGCGCAAACCTAATCGTAGAAAATTTTGGGAAACCAACAGCTGGAATACGATCCTTAAAAGAATAACATAAATGTTTATCAGATAGCAAAATAAGATATCAATTATCTAATAACGATTATTAGATAAGAGATAAATAGGAAACCATTTTCGATAGTCTAAGATAATTTTCTAAAGTTGCCTAAGCTTGGATATTAAAGAAATTCCGATTTGAAATTTAAAACGTAAAAAATTATATTCCATTTCATTAACCCATGTTACAAGAAATACAAATTCCGATTTTGAACTCGAAATATGCGAACTAAAACAATGACGGTAGAAGTTAAAGTTTGGCAAAAAAAAAAAAAAAAAATAACTTATAGTCGAATGAAGTGCATGGAAAAAATTTCATGACTTAAATTTGCAAATTTCAAAAATAATATTTTATCCGTCCTTTGTTAAAAGTGAATCAGTTGTTTATACAGACAAATTAATGCCAGATTTTTTTTGTAATTGTGCAATTAAAAATATAATTTAATAAACAAAAGTTTATTATTGGCAAAATAATGTTAATCCACAATTTTTTTCCAAAATTGGAAATAAAAACAGAACACTTTTCTAGTTTGGTTTATCGTCTGCACTTATTGCTATCGCATCCAGATAAAAAAAAAACTGCCATCAGCTGTTTCTTAATTTAATTTCTCATCTGCACTGCATAAAACATTATAAAAAATTTCAACTTGAAAGATATCGTATCTCTATTCCAATCTTATTTATCATCATTTTTAAAATCCTAATTAACTTGATAACTTGTAATTTAAAAAAACAAAATGTAAACAATGCAAAAGTAAACAAAAAAATGTCGTATGTCTAATACAAAAAAATACTAAACAATTTAGAACCATAAAATGGGAAAATTCTAAATATCATTTTAAATATTAACTTTAAAAATTAAAATAATTTTCATAGTGTAGATGCTGGAATATTCTGAAAATATAAACAATGCAAAAGTAAACAAAAAATGATGATAAAGAACTAGAAATAAATACTTAAAATCGAATATCATGGGTTAATTTTTAGATCATAAACGCAAATGTAAAAAAAAACCACGTATAAATAAACAAAAATAAAAGTATAAATACAATGCAAATCAAATTAGCATAAAAATTCGAAAACTAAATTGAAAATAAGTTTTACAAAATGTAATAATCAGTTTAATTATATAAACTGAAAAAATAAATAAATACGATTTACCTTCTTAATTTTAAATTAATAGTTAATTTCATGAGTTTCGGTCGTTAATGAAATCGGATAAACAAATCAAAAGTAAACAACTAAGAGAAAAGAAGGAAATGTAATTTCAAATGAGTGGTTCGATTCGAAAAATTAAGTTAGTTACTAAATTATACATTATATAGAAATAAATTTAAACATGCCAGTATAAGGAACACTTATTTAATCTGATTTACAGTCATAGTTTTCAAACGTTGATTAGTTTAAAAAGTTTAGAGAAAAATCTGAATTAATATAAATATATAAAAAATTAAATTAAATGAAGCATTAACAAAATTACTTACGTTTCGCTGGCTTCGGGTTGGGTTGTTTTCTACGCGACATGGGATTCTACTTGCAAAAGGCATCCACGTTATTAGGAACACCATTGGAAGCGGTTTCTCTCGTATCCGTGACAACCGCTCCTGACGTTTGCTACCATCTGCAGTGAGACCGAAACCACAATTTCGCCAAGCTGAAGGCGTAGCCATGCCAAGTAGCGATGACAAGCGAATGATGGCCTCATCTGCATGATAGTTGCGGCAAATGTCGCCAAGCGTATCAAAGAATGAAAATTCTCTTTTTGAGCGCTGATATTTTTAGATTTCGGATTCTTGTTTTAGAAACGTGCAGACTGTTTTACTTTTAGGAGAAGTTGTTTTTTTTCTATTTATTTGTGATTTCTACTGATAAAAGCTGCAACAGGGTTTATATCTTTTGACTTTATTTAACGTTCAACGCTGAATACAGAAGCTTCTAAAAATACTACATTTTGATATTTAGATAAAAACGGGGAATATTAAACAGATAAGAAGCAAAAGTGAATAAAATACATATTGTAATTAAAACAAGAACTTAATTAAAATTTATCTCCATTTTTTATCAAAGAAATATCGCATTCCCCTTGCATATCAAATAACCGTAAACTTGTTGAAACGTAATAAATAACGGACTCTAATGAATACTAAAATTGTTAAAAATAAACTTCAATCTATTTTTAACTTCATGAAATTCAAATGATCCTGAGTATTTATTAAAAGTAGAAAATTGTAAATATTCTTAGATTTCAAAAAAATTATTTTTCTATATTTTGTGAATTCTAAACGATAAATTTGAAATAATTTAATTTTTATCCTTGGATATGGTGATTTCGGGAAAAAAATTCACGTTTCAAATACGTGTGTTAAAATTTTTAATTCCATGTATTACTTAAATAATGATAAGGAGTGTAGGTACACAATGTTTAGACCTACTGCGTTTGTATGGAAGGAATTTATGAAGAACTTAAATGCTTAATTTTGTTTTTCATAAAAGAAAGAAAATTCAGACGATTCGTAAATCAGTTTAAATATTAGGTGACCCAAAAATATTTTTACTATTTAAAACAATTACCGGAAACAAAAACAAAAAAATCAACTATGGTGTTTGTTTTTTATTCGGTGAAACAAATATCGGATTATTAAAATCCAGAATTACTATACATTGTTTTTTATCCCTTCAAAATGAATTTCCAGATGACTTGCAAACATTTTTCTGAAAAACAGAACTTTCCTGAACAATACCATCTGTAGTTGATTATAACATAAAAAGTCTGCATCAAAATTTGAGATCATGCTTTAATTTGAATTTTTTTCACAAAATTTTGGAGTAAAGTTTTGGTGTATTGATTGCCTCCTAAACTGATATTATTGGCAGTTTTTTTTTCATAATATTTCAATAAAAATTCGTTGTTGGGACATTTTTAATATATTTATTCACAACTTTGACATACATTAAAAAAAATTGAAATCCAGCAAAAATATTTTTCACATTGTTTGCTAAATTGATATTTGAATCAGGATGGCTTTTTAAAATCTTTTTATTGATTCATTGCCGAAATTATTTTTGATAAATCTATATGTTTATTTATTTTGCAAAGACAGTGTTTATTATCATTTTAAGGAGAAAACAAAGTCACTCAACTAATCCATGCTTTTCTTCCTTGTTGGACAAAGATCTTTCATGTTTCTTTACAGGAAGTTACTTTATTTTGTAACAAATTATTAGCTCGGGGGTATCAAAAACGGTTTTTGCTTCTCTAAGAATGCACGCATCATGCGAAGAGGCATTAGAAAAGCTTCAATAGTTTCTCAGAGTAATCCATAAACTTAATGAATCTCTACCTTACTTTTGCATCCTCTGAGCATATCTGTGGCTAACGAGTGGGAGTTTTCTCCTTAAAACTTTCTCGCATATTTTCTAATAAATTTGCCATGTCAGATAACGCCTTATATTGCATTGGAGTACAATAATTGCGAGATATTAACTTTTGGCGTGAATTTAGCATTTTTAATGAATCTATCGTGTCATCCTTGGCGAGTTATTTGGCGATTAATCCATGGAATGAGTTAATAATATCCAAAAATAGAATGTTTGCTTTACACGGGCTTTTCTCAACTGAATAAAACAAAAATTCGATACAAAACTACACTTTTAGCCATAAAATGCCACACCAAATTTGATATATTTGAAGTCATTGCATTTGTGAGTTGTCACATTTACATGTTTCTAAAAATACAGACAGACAGACAGTCAATCTGTATAGGATTTGGCTCAAGACTTGACAGAAGCCGAAACTGTAAATGTTAAATCTGTGTACAGAATTTTATCTAGCTAGCTTTCATCGTTTTTTAATTACAGTGTTTATATTCAAACAGGTGGATAGATTTACTTCCTCTTAACAGATTTTACTCAAAATTAGAGAAAATTCTACAAACTTGGTGTCATGACCATTTACCAAATTTCAACCATCTGGTTCAAATCGATTTTGTGCTATCTTTGTCAAAAACAAAGCGTTTTTGAGTTATTTTTGTCACAGACAGACAGACGGGCATTTTCCAAAGATATGTTTTTCGAACCCATGGAGGTTTAAAACGTAAAGATTTGTCAAAATCTCGATTTAAAAATTTTCTGACGATTGTCATACTTTATGTAGATTACTTATACGGGTATAAAAGGGTTGTTCTTTGTAATAGTCAATTCAAAAAGGAATAAAAATAACTAAAATACCAACAAGAGTTACATTATTTATCGAATTTCCATTTCGTAAAATATCAATCTTACCCTGTTTTAAAAAAATAATTACAACTAACAAACAAGCAAAAATGGCGTTCAAAATATCCGAATGAAATCTAAGATTCTTGTTGTTTACTATGATATGCTCTTACCTTCAGAATTATTTTTAAATATTTTTCGCCATTAAACGCCAATTCGCCATAAAACTATGCCATTTTCCACTCCAAAGTTATTATTATGCCATCTTCCTTCTGTGACTGAAGGAATCACAGTGGCATATATTTAAGTAAAAACATATGCACAGCAGGGTCGCTAACAAACAACAAAATAATAACTTTCAAATTTCTGCGCCTACTCAGTTTATATTATTTGCATTTTAAGCATAAAAATTATACTTTTACAATATTACATCCGCGGATGCCAATTAAACACTTATTACTGCATGAATTATTTTTCAAATTATAAGTTTTATTCATTGTAAAAACATTTCAAAGCGCACATCATTATTTCAGCGCCATCTTAATTTCTACAAGGCCAGCCAGATTCGGTTTTGGCAAAATGCTAACCTTCACCCTAAATATGCTATGCCATGCATAATTGTCGGTGTTTGAGATTTCGATTGTATCTAGACCAAAATTAATGGTGTGCATGTATCAAAGATATACATTTGATAAAACCTGTATTTTTTATGATAAATCCTTATAAAAATTGGAAGGACGATTTGAATTATCATAATAATAATTAATGATTCCATTCAGATTTACTTCAGTATTAAAGATACTTAGATTCTTTATTTAATGAATTAAAGAAAACCGTAGGGTCTATGATTTTTACTTTCTCGTATGTGTAATATAGAGAAACTATAGTAATCGTCAGAACTCTAGATTTTGGCGAATCATAACATTTCAGACTTCCCTGGACTCGGAAAAACATTTTTAAACAATGTTCTTCTGCCTGTGTGGGACAAATATAGTTCAAAAACGCTTTGAACTAGATGGTTGAAATTTGGTATAAGGTCTTTACACCAAATTTGCAGATTTCTATCAAATTTTGAGAAAAATCTGTTCAGAGTAAATCCGTCTGTCCGGCGCTTCGAATATAATTTAATACGATAATTACAAAACGAAGAGAAGTAAATAGATAAAATCTGCAACATAGATTTAACAACTATAGTGTAAACACCTTTCAAATTTTAAGGAAAACCTAATTACGCGTTGACTGTCTTTAGGTCTGTACTTTCAGTTATAAGTAAATACGATAATTCAAAAACGCAGTGACATAAATATATCATATTTGGTATGGAATTTTGTGATTGCAAGTGCAGTTTCGTCTCCAGTTTTTGTTCCAATCGAATGTGAAAAATGTGTCTAAAGCACAAATTCTATTTCAGGATATTATTAACACACGCCAAGGATTAATCGCCAAATAACTCGCCAAGGATATCACGATAGATTCAGTAAAAATTCTAAATTCATGCCAAATGTTAATGTTTCGTAACTATTCTACAGTAATGCTATGCAAGGCGTAGAGTAATATTTTATTAGAGGGAATGCTAGTAGGTTTTGGGAAGACCTACTAGCAATGGTACTCTAGTTGGTTGTGTTTAGCTTTTATTCTTTGTTATGTTCGTTCTTAGTAAAATATAAAACTAATTGAAGTAAAAACTGCTATTAACTTTTAAGAAAACTTTTGATTCAAATAAATTTATAAATATTGGCTTAAAATTAATTTATATGGAAAATAAATATAGACTAACATCAAAACAGTATCAAAAATGCCCCATGCAAATCTGTTTTTTTTTACAAACCCTTTACTTGTTGTGAGAGAATTAATATCCCCCCCCCTTGCAGCCTAAAGTTTTATCAGTTTCCATATCAATCACCATTGCCATTTATTAGAGGGGGGGGCAAAATAGCTAATCAGAAACTAAACATATGTTCACCAATCCCACAGCATACTTGGTTACTTCATCTTTGATTCTGATGATAGCACGGGATTGTAACCAGAACTTAAAATTATTCGAAGAATTTACATCTATATGGAATTGAGACTATTCATTAAAATAGGATAAGTACTTTCTTCCATATAAAGAGATGAGAAGAAAATGCTCTTAAGAATTTCTTAGTTTTATAAAACTAATATATTTTAAAAACAAGATGAACTATTTAATTGTAAATAAAATCAAGTATAATTTTACCCAAAATTGGGGAAATTTTTATAAATAAGCATCTAAAATAGCGATTGTCTTGAGTGGACCTACGATCATTTTAGACCAGGATTTTAAAAGCGGGTTGCCTATTGCTAAGACTTCCGACTTAAGAACCGGAAAGTTATATGCTTAAAATGCGATTTCATTTACTATTGTTTGACTTGACAATTTTGGCAATCACCTGGTTTTCACGAAAATATTTATTTTGCTTACTTTCCATTGAAACTGCTAAACAAAGTTTTATAATCATGATTCACTCAAAAAAAAATTAAAACATCAATTTATGACAGAAATTAGAAACGTATTATTTTAATAACTTTATGCCAATTCTGTTCGTTATGTGCATGAAAATTCCTAGTAGAATTAAACCATATAATCCATCATTTAAGGGTCTGGGTAATCTGTTTAGCACTACACATTGACTTTTTCGGTAATGTAATTTCGCTTTCAGCCTCTTCATGTAAACTGAACCGATAATTAGCAGAATTTTTTTTCCTTAGTTTCAGCAATGGAAGTAAGTAACGCGATTAAGTTATGTGACTACTCAATATTTTTTTTTTTTTTTTGAAAAGCTTTCAAAAATAGTTATATTTTTTACAATAAAACGATTAAAAAACCAAAATCTATCAATTAAATGCCGAAAGTTTTTTAAAAATAGGCATTTTTAAAGTGTCTTTTTTGGTTAAAATGAAGAATAAAAAAAATCTTCTAATTTTGAGATTTGCCAAATAATTTCCTTAAAAATTTCCAGATAGCTTAAGAAATATATTATATAGTTCCTGAACTATAAAATGATTTGTATTTCCATCCATTTTTTAAATATTTTGTTTCCGATTCCTAAATATCACGAATTTTTCAATTTTTTTAACATTATGGAGCATTAAAACAACTATCAAATATTCTCAAATATTCTTCGCTTATCCACCAGTTCAGGAACTGCAGAAGCTACTGAGAAATTATTATATCAAATTTGAATAAAAAATATGCCTTAGATTTTAATTTGTGAGGTTTTTCGAAAGAAAATTCTATCAAAGATTAGAATTTGAGGAAATAGCATCCAATGACATAAAATAGCATTAAAACGTATGTAACTGAAAATATGAAAGTCAGTGTAACCTCAAAAAATAGACTTGTAAACAAAATTCTAATGATTTTATGAAGAAACTTATTCAACATTAAAAATATTAAATTAAAAAAAAAAATCATAATTTCGCAAAACATCGAATTTTCAACGTAGTCATTTATCTTAAATATTTGGCGAAACTATGAATTGCATTGTGGCAACAGAATCAGATGGTTAAAGTCATGGAACAAATAATTTCTTTAAAATGACAACCTTGAGAAAACGCTAACAAAGATATGAAATTGGCATTCATAAAAATAAATTCTTTAAAAAATTTTATAATGATGTTAAAATTCAATTTTTTATATTTTTGGAAGTTATAGATGGAAAACTTTTAAATTTCTATTATACTTTAATTAATTAAAAGGATATGTGGAATTTTTAAAAACTTTATTTCGAGATGCATATTTTTCTCCAAAAATATATTTTATGCCAAATTTGACAACTCTAAATTTAAAGATCTATTCCACAAACAGCCTGTACACAGGCACAAAAACGTTTCTTTTAATAAGTTTAGACTTCTTTAGAAATACAATAACATAAAAAAAATGTTCCAGTTATAAACGGCATGGCATATAATTAACACCAAACAGACAAAGAATGAAAAAAATATAAACACTCAATCTGGAATCTAAAGATTTTACACAGTTAATCTCAAAAATCTAGAAGATAAAATAAAAAAATATATCCTCCAAATATGAATGTCTTGTTCACATTAAGTCTACCATTGAGATTAAACGAGTTCTTCGTGCAAGATGTGAAATTTCATAATTTAATGCCAGTTTGGTTATCGTCCTCTTCATCTGAAATGCGGTTACGTAAAACTCAGCTGATTCGCAATTTGAATAAGTATAAACAAATCAAACTAAGATTTAACAATATACCCATCAATAACTCATAATTTCTGGGTACATAAATTTTCCTAACAGATATAACTTTATTAAAATCAGTAATATTCATTTTTATTTCAACAACCACTGTCTCGTAGTATCGTGAGATAGACTGAATCTTGGGTAGACTATCTTGGCGGCAATTTCTTCAAACTTGATATCCTAATCTTCGTCCATTTCCTCTCTAATCGGTATTCAATTCAGTTTTTGATAACCACAGATTAGAATAATTTCCAAACCAGTTAAAACCAGTTTATTGTCATCTGCAATCCCACCAACATGGGTGAGACTCTCTTCAAAATCTTACATTGTGTGGGTTTGTATCGAGATCTGTTATCGCAAAGGAATTATCTAAAAGAATGATTTTACTTATGCATTTAGAGAAACAGGTTTAATGATTATTTAATAAATAGTACGAATAACTTGTTGAGCTTCGAAGAATTTAATCAAATGAAAATTAGTATCGGTTTAATTACCGTTTTCTATGAAGCGGAAATGCAGCATTGGCTTTTTAATACCAAATTCTTGAAACTAAACTGCTTAAAAAATCTTGGTTTAAAAAAAAAAAAAAAAACTTTGTTTATTGTTACTAATCTCTATATTTTAGATCTTCCTGAGTACGAAAAACAGACTTTTGGTAGAAATGCTTCTGTCTGTCTATATCTGTATCTGATAACTCAAAAACACTTTGAACTAGATGGTTGAAATTCTAAATATATTCTCTACACCAATTTTGCAGATTTCTAACAAATTTTGTGTAAAATCTGGTCAGAGGAAGTCTGTCTGTCAGGTTGTTCGAAAATAAGTTAACACGATCATTACAAAACGAAGAGAGCTAGATCGATAAAATTTGACGAAACAGATTTATCATTTCTAATGTAGAAACCTTTCAAATTTTGATCCAAATCTAATAACAAGTTTACTGTCAATCTGTATTTTCAGAAATGTGTAAAAGCGATCATTCAAAAACACAATGACTTAAATATGTCAAACCTTATATGAGATTGTCTGACTACAGGTACAGTGTCAGATTTTTACTTCAATTGGTTGGGTAAAAACGTGTCTAAATTGCAAATTCCATTTTCGGATACAATTAACCGCATGCCAGGGATTAATCTCTAAAAAACTCTGCAAGGATGACACGATAGATTCAGTAAAAATACTAAATTCGCGATAAAAGTTCATATTTCATAACTACTGTACACCAGTGCCATGTAAGGCATTCTGTGGCCTGACAAGTTTATTAGAGAGTAATGCGAAAATGTTTTGGGAAACTCTGGTTTGTATTTGAAATACCAAAACCAATTTCCTTTTTCCACATTCGTAATTGGAAGTACATCACTTATTCTTGCTGTAAAATTTATATATTAAAAATTGCTTACATAGAATTTAAATTAAGGTGTATGTACACACTTGAAACTCCGAAAATCGTTCAAATTAACGAATATTTTTTGTTGCTTAATAATGTTCTCTGATCCTTTAGCTTTCAAACGATACCAAGATGTTGTCGATATTCGAACTATTTCTCGAGGTATAATTATTTTTCTTGAGGTGCTTTCATTAAAAACTCTAGTTACGGTGTTTTTAAAACTCATTTTATGAAGAATGATATTTTTCCACTATGTTGCTTCATTGAAACAATCATAACTCAACAAGAAATTTACCAAATATAGTTATTTATATATCAAAATAATCTGTATGAAATAGCGGATGTTTTGTGCCTCAATCAAAGTTATATTTATACAAATAAGTTTTTAATAGCTGTTTAAAAGTTAAAATTACAAAAAAAATCTCGCTTTTTCTATTCATCGTTGATGAAAAAACTGTTTAAAAAAAATATACATTTTTATAACTTGTCTGAGGCAGACAACATGAAGACTAATATTAGGCATCATTTCCAACTAGAATTGTGTGTCTGTACAAATTAGAATTTAAGATATCATGTTTCAAAAAATAGGCTAATTAGCTCATTAAATATTATTTAATTAATTAATAATTAGTGTTATATGGTTTTTTCTCACTGAAATGAGTTTAAACATATATTAATAACCTACTGTGAAAAAACTGGATTTTTAAAGTTAAAATTTAAAAAAAAATCTTCTAGTGTGTACGTACACCTTAAAATGAATAAAAAAGATGTCGCAATTAGAATTCAGGGAGAGAGAGAGGAGGGGAGTGAATTATGCATTGCAAACAGCATTTATTTGTCTTATCCAGCCCTAAATCTCATTATCTGATTGTGACATGTTTTCCTTCTTAAAAATGCCATCTTCAAAATGGGATGTTAATCTAACTGAATTCAACAAAATAAAAGTATAGATTCGATGCTTAAGCAATAAATGAATTCGAAAACTAAGTGAGTAATTTTTTAAAACTGTTTTATTTGTTTTCTTGAATGCTAACTCAAGAAAACAACTATCCCCAAAGCAAACAAATTTTCGTGTTTTTCGATTAAAAACGTATTAGTAAGATAAGAAATATCATATGAAAAATAGCATCATTTTTAATTTTTCATAAGCGAAGTATAGATGTAATATTGTAAACGTTAAAATTTCGATCTCATTTTCATGAATTTGCACATTTTAGGCCCCTCTCAGTTCAAAAAGTGCTTTTTTTTAAAATATCCATCCGTCTGTCTGTAACAAAGATAACTCAAAACCGTTTTCAGCTAGATGGGTGAAATTTGCTATAAGATCTTTACAATAGATTCGTAGATTTCTATCACATTTTGGGAAAAATTCGTTGAGAGGAAGTCTGTCTGTCGCTTTAACTATAAAGTGAAAAGAATTAGATGTATAGAATTCAGCTAGCCCTCTCCAGTCTCTAGCCAGTCTGGCCACCGTCAAGCAAAGTTCAGCAATGCCCGAGGAAGCTACAGCCAGAGCTATATTGCGGTTCTTGCGGAGTTGGGCAAGCAGAGATTCAGCACAAACGTCTTACCCGTACCCCCAGGTGCGTCAAGAAAGAATAATCCCTCCTCCACACTATTACTCGGTGCATAATCGTTTCTTAGACTTGAGGCTACTTGGGAAGTAATCATAGTGTCATTTCATTATATATATGCATAAAATTGCACATTCTTTCTACATATGCAAGTCGCATTTCTTCAAAGCAAATACGATGCAAGAAATTAGTAAATTACATTTGCTTTCAAATTCAACAGATATTGCACGTAAATAAATAAAATTTGTGTTGTAATATTTAATGAAGGGAGTGAATTTTTGTATCACGGAAATGTAAATTTATAACTTCAAGAGCACAAAAATAAGTACAATTACAATTTTTTTCCAGATTAATTAAACATTCTTTATTTAAATTTGTTGCTGAGTAGCATCTTAGCCGTTGCAGTTCCAGGGAACTGCACCGTTGCCCAGGGAACACCACGTGGAGGTGTGCTACTCTCGTTCCCCGCCCGCCAACCCTCCCTTCATCACTGCATCTGACGGCTCTCTTGATTCCAAGACAGCATCTTTTAACCGACGACAGTCTGTGAAAGAGCATTTTGCAGTCGATGATAGTCTTTGAAACCGCATCTAGACGCCGATGACAGTTTTTGATGCAGCATTCGGCAACCGAAGAAGACATTTTTCAACACTATTGGGCAGCTGAAGACAGTTTTGATGTTACACTGCATTCTGCCGTTGTCTGTACTCAGCTGGCAAGTCCAGGGCCATGCAAAATTGGTAGACCGCATTGGACTTTACAACTGGGGTTCCAATAGGGGCCAGGCGTGCCGGCAAATCCAATGCGCAGCACATTTTGTAAATCGCAAGCGATTTTACAATTGGAATCTTAGTCTTCTGAACTTGAATAGGAACCAGTTCAGCAGGTAGCTCCAGAGCCTGACAGATCTTAAAAACTGTATACGAGCGCACAACAGCAACTCGTTGAACAGGCGGATGAGATGTTACATCCGCATCAAGATCCAAATCTAGATTTGAATCAACATCCCCGATAGATGGTGCATCGGGGAAAAGGAAATATTCTAGTATTTCCCAAATCGTCATAAAGACGAGGAACACAACGATGGCCGAAGCCTCATTGAAATTCCCGAAAATCGCACTAAGCATCATTACTCAGCAAAAAAAGAAATCGCACAACGTTCGGTTGCAAAACAGTGAATGAATTTTAATAGAAAGCAACAGAGCAGGGATTCATTGTTTGTTCTGTTAGATTGTTTGCATTTGTAACTTTGTTGAGCCTATAAACAGTTATGTTGCTGTTTATAACAATGACAACTGGTGACTATTGAAATATTTGAGTTTACTAACAATTGAAGTATGGCGAATAGTTATTATCATCTTAACAATTGAAAGCCAACAACAATGCGTTTGAAGTTGGTTGGGGGGGGATAGGAATTAATATCTAAATGAATTATGTAGAAATAAATAAAAAAAATTATTTAAAAGTGATTAGTAATTAGAAATTCTAAGGAGAGTTAAAATTCACACATTTTATTTTAAATTGCACGGAAAATATAAAATTAATATTGGGAAAATAGTTGCAGATAATAAAATTAATATTGGGGAAATAATTGCAGCTTCTTGTATCATGTCTGGCATAGGAGACATGGAAGAAAGAGGGTTAAGGTTACGAAAAGAAGTGGGGAACAAGAAGGGGAAATTAGTGTTGAATTGCTTAGTTATATATTTAAAAATTTTTAAAATAGTAATTTATATTCATTTATAATTAGTCTTATAAATTGAAAAGAGTTTAATACAACTGAATAAAAAAGCATATTATCGTGAAAATATAAATTTTTTCCATTTTGATTTACATAGGGAAATAAGTATCTGGTATTTAGTAAGTTTAAGTATGAATACAACAGTGTGTTAAATTAATGTCCTTCTTCCAAATAAAACTGATTGCTATAGTTTGTCAGCGAATTTTAATATTTTTATACGTTACAGCATTATCAATTTTTTTTAAATAAAAACTTTCAGAAATGTTGTCACTGAAATTCATAACGCAGATATCAATTGAATTGTTTACAAAATTATTATGTACATAATAGTGATCAGTATCTTATCTTCCGAAACCGGCCATAAGCTTATAAATACTTACTACTTCTGGTTTTTAATTTCCGTTCTTATCGTTTTGAAGTAAAAATTTTCCTTCTAAATAGAAGTATGACTGCTCTAAGTGAGTATCGTTTCAAAGTATACAGTAGGTTTACAATGCATTTCTGTTAATTTCAAGAATATATATTTTTTTAATTTACGATTTAACGAGCATTTGGACAATTCTCATGTTTTCGAAATATTTTTGTACTTGAGCGACGAACACACGCTTGAATTATGCGTGACTTAATCTTATATATATAAATGAATTTTTGTTTGATCGTATTTTACTCGCTGCCGTACCGTTCATCAGATTTCGATAAACATTAACTTATTACTTGCACTTGCGCAAAGATAATAGGAATGGTACAATTATTAGCATGTATTTTGAGCGCAATAAAATATGCGCACAAATATCATCATACGTTTCTATGATTCAACATTATTTTAAAACTGATAATTGAAATCGACAAAAGATAAACAATAAACGGCAAACGGCACGTGTCATTCGAGTTAATTGCACATATATGAAACAAAATAAAATTATTATCATCGATACCAATCAGTTTCAGTGAAATGAAATCGAAAATATTTAGTGTAAGGACTAGGTTTTCTTTCTTTTCGTTAATGAATAGTCATCTGCACAAGATATTGTCATTCAGCGTGCACAATATTTTGGCTGCGGTGAACCACACATATTATGCAGTTTATCTCACATATACAAAATAGAATTATTATTATCGATGCCGATCAAGGTAAATTATATATAAAGAAAATTTTCCAGTGCAAACAGTAATTTTTCTATTATTCAGTGAATCGACAAACGATATTTCGGTTATACAAGCGTATATCATGTTAATTGCTTCGTTAAAATATGCCTCCCAAACGTTCGTCACTTAGTAGATCTACACCGAAGCACACAGAAATAAGCAAATTTGAGATTCTTAAACAAACGAGGAAAGATGATCGAGCAATGAAGCAGATCGTTTACGAATTGCATAGTCATGTGTTTCAAAATCTTAATATCAACATCGAAGGCAACGTTAATGTGCTACTTAATCACGCGCATCAGAATCAGAAGACCAACATGCGGCAAAAACAACTATTCTTAACGGAAAGTCGAATGGAGAAGATAACGGAAGAAATGGAGAAGATGCTCATTCCACGCATTCCCATTATTCCCACCGACATACCATTTTATTTCAAAGGAATGCAGTTCCCCATTCGACCTGCATTCTCGATGACCATTAACAAGGCGTAATCATTTCAAGTGTGCGGATTGAACCTAAAAAATCCATCACTTTCACATAGCCAGTTGTATGTCGGATGTTTACCAGTCGAACAGTCAAGAAATTTATTTATTTTTACTGAAGACGGAAAAACAAAAACTATTTCCCACCCTAAATCATTTGAATTACAAATAATAACAAATTCAAATAATAAATAGTGTTTGTACTTTTCCCTTATATATCATTCAATTTCAATGAATATATTTATTATCGACAATAAAATAACTATCATTCTTTCTATCATTCCTAATTAAACAAGATAGCTATTTCAAATTTCAAACGATATTTCCAAAATTATCTTTTCTGCGGCAGCAAGGGGCAGGGTACCAACTAGTATATATATATATATATATATTCATCGGAAACAAATTTTTAAAAACTCTTTTATCAGCGTACTAAAAAGTAGATTTTTTAAATTTTAATCGCTAGTCACTCTATATGCGTATTGGCCTGCGTTGAAAAGCGCGAGAAAAATAAATAATGTAATTTAAGTCTGCAAATTTACTAATTCTTATTTCCAATTTCTCAAAATCTTTAAGGATTCTCAATCCCAATTAATAATAATTAATTGCTAATTATTCTAATGATTTCAGTTAAAAGGTATTCTTTGCCCCATTGTTTGGTGCATATTTATAAAGATTACTTGGAGTTCCTACTCTAGAATTTAGCAACATATAGTTATCTGTAGCAGAAATATGAAATTTCCAGACAGATATTGGTAATTTTAAAACATTAACTTTTAATTTCAAAATTAATAATTTTAAGATAAAAAAAACCTAAACGATTCTTCGTTCTTAGATATTTATATTCGATGCAATAACATGAGTATATTGCAACATCAATTGCTCCTAAAACCAAAATTTCTAAATTTAGAAAATTTAGTTAATTGTTAAGTAAATAATTTTTATGAGCAATATGCAACAAGCACTCAAAAGAATGTCAATTCCTATAAAATAATCATATTTTTGATTTTTTTTTGTGGCATTTATACACATATTTTTTTAAACACTTAGCAGGTCCAAATTAAGTCCCCTAGGAATCCTTAGACAAAGCAAGTGTCCGAACCGTGTTTCTTCTCCTCTTTTCAAAACCAAATATTTTTTTAAAATCCCTTGGTAAAACGTTTTAAATATCAAATATTGTTAAACAGAAATAAAAGAAAATTTATTTGGTTGCCATTTTTAAGAAAATCGGTTGCACTGTCTCGGATATAAAAAATTTAAATTTAAGAGATTAATAATATTTACACTATTTTTATACTATTTAATATTTAAATTGTGTTAAATATTAAATAACTAATTATAAATTATCATAACTCTTAGAAATATAAAAGAGCATAATATAAAGTTTGTTAAAAGTAATTAATCAGTTAAGTTTTTAATATAATTCCGAAAAGATGCTTGGATTTTATGTTGAATGTGATCAAATTCGCAACTCTTGTAAATTAAATGAAATCAAAAACTTTTTTCCTGAAAATAACATAAAAAGATCCGAAATCTTAGGAACCCTAGATAATTGCCCTTAGGCAACTACCTACGTTGCCTATTTCAGAATCTGGCTCTAGAAGTGATATGCAAGTTTTCTTTTATGAAATCTTCAAAATTCTGTATTATAAATTTTAATTTCTGATGATATGGCAGGAATGGTTAATTAGAAAAAAATATTTGAATTCGGAATGCTACAACAAGAGCTGTAATTTCTCAAAGCCAGAAGAAACTGTCCACTATCATATTTTAAAGTATATCTTTGTATCTAATACGATAAAATATATACATAATATTTCAACAAAAACTGACACATTTATCAAATGAAATAAAATCTTAGTCAATGAGCCCGTGTTCAAAAAAACAATCATTAAAAAGACATATGATATGCCAGCTGGGAGCATTAAATTTTTTAAATTGTTAACATGACAAAAAAATTAAAAGAAATAATATCAAGAAATTGTAACAATTTCAAAAGACAGTACTTAAATGTAAATTGCAACCCTCGCATATTAAGAGATACTTATAACCCAAAAGAAAAAATCAAAAATATCCTAAAAAGGCAATTTAAATTTTAAAGTGAAAAAAAAAAAACGTGCAAGTGATGAAATATTGAAGTAGGTTTAATATTTCAATGAAAAGAAAAAGGAACTAATACAAATTATGCTTAAATGAATTTTTAAAAAATTGGTTAGAAAAATATATGGAATGAAATTGGTGTCATTGCTAAAATAATTTTTTTTAAATATTGTATTTTAAAATGTTGTAAGACTAGTTGCTGTGTGTTACGCTCCAAAGTCATCACATAACAATACAATCGTTTTACTCATTCCCAGACAATTGCAACTAATCCTTCAAGATACTAAGGCACATACAAAACAAATGTAGCTTGAATCCTTTAATGGTCGTGGTCTAAAAAAATAAATATTAATTTTATTGTGTAGAAGTTGCATTATTCATCTTCTCTTTTGGATACTAGATAGCGATGCCTGATTATGCCATCCCATATGTCATCCCATAGTGCATTGCGATTGTAATTAGAATGAGATGTGATGCTGAACGGTGAAGCCGCGCGCGTGAATGTCTTGTCTTTGTGTTTGTGCTTGTTTAGTGTGTGAATGTGATTATTAAAAGAAATGTTCCTAAAAACATTCGCCCTGTTGCTTCCTGCATGGATCATAATAATCTACATTCCACCACGAATGTAGCTTTATTCGTGTAATCAATTTTGCACCTTTTAATTGTTAACTTATAAGTTGCTATAGTAAATACTATGGAAGTTTATAAGAAGATTTTTTTCAAACTCAAGTGGCAATACTAATATAGAATCAAAATTAAAATTAAATTAACTAACCACCAACCACCTAACAATAAGTTGTAAAAATAATGAACTGTCATCAAGAAAATTAAGTATTTAAAAATTTGAAACGGTAGCACATTTGAAAGAAAGAAAAAGAATACAAAACTCAATCTTAAAATATAAAGCATATCGATTTAAATAAAAAGATTTAAAGACAAAAATCACTGGAAGGATGTGAAGGAGAAAACAAACTAGGATTATAAATCTTTTTAATTTTGAATTTGTATATTTTTTTTCTTCTTTTTTTTTAGAATTTCAGCAATGTTTCCTCAGTGATATAATAGTAATTAGACTGAGCTTATCATGTAAATAAATCCCAAAATGTTTTTAAAGGAAAAAGCCGGGAAATTTGCAAGATATATAATAGAAACAAAACCGAAACGAGATTATATGTTTACTTCTTAAACTTCTTATTTCCTAAAAATTACAATTATTTAAATGTTTTGTATACTGCTAAAATACAAGATTTCCTTTTATATTTGAATAATTTTATTTTCATAAAAGAATTTTATTCCGCAAAACATCGTAGGGATAAATGCTTACAAATACAATCAAATTTTATCCTATACTGTTTAATGCCGCTTAATGATAACCCAGATATGCATCTTACTATCAATCCATTTCATCCATTATTAATCCATTTCATTCCGTTTGCTGAAGCTAATACACTGAAGCTATACAATTGAAAAACTGACCAAGAAATGATCAGAACCAGTGTCTCCCCAAAATCTTCTCGAATACTCTCTAATAAACTTACCATGCCAGAGAATACTTTACATGGCATTGGTGTACAATATATACTAAATATTAACTTTTGGCAGGAATTTAGCATTTTTGCAGAATCTATCGTGTTAACCTTGGCGAGTTGTTTGGCGATTAATCCTTGGCAGTCATTAATAGTATCCAAAATTCGAATTTGTGTTTTAGACACGTTTTTTACAACCGATGAAAAAAAAATTCACACAAAACTGCACATGTAGTCACGAAATCCCTTACCTAATTTTATATATTTAAAGTCTATGTTTTTGAATTATGGATTTTACGTGTTTCTGAAAGTACAGACTGACAGACAGTTATGAAATTGGATTTGGCTTAAAATTTGATAAGAGTCTACAATATAGATGTTAAATCAGTCTACGGGATATTATTTATCTGTCTCTTTCCGTTTTGTAGTTATTGTATCAAATGTTATCCTAAAGGCCAAACAGACAGACTTCCTCTGACCGAATTTTTCTCAAAATGTGAAAGAAATCTGCTAAATTGGCTTAAAAAACATATGCCAAATTTCAACTATCTAGCTCAAATCGTTTTTGAATTATCTTTATCACAGACATACAGACATTTCCCAAAAATGTGTTTCGAATTCAGGGAAGTCTAAAATATCGGGATTCGTCAAAATCTCGAGTTCGAATTTTTTGACGATTACTATACATTCTTTAAATTTTTTCGACCTATTCGAGAAAGTATTACTTGTATGACTGATCAGAAGAAGTATCATGGGTGTGTGTGTCTTCATCGTGATATGATCCTTTTTGCATTAGCTAATTTTTATCTATATGCTGTGGTACGAGATATTACTAGGATTTGTTTTAAACAGTGCCAGAATGTTTTCAATATTTTTATTTTAGTAATGAGTGGAATAAATTTAATTCAAATTATTCAAAATCCTTTTTCATCATTATAAACATCTATTAAAAATATCATTAACTATTCATCAAGAATACCAAAGTTCATTATTAAAGGGCTACACATATTTTAAACAAATTGTTAATTTGAATTATACATTTTTTATTTCCAATTGTCATTTCAATTTATTTTATAACAAGTAATTTGTTCAGATTTCTTCCGGCAAAATTTTTTTAGCATCAAATTGATAGATGTAACGATACATCATTTTACTAGCCATATAATAAATATTATTTACCGTGTATCTACACTTTTCTAACGAAATAAAGATCCATGACATTATAGAAATATTAAAAAGCAACTATGTGGATTACTAGATTCTAATTTCACGTTGTTTTTCTCTGTACTCTAACTTCACTTTCGCATATCGCGCATATAATAAATAAAAGCTTTACTTTATTAACAAATTTCATTTGTTATGCTCTATTTTGATTATTCTAAAGTAAAAACAACTAATTCTTCTTATATATATATTTGAATATGTATGAAAATTAATTATGCATCTGCATATTTGAGTCACCTCGACCCACCCGAAAGCACAAGCTGAATGATAGAAACGCCGTGACACCACAGGCGGGAACTATGATTGAATTCTAATGGTCATTACCGGCCACGGTAAATTCTTCCTGTAGGAGGCAATTTCTGTCATTAGCAAGAGGTGACCACTACTATATTGGAAGCTTCTCATTCGATTTTTTTTAATTTTTTTTTTTTAGATTGGAACGTTTCCAGTATATTAACAAGCGCTGTAGATGCTTCGATAATTTTTCATTAATACTCATCACAATAACATTTCAATAGATTTTATTGCATATAGTTTTTATATATTTACTGGAAATATGGGCTTCAATGCACTTTCATAAAAACACATTTAGTGTATCTTAGCATTGATTGCTATTAAGAATATGTTGAGGTATCAAATGAAAATTTCAACATTTCCAGTATAAAACAATATGCACACAATAATTAGCCCAAACTGTTTTGGAGATAAATAGTAAGGGATTCCTGTCAACTTTTTGTTTCTGAAGTGATTAAAGATGGTTGTAATTATGTATTATAACAACCTTAGGTTGTTAATCGCGTGCATTAAAATACCCTAAAATACAAAATTATCCCTTCTGCTGACATTAATGTTTTATTAATGTCAGCAGAAGAGATAAATGACAGATAATTGACTGAAGAGATAAATGACAGAGATTATTTGAGAAGATAATTGACATTAATTTTTTTATTTTCATTATTTTATCAATTGTATATTTATGGGTGTTATTCTTGAAAGCTATTACCCCTTAAAAAATTTCTAGAAGAATGTCTGTTTAATATGTAACAGTATATGTATTTACTAAGATCTCAATCGGAGAATGTTTTCAAAACGCTTACATTCCGAAGTGGTCATATTAAGCAACTTCTACTTATATAGTTTTCGTTGCGTATGATAATGGCAATGCGAGTGCTTAAAACATTTTCTGTAATCGTCAGATTTTTTTTTTCTTACTAGTCATGCTAATAATAATAATATGTGTTAAAATAAGAAAAAGTGTACGTTTCCATCTATGAATTATGACGCTCTATAAAACAGGTAATTAAATCTAGTGCAGCCAAATTTAATACAAATATGATTTAGAAGTTTAGAAGGGACACTTCGGGACAATTGTTTTGAAATTCTAATTAAATTAGAATTTGTAACAATTTGATTAAAAATCGAATAAGATTTTTCCCATTATTGTTAACTTTTTAAATATTGCACAAAAATTATTTTTATACCGTTTTGAAGAGTTAAAATAATTTGTCTTTTTAATGATAACAATTTATTTATCGCGCAATTCTTACTTAAATTTTGATAGTTTTTCCAAAATAATTTTTGTATTATTTTCCAAAAATAAATTTCATATTTGAACTAAGAATCAAAGTTTATTTATTGTTTCTTTTAATATTTAAACACTCATATTTTTAAAAAGCGAAAGGAGGAATCATTTTATCTATTAACAATACTGTTCACATGAGGAATAAAATGCGAAATATGGATGAAAAGGACTTAGTAACAAGATAAGGTTTTTGGAACAGTTCAATGATACTGTGGACTTAATTCTATTAATAAGGCTCATTTAGACAATAAACAGAACAAGTGTAAGGCTGTTAAAATACCATACTTTTATTTTTATCACAAGTTACTTAAATATGTTTTATTGAAGAAATCATGCACATCAAATTACCAATAGGAATTGAATATTCTTCAACTAAATTCACTGAAACTAAACGCAATTAATATTCCCGGAAGTTAGGAATTACATAATTTATAGTCATATTTTTGAAATATTTAATTCTTAGAATTAAAAATTAAATATTTCTTAAAAAAATCCATAACTTTATTTAGTGACAATATAATAAACGCCAATTCAGAGCTTCTTCTCTCGGGATATTTAGTATAAAACATGATTTGTTGACATGTTATTGAGAAGCATTCCCTACAGTCGCCAAAGTGCCCGCCAAGCTGTCGAGACGCGCCAAACCATTTCCTTTTCTCCTTTGATGGCGTTTTAATTACACAGTGCGGACGAAATATTCATGGAAGAAGAGCTCAAGGCGACAGGTGATATCGCTGATCAGAAAACGTGCAACTCGCTGGCGGTGTGTCTCTCAGCGATGGAGAAAACCAAATTACGTGTCATAGATCGCAAAAGGAGTCTTAGATTATATTTAAGATAGCGAGTTACACACCGGAGGGCAAATTGATTTTTATCTGTGAAAAACCTAGTTACTAAGAACTAAAACTCGTAAAACTTGGATTACAGTGTTAAAAATTTACTTTTGATGTACTATCTCGACTACTGGCTTTGAGTAATTTCCTCAAACTTTTGATCCTCTGGTGGCTTTTTGTGGATTTCGACCTAATGTTCAAATAAAGAATCGTTGTTCCAAAAATTCAGATTCCGGTCTGTGTTTGCGTATCATTACAGAAGGGTTAAAAGATAAAACATGGCAAACAATAGATGAGTATCGGATTTTTCCTCAACATCCAGACTCGAACATTCTAGCTTATTGAAGGTCAGTTGATCCGATTGTGTCTAAAAGTCTCTTCTGTGATCTGATTTCGAATGACTCATGTTGATTCAAATCAAATTTTTTTCTCTATCCAATCCGTTTTAATGAAAGAATATATCTTGATCTCTTAGAATAAAGCTCAGAGTTTGGAATATTTTTTTCCATACTCATTCGTTTTGTTTTATTAGAAAAAAAAAAAAAATGGGCGTAAAATAAATTCTTTTCACGAATGCTAATTCTATCATAAATGTTTTTTTCAGGCTTTACTATTCTACCATTTCTTGTCTATCCGGTTTCCATCTTTGTATTTGAACAATAGTATAGATAATCGCATTCCGTAAACATATGCCTTATCATCACTCACTTACTACCTTGAAGATTCTGCTATTCTTTTTATGCTATCAAGAGGAAAAATAAATTTAAACATCTGACGTTATTCTTCAGGTGTTTTTATGAATTTGAATGAATATGTATACGCGAAAATAACATATATACGAAAAGATAAAAGCGACTTATTTTAAACTTTAATGAAATCGTTTGCATTTTCATTCCTAGAAGTGAAGAGAAAAAGCATTTTTCAGAAAGATGTCGCTGACTGATCCTTTTAAGAAATCACAGCAATTAAACCAGAGGGAATTTTCAGCTCTTTCCTTGACCTAAATGGACGTTGAGACATTTTGTTTACATCCACATGAACAGACAAATTTTTCATTGAAACATGGAAACAAAATTTTAATCAATGGTTGTAAATTTTGCACCAAAATCGCATGTTAAATTTCATTCTTCAGGTTAATTATTATTACAGACAGACTGACAAAAATAAATTCAATTATGATTTCTAATCCAACTCAGGAAGTTCTGAAATCTGATAATTCGTGGAAATCTCGAGATGGACTTTCAGACAGACGCAATATTTTATGTATTTGATAGAGATGAAAGTAAAATTGCCGAATAAATCCAGTAAATTAAACTTAGTTTCATCTATATGTTTAAAACATTTATGAAAACCAAAGAATCTGTCCCCCAACCAAGGCCGTTTGTACGATTTCGCTAGTTTTTCTTTCATGTGAAAGCTAAGAAATAATGAATTGTTAGTTCAGTACTTTAGTTTAATTATATTAACATTTTCTTTCGATGAAGTACCCATGCTATTGTGGGATACATTTCATAATTTTGAATCGTAGTCAGATAACGAGGACAATGCTTGAGCTGATACTCTCTCCAAACTTCCAAACAACATCGATGGGTATTTGATCATTGGCGTTATTGAATTTAATGTGCACTACTGTGATACTAGAGAAATTACGTTTAGAGTTTGAAATCTTCAGGCCCACAGAAGAAGCCTTACCGTCAGACCCCAAAAATTATAAAACTGACTTTTCAAGCACCATAGTCTTTATCCATCCTCAAAATCTTCAATGGGTTACAAACTGTAAGTAATGCTATTCACATTTCGCATAAGCATTGAAAGATGTTTTTCATTTTGTGCTGTTCTTACAATTTCAGAATCCTTTTTACTTTCTCGTAGACGACATACACAAAATAAAAATGTTGTAATCGCCAAAAAAATTCGAACTCGAGATTTTGACCTATCTCTATGCTTCAAACTTCCCTAAATTCAAAAAAAAAAAAAAAAAAAAAAAAAAACATTTTTTACATAATGCCTTTTTCTCAGTCTATGAATACAATAACTCAAAAACGCTTTGAGCTAGACTGATGAGAATTGGCATACGGTATCTACTCGATATTAATGTAGTATGAGCCCCTATGCTACTCCCTCTACCTCGCCGGCAGATGGAAGTAGTGTTCCAACTAGAAGTATAAGTGAGGCAAACGGCAGAAGAGAGACACTTGGTGCGAGAGTGTGTGAGCTTCGAAGTTGAAGGATAACAGCCATGCTATGTTCGCCTGAACTGCAACCAACCCTATACTTTTGTTCTTTTGCTTAATATTCGTGCAGTCCTGTGTTCGTTTATTAAAATATGGAAAAGACAAACGTGTAGTCTTCTTTCGATTGAGGACACGATCCTACATATATATATATAATCAAATTAGCAGATTTAGGGGATTAGCTTGTTCACCCAGATTATTGACCTTTCAAGCTGTTAAATGATTAATACGGAAAGCATTTTTTAAAAAGAATTTCATTTTATTATTTGAAAGGACTGAGAAATATGAATTAAATTAAATCCATTTCCTGCAAATTAAAAAGTATATATATATTGCGAAAGAAACCCGAAATGAAAATGCTACTACAGTGTTAATAGCACATGATTAAATGTATTGAATCGATGAGTTTGAATACCAACATAATATTTAAATATTTTGTTACAGATTATATATCAAACTGAATTAAAACATTGTTGTTGTTGATTCTACAGGCACTTGTCATTGACAAGCCCAATAACTTTAGAAGTCAGTGAAATGAAGCCTAGGGTGCGTCTCTTGTTTTTCAGCAGCGCCATCCAGGGCAAAGAGTACGACTTAGCTACACACATGTCATAATTCTTTTTACGGGGCGAACTTCATTCATGCATTTCATTCACTCATCCACAGATTATAATTTAGACATGAATCAGAGAACGATCAACCCTGATCCAGTAACCCCAGTGGTATTATTGTCGACATGGAGGACTTTGTGACCAAGACAGATTTATACGTGCTCCAGCTACCACACACACGGCGCTCTACCAACGCCCTACCAACCAAGCTATTCTGGCCACGAATCAAAACATACTATTGAAAGTAAGGGAAAATTGTATGGAAATTTAATTATTAATTATTATTAAAAATAATTTAATAATTACCTTAAGACTAATTATCTTAAAATAATTAGTCTTCAGGTAACAAAGATTTTTGTAAAATAATTGTTTAGGAAGATATGAATAGGAATTTCTGTAGGCAAATCGGTAAGATTTAATGCCTGGTTTCTCACCATTAACTTCAAAATCGTGCCAATTTTTCGATTGCTTAAAGTTACTGAAATCATAATACAGTTACTATGCTACCAGATATGGTAACAAACGGCATTTAGGGTTGCACTAAAAATTTGTTAAGCATGCACTTAGGGAGAAACCGTCCCCCAATAACTTTAGCAGCGGTACATTAATCTTAAGTCTAATTCAATTATCCATCTGGTGACAATTTATTTTTTTTCGCGCGCGCGATAAAACATTTAATTTGAAACCGATTTCTTGATTTTTTAAAAATATTTTCTTAAATTTGACTGGCTGATTTTTTTTTTTTTTTTTTTTTTTTTTTTTTTTTTTTTTGCTTAGATGGCTGAGCCTTACCAGATCATTTCAAATATCATTGTGCAGCTCCATAAATTAGCTAACCGAAGCCGCTCAATTCACTGCAACTGTAATAACGTACAATGAAGCTATCTGAAATTATAACAATTGTTTGTTTATATTTTTGATTGTTGCCATTCGATAATAAATAACAAGAGCGATTTCTGTACCATGTTCGTTAACATTTTATGCATAGATTTTTAATTCTATGTATAAAATTTCCATTTCTAGGAAATCTGTCTTTTCGGTTATTCGAATATAAATTAACATAATAACCAAAAACCGAAGAGAACTAGATGGATAAAAATGTGTACGTAAACTTACTAAAATATACGTATACTTACATAAAGTATATATATGTAACAAAATTTAAACCAATTCTGATAAGGAGTTAATTGTCTGTCTGCTGATACATATAGCCGTTGCTACATCACATCTGTTGTAAACATCATTAATCTTCTGTTTAAGAATAAATTTGAAAAAAAAAAAGCTATTTTTCATTTTTCAACATTATTATTCTAAGAACATTTTTATTATAAGAATGTTTCTTAATATAATGTTGCCATTCGCAGTTTACATAAAATTGTCAAAACAAAGATCATATGATTTGTAGAGATTGCATACTTCCACAGGTATATAAACTCGATAACTCGATTTAAATAAATGAAATTTGGCGTGTGATTTTGTTACTGCAATTGTAGCTCTGAGTTAAATTTTTATTTCAATCGATTGAAGAAAAATTCTAAAATGCATATACGATGTTCTGGTATTTCTGCAATATCCGCAATCCAGCCACCATCGTAACTAACGGTATGGAAGCGATGAAAGAGAATTAGATGAATAAAATTTTGTGTGTAGGTTTTCATTTTAGAACATAGATATGTAACAAAGTTTAAATAAAATCCGATAAGGAGTTAATTGTCTGTCACTGTGTATTTGTAGTGGTTGCTACATAACAGAACATCATGTACAATCTAGAATCATCATCATCATTATTTTTTTTTTTGTTTTTTTTTTGTTTGAGAATAACTTTTCAAAAGAACACTTTTATTTTTCATCACTATTGTTCTAAGAACATTTTTATTCTAAAAAATGTTTCTTTATATAATGTTGCCCTTCGTAGTCTACATAAAATTGTCAAAACAAAGATCATATGATTTGTAGAGATTACATACTTTCGCAAGCGTGTAAACTCGATAGCTCAAAACCGTAATGACTGTATGAGACTGCAATTCTAGTTCTGCTTCAAATTTTGTTTTCAATTGATTGAAGAAAAACTCGAAAAAGCATATTCGATGTTCTGGTCCTTGTGTAATATCTACAATACAGCAAATGATCGCCAAATAAAACAGTCAAATATCGCAAGCCAATTGGTTCTTTCGTGTTTATTTTCCACCATGATATGTAGTTAATAATGCATAAATTGTGGTGACTTATTAGTGAGTTTACAAATCCACTTCCAGTGTTTTTCAATCTAATAAATTCCATTGCAATTAAAATGTCACCGTTCTTCTATCACTAATTCATTCCTTTTAACATGAGTATTTACATCATCCATTTGGCGAGACTGAGACCTATCAATTTGTTTCAATCACGTCATAATGGCAGACTATTTAATTCGTTATTTTTATTATCACTGTACCCTCCTCCAGCAGAGGTTTCTATCGGTTCCATCTTGATATCACGAGGACACAGAATCAGATTAAAACGAAGTTAAAAGGAAAGGGAAAAGCCGCAGAGCATTATCCTGTAATCGACCATCTCCTTTCGAATATCCGGCATCTGATTATACGTCGCCAATTTCGAGGAAAACCTGAGCCAACTGTTTTTTAATGCCTTCCAGTTCTGTAGTGCGCATTACTAATCTGATATAAGTATCTGGAAAGGAGTTGTGTAATACTAAAATCTCTTACAGAGTGATTATTATCGGATCCATTTTACCTGGAAAATGTCTTTGCATCATAATTCTAATAAAAAAAGAATCCAGTATCAGAAAGGTTGGCTGAGATGAGAATTTATCTCTGTCTTTGGCGCACGCCAAATGTGACTTGTTGACCTGCCATCTGTGTCGTCATTATGCATTTAATGCCTTCGGTTTCGTTTGAACGCGTTTTGAGCTTTAAAAATGAGAGTATGTGCGATTGTTCATTCAGATCAGAAGGAGGGATAACTCGACAATCCCCATTGAAGAGTAGGTCAGAGTGGTACCTTTTTTTTGCGTGATCGTTTGCTCATTTTCAAACAAAGCGCTTCAGGCCACAAGCGATACAGATGAAAAATGAATTCTAAAGAACATTGTAAAGACCTGTGAGATGAGATAAATGACATGTTGGGATTTTATTGAGCAATTACAAATGTCTGGAGGAAGGGTTAAAAATCGTTCTCTTCCTTTCGGTTTCGTCCCTGTCTCTTGTAAAAGTGCAACGATGTGTTGACTGGTTAAGATTTCGAATGCTTGATGGGTACAGATACAAAGCAAATGATGGTTTGAATTGCTTGTCTTTAAAATTCTTAAAGTGTCTGCAAAGCACATTTGAATATTTTTTAAATCTCAGCACATGAAGTACATTTGAAATCAAGTAAACATCATTTATCAATGATATGGAGGCAGTGAACTTCTAGCGTTTAGACCAAATGATTGTTGACAATCATTGTTCCATGAATATTAAAAAGTTTTGCAGGGAAGATAATTAAAAAAATTATATTCTCGTATCAGAAAAAATGATTTTTTATAAGGATTCAAGAATATCTACTTCTTTTCATTCGAATATCATCTTTTCTAAATATCTTGCATTTGATTTTTTAAGGGCCTTCAGATGGAAAGTGTGTCAAATGTTCAATTCATTTGATATAACTATTACAGATTTCTGAAGGAAAAGTTAAAAATTGTTCTATTCTCTTCAATTTCGAATTTGTCTTGTGAAAAGTTGGAAGTCTGACTTTGATTGATCAAGGTATCAAATACTTGGTGAATACAAATTATTTGAAAATAATGTTTCAAACCATTTGTTTTTAGAAGTGTCTACGCAAAACCTTTGATTATTTTTAAATCTAAGCTCAATATCATTTCAATGATATAGAAGTGGGGAAATTGTATTATTTGTGTAGCGTACGCCATGTGATTTAAATAACTCAACTCAACGATTTCTGGATAAATTTAAACGATAGATTTAAGGTAGGTTTGCACTCGACCAGTTATAAGATGGCCAATAGGCAGCGCGTAGAAAGGCTGAAAACTGTTGTTCAGTCCATGGCAAGTACTTTCCCAATGGGATAACAACATGCCGCCGCATTGTATTTTTTTCTTAGTGCGCATGCGTTTGTGGAATTATTTTTTTGGCTTGAAAAAATTGATCAGTTATCATAGATTAATTCCGACGTTTTTTGTTCTTTGTTCTTTCTGATGCGATATTGCATTTTTTTTTTCATTTTATTTGTCATAGTTTTTTTATAATTTTCCAAATTTGGGTATGTTGACATTTTTTTCATTTTACCATGTTTCTTTGTGTAAATATCCAACATTTTAATACGGTACGCACTGAAAAAAAAATCAGGGAAGTCAAAAAAGCAGTTTATAGCCAAGCATGGAATGCCTGAATCTATCTTATGAAATTGTGGCAAACATAAACCCCTTTGTGCGTATGCGTTGTCTTACTGGCTGCCTTATAACTGATCTAGTGTAAACCCTCCTTAAGGAAATTCTTTCCGAACTCTTTTCTTGTAAATATTAGTTTCATTAAAATTATTTTCTTACAACGTGGGTGTTGTAAGAAACGGAATAAAAGAATCTGAGGTTCCATAAAGGGATGAAGGGGCATTTTGTCAATTAGAGGAGTTTTATTTATAGCATTTTGTAAATATTAAATGTTGATGCAACAATTTGAATGAAATGAATGGTCATTACTATATGAATACTAAAAATATTGATCGAATTATAGTCATTTCAAAGAAGAGAGATTTTCTGATGGTTTGGAAATATCAACTTATCAAATTCATTTAAATTCGAATATCATTATTTCTTATTTCATTTCATTTTTATATGCCTTCAGAATCAAAAAATTTCAAATGATTTGATTTATTTATTAAAAATGTCTGAAGAAAGGGTCAATGTTTCCCTTTTATTTTCGATTTCCTCTCTTGTAAAAGTGCAACGGAAATTCGACTGATAAAGATTTCAAATATTTAAGAGATAGATACAAAGCAAATTATATCATATAGTTTAAATCGTTTGTTGTTGGAATTCTTAAAGTGTATATAAAGCGTATATGAATACACTTAAACCTCAGTTCAAGCACAGAACATTTATCAGTGGTATAGAAGCAATCATCTTGCAACGTTTGGATCAAATAATCACTGACAACTGTTGCTCCATGAATACTAAAAGGGGTGGTCAAATTATACTCATATCAGAAAAGATTTTTTTTTCATGATGTTTCGGTGATAATAATTTTAAAACCATTCAATTCTTTTTAGTTCGAATAAAAATACAGCATTCTTCACTTTTAATGTCAGGAAAGCTTAAGTGTTCCATAGCCGGTATACAAGCAAATAGAGTGTGGTGAAAGCTTATAAGCCAATAAACAGCTATGCTGCACAGGCAATTGCTTTTGTATTGTGGTCATGTTACTGAGCTGCGAACCACGAGGTCGCTGGTTCTATCTTCGCTCACATCAATTCGCCACAAGAGTAAATACTTTCGTTGCCATTATATCAGGTGATTATAAAATAAACGTAAATTTCAGAAAGGTATGCAAGATTAAAAAATGTAATCGTACTCTTTACCACTTGTTTGAAGAAGAAGATCAGTCAACTGATATAGAACACACACATTTCCATATTAAACAAAAAATTGAATGAACAGACTTATTATAGCAAGAATAGCTGAGATAGAAGATGTGATATAGAAAACTTAGTTATTTTTTCAGGCTCCGAAAGTCCTCAGATCTTAGGATTTGCAATTTCTTCAAATATTTTCTTTCAATGATTTCTTTCTTTCATTCTGAAACAGCGAGCTGGAAAAGATGAAGAAAAACAAATAAAGAGAGCGCAGATGAGCTTAGAGTGGGATGAAGAGGAAGAAAAAAAAAAGAACATCTTACAATTCGAAAATGAGCAGTCAAACACTATTGGTGGATACTTTGCTTTTCTCTTTCTAATGTATAAATTAGTTATTGTACAGTGAACGAATATGGTTATTTTCATAGTCTGTTTTATGAGGTATTCGAACTTCTGCGTGTCCGATTAATTTATTCCTTTTTTGTTTTCTTTCTTCATTTTATTTATTTATCTATTTTACTTATTTCCCTTCATTTTCCGTTTTAGTTCTTCATCGAACGCTTCACTGCGAAAAATAATGAATATTTTTAATAAAAAAAATTAAGCTTTTAAAATACTTTCAGAAGATGTTACAGCTACGCAACCCCCAAAGGATGAAGAGGCACTTTTTTTTGCTAAATTTTTGACGAGAATATACAATGAGCCCTTCCAATAATTTCCAAAACTCCCAGCGGGATTTCATTGATATTATTATTGTTCAAATCGAAAATTTATTGATATTCCTTCCTGAGGGATTAATCGATAAAAAAAAGAGAGAGTCTCCCCAAAACTTTCGAGCATATTCTCTAATAAAAGGGTCATCCTGAGAACGTCTTACATGTCACTTGTGAACAATGGTTAAGAAAAATTAAATTTTGGCGTTTATATAGCATATTTACCGAATCTGTCGCATGCTCCTTGGCGATTAATCTCTAACATGGTTAAGGATAGCTCAATATATCTTTTTCAAAACGCATACGCATTTTTACCTACCAACTGAAATAAAAATTTAACACAAAATTGCACTTGCAGTCACAAAATCCCAAACCAAATTTGATATATTTAAGTCATTGCATTTTTGAATTATTACATTTACATTTTTCTGAAAGTACAGACCGACAGACAGTCAACCCGTAATTGGATTTAGCTCAAAATTTGAAAGGTGTCTTCACTAATGATGTTAAATCTGTGTACCGAATTTTATCAATCTAGTTCTCTTCGTTTTGTAGTTATCTTCTTAATTTATATTGGAACAGCCGGACAGACAGACTTCCCCCTAACGGATTTTGCTTAAAAATTGATAGGTAGCTACAAATTTGAGACTAAGAATGTATACCAAATTTCATCAGTCCAACTCAAATAGTTTTTATGCTATCTTTGTAAGATAACTGAAAAACAGATGGGACGGGATAACTCAAAATAGATGAGACAAATAGACGGCCAGACATGCATTTTCTAAAAAAATGGACTTTTCTACTGAGGGAGGTCTAAACCGTAAAAAATTGTAAAAACTCGAGTTCAAATTTTTTTAATTGAATTTACAATATTTTTTCAATACTTCGTGACCGAGAAGAAGAAAAATTACATTGTAATTTCTCATTGACATTAAAAATAGTTTTTCCCCTTTAAGTTAATTTTTTTATTTTGAAATTTATAACTTATATAGGGAAAATAGCATGTTGCGAATTCGCCCAGGACTGAGAAGACTGCAGCTATTTTATAGTTCTATGTTTTTATATTTTCAATACCAATAAAAATTAAAGATGGTTTGAACTTTGTAACATAACATTCTTTAAAACTCATTATTCTTATATTATTTTTAAGATTTTAGTATGTATTTAAATGCAAATTGCTATTTGTTATGAATTGGTGAACAAATCGATCATTGAGAAGAGGTATTATTCAAAAATACATTACAAATTGCAGCCTGTACTGAATTTCGGAACAAAATAGTCTAAGAAAAAAAAGGTGCTGTTTCAAAATGCGTGCTTGATAGGTTAAGATGAATTTAAATGCAAATTACATCCTGTATGTCGAATTTTTGAGCAAATTGGTCCAAGAAAAGGGATGCAATTCCAAACCACTAACTTGACAGGATGCATTGAACCTAAATAAATAAAAATTGGGATTGGGATTGAATTGCTGAACAAAATAATCATGGTGAAGGCTATATTTCAAAAATATATACTTAACGGTAACCAATGAGTCACAATACAAATTGCAACCTGTACTGAATTTCTGAAATAAATGAGAAGAAAGAAGATGTACTATTCCAACTTATAAATATAATAGGGTAAGTCAACCTTCTAACTCTCCGACCCGCCCTAAGGCACACGGATTTAAACCATAGAACTGAATGACCGGACCACCGCAACAGCAATTGGCGGGAACTGTGGTTGAGTCCTAAGGGCCGTCACCGGCCACGGTACAACCCTCCCCGAAGGAAGTACGTCCCGTCATCGATGGGGGGAGTCAGATCCCCCACCTATTAGTGTACCCTCCAGGGTGGCGAGATCCAACCACCATGCCGGAAGCATCTCATCCTCATTTCGAGGTGCCCCCCCCCGAGGGTCAATATAATAGGGTAAGAAAAAATTTGCAGACTGGCCTCTATTTGTATTGTATTATTACAAATAGCAACCTGTATGTCGAATTTTTGCCCAAACTGGTCCAACAAAAGAGATACAATTCCAAAATGCATACTTGATATGATACAATGAACCTAAATAAATACAAATTTGGATCTGTATTATATTGCTAAATAAACTAGTTATCGAGAAGAGATATAGTTCCAAAATATATACTTGATAGGACCCAATGAATTCAAATGCAAGTTTCAATATGTATTGAATTTCAGAGCAAAATGTTCAAAGAGAAGAAGTACTGATTCAAAATACATACTTAACTAAATACGATGAATCGAAACATAAAGTGCGCTTATACAGAATTATATGAGAGATGAGGATATTACGATTCTTTTTGTTCGCAAGTGTGTAGTGCACCTCAAAAATAAAATGTCTCAACACATATAAGGTCTTTGAAATGAACAGAGTCTACTACCTCGTGATACACGACGAATGAATTTCCCTTCAAACTTTCAGCAAACAATCAAATACTGAGAATAATCTTTTTATATGTGCAATCCTGAAAAAGAATATTTAACATTTTTTATTGCAACGCATACAATCGTAATATATGCCAAAGGATATATGTGCATTATAGGAATAATACACTGCTCAAAATAATTAGTGGGTATTATGATTTTGGACATAAATTGTGGATGAAGAAATGTTTTCGCGACTAATTTATTGTTGTTTCTTATGGCACTTGCCACGGCCAAGCCAACTATTACGAAGACAGCGATTGAAGCCGGAGGAGGAGCGTCTCTTGTTTTTATAGTAGCGTCGACTAGGGCCAAGAGTACGACTCTGCTACCCACGCATCACTCATTCGCTTGAACAAGCCCTTTTTACAGGAGGGCACATTCACACATCTCACAGATAGAACAACGGAAGAACAACCATGCCCAAACCAGGGAGCCCAGATCACGGGGAAGACGCGTTACCCCTATGCCAGGACGCCGGCGCGACTAATTTATTATGTATAGATGTTATAAGGTATGAGAAAAAAGAGAAAGGAACAACGAACAAGGGATAATTAAATTTTATTGATGATTTTAGCGTTAAAATAAAAAATGTGCAATTCGTGCATAATATACAAACAAACAAAAGTGATTTCTTGGATAGAAATGAGTTTTAATAATGGATATGGTTTCCCCTGACCGAAAGCAATGCCGCACACTTACGAGACATCGCTTCAGTGGGGTTATCAATAAGGGACTAGGGTATTTTTTCCCATCCCTGTAGAAAAAGTTTTCCAGCTGCTGTATTGTTTCTGGAGGTAATGAGCGACTAGCAAACCTTCCCCTCAGAATGTCCCAAATGCGTTCTATTGAGTTCCTATCTGGGTAATATGCTGGCCAATCCATTCGAAATATTCCTTCGTTGCAAAGGAAATTGTCCACCAGCTGAGTATGATGTGGTCTGGAGTTATCTTTCATGAGAATGAATTCATCCCTGACTGCGGCAGCGTGAAGGGTCACAGCAGGTATGAAGATCTCATTCATATATTGCTGCTCCGCTAGTGCTCCATTTCTGATAATGTACAGGTCGGTGCGGTCATTGATACAAATACCAGATTACCACTCCTCCTCCACCAAATTGGACACTTTGATACACAAAACAGGATTATTCTGAGTTCCAGGTTCTCTCCATATGAGAATCCTTCTATTGTCAGGTTGTACACTAAAACGGGACTTCTCCTTAAAGAGTACATTGCTCTACTCATCTCGTCCCATCTGAAATGTTACAGTGCCCAAATTCTGCGGGTCATTGTAAACGAAACATAAATCATAGGTCTGGGAGCATACCAACCCACATTCCAGAGATAGTTTCAAATAGTTTGAATCGAAATTCTAGTCCCAGTAGAGCACTGAAGGTGCTGTAGCAATAAAGTGGTATTCATAGTGCGGTTTTTTCTAGCCCTTAATGTTACATATCGATCTTCACTTTATGTTGTCGTAGGTGTACGACCTTGTCCTGATCCTCGGTAAACACTTCCAATTTCCAAAAACCGATTTACATAGTCTGAAAATCATGCTTTGAGAAACTCCTAAGGCTTGCATTACGGCGGATTGTGTTTAACCCGCCTCTAAACGACCAATAGCCCTCCAAGCTACCGACTCATCAAAGTCATGTTGCTGAGACATAGCGTTCACTGTTACATAACATTCAACAATTTTTTTAATCTCCTCGTACCGAAGGAATTCGGTAGGCTTCTGTTCACTCCTAATCTAAAACGCGTAGTTTTCTACTTGGAAACAATTTGCATATTCCAAATTTTGTCAACATTATAAATTTCCTTTTGAATCTCTTCTTTTTCAGTTTTGTTGAAAAGGTTGTAATTTATATATTTGTTTCATACTGAACTCACAGTATCCCTTAATTGAGCAATGCAATTCACAGCAAAAACTGGAACAGGACAGAAAATTGAATAACTTCTAGGAAATTTTTAAATATTATACATTATAAGAAAGAGTTTATTCGTGAGGAAGGTGTATTAAATTCATTTAAACTTCAAACATTGAAAATAACTATAACTAATATGAATAAAGTGGTAATTGGAAAAGAATTATTAATTGATCAGTGTAATACATATTATGTATCAATCCTGTCACCTTTTGTATTGAAACACTGTAATAAATATAAATATGCGGATTTTCATGTTGTTTCTCCTATAGCAGAGGGGGAAAACTCTCAAATTTCTCGTTTGCATAAAATATATCATGCCTTGTGTTTAGCTTCAATTTACAATAATGACAATAAAGTCTGCAGTAGGGTCTGCTTCATATTTAAAAATAAAATGGATTTATTAAATTGAAGTTCAGTGGAAAGGGGGAGTGTAACAAAAATAAAAAAAATAACTTTTTTTCAATTCTAGCAATTATACAACTATCGATTGCAATTATAAAAATAATAATTCATTCTTCCAGTTAAAAATATATATGAAAAGTAATCAAAGTGAAAAAAATAAACTTTTTTCAATTCTAACGATTCTACAGTTATCGTTTGCAAATAGGAAAAATTGACTAGTTTTTTAAGCTAAAAAAAAAAAAAATGCTAGTGAAAAATCGCAAATAGTGTGCTTTCCTGCAAATTAGAAAAATAAAAGTATACAACATTCTAATTTATAAATATAACACCAACAAACTAGTATATTTATTTCGTTGAATTATTTTCTAATTGAGTTAATAATTATACACAGCGTGATGCCATATTTGTCCAGAGAAAATAAAAAAAGTTAAAATGAATTTCCTTGTAAAAAATCTAAACAGAATGAAAAATAAAATAATTTAATAACTAAGACTGTTATGCAATCATCGTCTGTATGTATAAAAATTTTTATGCATATTTATCAATTAAACTGGCCATTATAAATAATTATCGACAGGTTTTTCATGCTAATTAAATAAGGAAAATTTAATAAATTAAAATAACTTTGATTTAGCAGTATAATATTAACGAATCTCTATTTCCTTTTCATGGGAAATAATTCTTGAACAAAATCTTATCAGTAGTGTCATCAAAAAAGAAAATATCATAAGAAGTAAAGCTAATTTATGCAATTTCAAATTGAAGTTACAAAAATAATGAATGAAAAAATAACTAAATGGTAACAAGATTCGTTAAAGTGTTCCACAAATGACTTCAAGCAGAACATTTTGCTTAGTTAAATAAGAAAAAAAAAATTGAATGAGAATTAATTAAATTTTTAACCTGTTTACATTTAAAAAAATATAAACAAATTAAGATAAAAATTGCTTGTTATTAAAGTTGTCATTTATTTCCTTGTAGCATTTTTTTTCCTTGTAGGGAAAAAGAGGTGCTCTAATAGTATGTATATAATTATCAGATCTTAGATAAATAATGAAGATTCACTCAAAAATTTGCATTACATGTATAATAGTCTCAAACTATGATTGACTCTGCGTTACCTAAATTTTTTTAATAGTTATAATGTGATTTCAGAATCAAGATTGTAAAGGATTTGGGCAAAAACTAATTCAAAAAATATTTTTATTTTGAATTTTTGATTGATAAAAAAATATTTCAATATATTTCAAAAATACTTTATTAATTTATTACAAAATTTCTTAATTAACTTATTAAAATATTAATTTATTCAATTTATTACAAAATTTATTTATTTCCCATCAAATCAAGAAAAATTATAAACAAATTATTTTAAGTATTATTCATTAATTAAATCAAAATTAATTTTTAAAAGTCTAAAGATGAAAAAAAACTTTACAGTTCTACATGCTTAAATGTAAATTGTAGAATTAAGCGTATTTGTAGATATTAAAAATAGTAAATTTCATCAAAACAGAACTGCTATTGCTGACCAGCTGGTTCGTCGAAATTATTAGTTGTGTTTAAATTAAATTAAATCTCTTAAATGTAACTTTATGCTCATTTTTTTCTTAACAAAGATGGAATTTGTGTAATGAAATCAAGTTTCATAACATCATTGTGATATAGGACTATGTTGTCGTTCTGATAATTATTCTATAATAAATTATTACTAATTCTTCTTAGAGATGCATAATCCACGATTTTTTGAATAACAAATAATATTGCTATTGTTATTTTTAAATATGCGTTCCAAATATCTGTTATTTCAATCATGTTATTAATTAAAAATTATTACTTAATATTAAATATAAAATTTATTAATTGTAATTAATTTACTAATTTAATTAACGTGTGATTGAATTCATTTATCTGTTTCAGCTTACTTCTTAAATTTTTTTTTCCCTCAAAACTATTTATTTATTAGAGTGAACCATTTTCTGGAAAAGATGAATTAAAAATATATGTCATTTCTTTAAAATGTTTACTTTAGTCCTATATTCTACCAATAGATGGCGCCAGCAGTAAACAGAGTACATGTAATCAAAGTCAATCATGTCACGAGCAATTAAAAATGATCTGTATGGAATAGCGCATCATCAAATACGAATATCGGTCACTCCCGTAAAGTGGAGCGGTGACTTCGCACTTTCCGGTGAAATCACCGTTCCGATAAATTTCAATGATATGCAATTCAATGATACGATACGATAATTCCAATAACCGGTCCGTTCACTTTTCAATCCAATCACAGATTTCTTTCGAGAGCTTCCATTGGACAGATCCTATCGATTCTTACTTTCCAGTAAAGTCACCGCTCCGGCAAATTTCAGTGATATCGTATCGATTGTTACTTTTTATCGTGATTCAAAACCTGTAATCGAAATATCATCAGTAAGATCGCATCAAGGATTTGAATCACACCCCTCTTTGAAAAGTATTGATCACTTGTATTTGTGACTTTTTGATATTGGTTACGTAATAACCGCTCTGAAAATATTCGTCATCCCTAATTCCTCGTTGCCTTTTATGGTAATATGATTTCCCTTTCCAATTCCTCATGCAGAATTTTTTTCCTTATCTATCAGCAATAAAAGGAAATCATACTTTAATTAATTTTTAAACAATAAAAACGGCTTGAATTTCATTCCAGCAATTAAATCTACTATTGAAAATAATATAAAAATATTTCTAAAGGATTTATAAAATTAGAGAAAAAAATTGCGCTTGTATTTATTTCGTAACTTTATAAAAGACAATTTTTTTATTCTTAAAAGAATGAAAAAGTCATATTTTTGTTCGGGGAGCGGGTGAGCATCTCAAAATGAAGTTGAGAAGTTTCCGGTATGGTGGCTGGTTCATGCCACCCTAGAGGGTACACGAAAAGATGGGGGTCTGGATCCTCCCATTTAAGACGGGACGTACTTCCTTAGGGAAGGGTTGTAACGTGGCCGGTGATGGCTCTTAGGACTCAAACACAATTACCACCAGTGTTACTGCAGCGGCGATCCGGTCATTCAGTTTTATTATCCGTGTGCC
Organism: Argiope bruennichi; assembly: GCF_947563725.1. Taxonomy (NCBI): domain Eukaryota; kingdom Metazoa; phylum Arthropoda; class Arachnida; order Araneae; family Araneidae; genus Argiope; species Argiope bruennichi. The sequence continues at coordinate 53,411,995 of NC_079156.1, forward strand.
TTTGGGCGGGTCGGAGTGTCAGTGATATGACATTCAATAGTTCGGTAGTTGCCGAAGGAAAAAATGTCAAAATTTCTGTTAATTTTTATTAATTTAAAAACTGCTGTGCAATTCTATGCAAATTCTACGCTTCTAAAATATTACTGTACCACATTTATTAATTGAAGATCGAATGTTCTGTCCTGTTGATACACTGAACACACACCAAAATATTAAATACAGATAATTTACTTTCGTACTTTATATATCATCATCTACTTTATTGCCATAAAATAAAATGAAACTAATTATAATATTAAGCCTGTTATTTTTATGAAAATTATCTAGTCTTTTTTTTTTATTATTTCAATTGTCTTAAACACAACAACTTTTTTCAATCTAACCCTTAAAACCATTCTTAAACAACAATAGGCTTATTTTTATTTTTTTTATTTAACATCTTTTCAAACAATTTAAACTCCATCTCTGATGTTGCAAAGTTTCCCCACCTGACACTGACGAAAAGTATTAGCAACCACGATGACGAATCACCACCTGAGTTTAGCGCCGTGACTACAAAAACTCGCCAAGGTCGCCAACAATCCCAGCAACCCGATTCCACCTTAATGCTGAGAGGGATTTAAAAGATAAAAGCGAGTAGTATAGAACCATTAGAGACTCGATAGCGATCTCGCAGATAGCTGAACGAGATAGGAAGCGTTGAAATTGATCGTCCCTGTCTGATAGCGTTAACTTTAACCAATGGACGGATCGAAATATTGGATATTTTTTTCAGAACCTGTCTTGCCAGCTGAAATCCGTACCTCGTCTAATAGATGCGGAAAGAGATACAAGAGATATTTCAAAGGGCTTCCTTGCACTGAGATGGGGCTGGGTTTAGATGCAATCGTGTTCTCCGTTCACATGGGGACCCGCATTAGTTATTTGAAACTGTGACACTGTTCAAAGGATTTAAAAATAAAAAAAAAAAAAACAAGAAGAATAGAAGAATTACATAATATATATATATATAATACTTACAAGTAAATTTTATAAAAAAGACTGAGTTTATCAATGTATTAAACCAGAATATGTTTTAGAATGTCTTTGAGATTTATGATATTAGTTCTGTTGGGACCTTTAGATGTTAATTACTGACTTTGAGAATTTTAGGTAGTTCTTGCGTTTAAAATAATATTAACAGGAAAACCGGTTCCCTAGGCAGGTATATATATATATATATATATATATAAATCATGGGGTCTTTTTGGAGAAAATATTTAAGTACGAATCACATATTGATTATGAAAATTTTTCAATCTTACCTACTTTTAAACCGGTCATTAAAAAAAAAAATCATGAATGCACTTAGTTTCACCCTTTAAAGGGTCATTTTTTTCTAGTCATATTATGTTAAAATATTTTTAGGCTTGAAATTAGAATAAGAAAGGGATTCATTTAGCTTATTAGATAAATTTTATTTGATTAATTAATTAATTTGGTTAATTAATAACTAAGTGACAAACCAAGGCACATCATTTTGTGTGAGATAAAGAACTGAAGCATCTAAGTTTCTGTCTTTCTAAAAAAATTGTCAGAACTTATGCCAACCTACATAATTTCATACAAAGATTGATAAATTTGGTGGGAAGCCTACTTCCCACGGTCTTAGAAAGGGCTAACATAATAATTGTATTGTTACTGCTGGATGTGAGCCGAAAGTATTCGTATTCGAATAATGTCATATACCGCCATCTCACAAAATTTTGAGGTACCAATAAGTTATTATTCTATTGCAACAATGCAAATATCATAAAAATTTACGAGATGGCGCCATATGATATTGTTGCATGAGACCAGATAGAAAAAGGCTCTAAGGGTTAGTTATGAAAGAAATTGTTTGTTTTTATGTAAAATCGCGGGTGGTTTTTTTTAGGAAAGAATTTATGTAGATAAACTTAAAAAACAAAACCTTATCTAAATATAAAATTTAATCCAAATCGTTAGAGCCGTTTCAGAGATATACGAAATAAATTTTTATATATATATATATACAAGCATTGCTTGTTTATAGTTATAACATGGAAAAATTCAGTAGCATAATAATAGTGGTCTCAGGGAATATAAATGCCCAAACATCTAGTATTGAGAAAGAGATAATCATTTATTTCAGTTTCTAAAAGCAAAAAAGTTCATTTTTATAACTTTGAAAAATATTGAATAAACAAAATAAATAGTATTCGACTTGGGGCGATATCCAGTTCAGTTTATATGTTTTATTTCAACTGAGCTGTACAATGATGATGGAATAAATCAAATTTGATTACTTTATGAACAGACTCAGTATTTACATATTATTGTACCATCATGATATTTGTAATTCAGTGCAATGCCAATGGATGGACGCATTATAAATCAATCGAATACCCTATGAATCAATCCAGTGAAAAAAATAACCTTGTAGACATTTATTATTGTATCGCCACATTAGAGATAGAATATGTAATACTCGAATACGGTATGACCACATAGCATACTATATTTTGTACATTATTTCCACTTTCGTATTACCATGAAGATATATAACATTACAACGCCATTGTATAAATGCAATAAAATTCAATTTGCATTCTTGAGCCCGTAGATATTTATTTTTGTATAGCCACAGGATGAACGAATATATTGTATCTGAATATAGTACTAATAAGTTCTTTTTACATAACAGTATTTAAAATTTGAATGCCACTAGATAAACTTAGCTAATACTATACGACAACGATATAACTAATTTAGCTTACATTGTTCGGTTTAGATGATAATTATCACTACAACACCTGTGGATGAAAGGCATCAAATTCAATAGCGCTATGAACCGGTCAAGTTTAAACGCCTGTTTTCCATGCCAAAAGATTTTATAAACACATGCCGCAAGTTAAAATATCTAATTAAATAAGCAAAATAAATATAAACTTTCTGGTATACGTATTTCATAAAAAACGTGTTATACCCTCTCCATGCATAAAATTTGTAAAGCTCTGTCAAGGTCATGAAAGCCAATAATTCTCAGGTTTTTATTTTCAGAGTTTCATGCGTAAGAAACTTTAGTTTCGGAATATAGTAGAAAAAGTTGAGTTCCCATTTTTTAACTAAACTTGATTAAAACCAGAATTTAACACAAAATTATAATTTTTGTAAGAAATTCACATATCATATTTAATTCGTCGCATTTTGAGTTATCACTTTTGCATCCGTGCTAATGTACAGACTGAACCAATCTGTTAATTCCTTCAAAGTTCTATTTAAAAAATTTGATGGGTACCTGCGCTTTAAATGCCAAAATTATGTGTCAAATTTTATCCAACCACCGGTTTTCATTTTGTAGTTATCATGTTCTTTTGTACTTGGATAGACAGAAGGCCAAAATATGATATAAAACTATAGATTTAGTGTCAATACAAATCTGTAGTTAATCCGTCTAATTCAAACCATTTCTACATTATCATTTTCACAGACAGACATAATTCGAAAGAAATGTTTTTCGAAATCTGAGAGGTTAGAAACGTGAAGAGTTGGAAAATTCTAGAGAAAAAAGATTACAATACTTTATCTTTGTATACTTCGCATGCAGAAAGGAAAAATGAGTAAAACTAGTATCGACTATGAAATAAAGCGGAAAATGGTACTAAAAGATTCATTTTGGTATTTTTATATATAAAAAAATTATTTAATGAACTCTAATTTAATTTCAATTTTAGATTAAGATTAGGTTAGATTTAGCTTTAATTAATTAATTCGATTATATTTAATTTTAATTTTTAATTAATTTTTATTTAAGGACTTTTATTTTTTATTTAAAATTTTACTTAAAGATATTTTTTTTAATTAACTTTAGAAATTTGAATTGTCAGAGTCTAGCAAAATTTTAACATGAATTAACCCTAATTTGCAAGTAATGCATTTGTTGTTTCAAAAGCAATTTTAGCTCCGGAAACAAATGAATAAAAATGCTAATTAACTCTTTTCATGTGATTGAGTACTTCATGACGGTTGAGTTAAAGCCAATTTTTTTTCTCAATTGGAAATATGCAAAATTTTAAAAATTTATTTAGAAAAGTCGTTGAACAAAGAATTTATTCTGAAAACAAATACTTCTTGATAATGTTTTGTTGTTGTTAAAGAGAATTTTATCTAATCTTTAAAAAATTTAAAAAGGCCACAACTTTTTTTAAATGTTTTTCTACAACTTTTGATTATTAGTATCATATACTTTCTGTATATTAGTGTCATGTACTTTTTGCTTATTAAGGCCTAAGACCTTTCATAAATGTATTAATTAAATTATCACATTTATAAAAGGCTATTTTAATAATTAAAAGTGTTTTGAACTTTGGTCAGATAACAAGAAATTCTAGAAGGTAGCAAACAATGCGATCAAATACATAAAAAGTCACAATATGGAATGTTTAATTCTGAGCCAAATTTGACGTGTAATATCGCAGTATATATATTTAACAAATCTTGGCAGAAATAAGAATTTTTACTTCCTGTTAACTCTTTTCGTAATTAAAAATAAATCATCAGAACATGATTTTTTTCTTGCATGAATTTTAGTTGCGATACATTGTTGGATAATCTCTCTGGCGATTAAAAACTTTAATGGTATACAATTCTAAAAACTAAAGCATATTTAACAATAATGCAAAAATATCAACAATTTAAATAACAATAAGCGTATATTAACCTTAATACTAGAATTCACTTTCTAATTTCTCGAAACACAAAATTTTTGCAAGAATTTGCAATCCATTTTTACGTGAATTTCCATTTCTTTGTATAATCGCACTGATTACGAAATATTAATGGTAATCCACCCCAAAACCAGCGGAAGTGTTCTTTCTAAAACTTTCTAATAGTACTCTCTTATAAACTTATGTCAGAAAACATCTTACATTGCATTGGTTTACAACAGTTACGAAATATTAATTTTTGCAGCGAATTTAGCATTTTTACTGAATCTATCGTATCACCCTTGGCGAGTTATTTGGCGATTAATCTCTGGCAAGCGCAAATAATATCCAAAAATCTAATTTATATTTTAGACACGTTTCTCATCCAATTGAAACAAAAATTTGACACAAATTTGATATATTTAAGTGACTGCTTTTTTGAATTATCAAGTTTCTAAAAGTACAGACCGACAGACAGTCTATCCTTAGCTGAATTTTGCTTGAAATTTGGCAAGTGTCTATATTATTACATGTTAAATCTGTGTACCGAATTTTATATATCCAGTTCTCTTCGTTTTGTAATTACCGTTTTAACTGATATTCGAACTGCCGGACAGATGGACTTCCTCTGAACAGATTTTACCCAAATTTTTATAGAAATCTGAAAATACCATGTACCAAATTTCAACCGTCTAGCTCAAATCCTTTTTTGAGTGTCTCAGATAAACAGACAGACGGAGATTTTCCAAAAATGTGCTTTTCGAACTCAAGTTGGTCTAAAGCGCGGAGATCTGTCAAAATCTCAATTCCGAATTTTTTTTATGCTTACAATACTTTCCTTATACTACGTATACGGGAAATTAAAAATGGAAGCATACCTTACATTATCAGTATATAAAAAATTAGGCTTTTTAGAAACTTTGTAGTAGGATCCAGTTTTTACTTTGGCGTAAACATAAAAGTTACAGAAGAAAGAATTAAAGTTCCCGAAAAGTTCACATATCAGGTTTTGATGAATGAAATTTTACATGATTATTTTTTATTTACTTTGTAAAATCGCTCTGACGATTAAAGATATGAATGGTAACCCACTCTAAATACTAGGAAACATAACTTATATTATCAGTATATAACAAAATTAACTTTTTATATAATAATAAATATATTCCAATCTTATCATTAGGATTCAGCTGTCACTTTCTAGCAAATGCAAAATATGTAGGGGAAAAAATTAAATTTTTCGAAATGTTTAGGTGTCAAGTTTTGATAAATGCCGAGATTTAAGACTTTTGTGGACTCCAAAAAAACACTTATTAGATTTTAGCTGTATGCCAGTGCTAATACATCATATATCAATGAAAACAATTTAGCACGAGTTTTCCATAACAAAACTGTAGACTTCTGTCAAATTTCAGATGAACACTTCAGCGAATAGATACAAATTTTAAAATAGGTTTTCCATTTTCTAAATTTTTTCCGAAACCACATTAAAAATTTTTTTTAAAGAATATTTTAACAAATTCATTTAAATATATATTGGATGGCATTAACACACATTGTGCTATTATCATGTGAGAACATGATTGTTCTTTTGGTTAAGTGTTTTTGAAGCTCGAAATCGCGGAGGCAATGAATAAAGCATAAATGGTAATTTTCATCATCATCTTTTAATCCGGTATATTTTTTTACCTGCTTTTACCAGTAATGCGTTATAACTGTGTATGCTTCTTTGAAGGCAGGTGCGTTTTTAAAAGCTTGACCTGCTTTGAACAATATTGCTTTATTATTTTTTTATTCTTTTTTCCGAGTTATGATGCTTTTCCAGCAACAAAGAAACCTTTGCAATGAAACAACCTTTAGAGATTTAATCCAATTATCAATTTTTGCCAAAAGTAAAACTGTCAATCTGTGCAAATATTCTCATTTTGTTTAGCAAATTTATTATTAAATCTGCTTCAGAAAAAGAACGGGAAGTTGGATAGTAAAATGCATGGTGAGAAAGATAATATTTTTTTAATGTACAATATTCTGAAATGTTCATTTCAATTAAAACTAAAATCTTCATCATAACATCATTAGTTATTTATTTAAACAGACTAGCTAAAAAATATTAATAATAATTTTAATAATCGATTTGATTTGTAATTGCTTTTAGAATTTCGGCTGAATCATCATGACAATATTTTTCAAACCAATAAGTGGATGAATAGCTGAAAACCGCAGATGTACTATTTCGTTACTTATGCGACGATTTCAATCAATTGACACATCCTTAAAAAATATCTTTTATTAGCCAACTTTAAGGGCTGGCTGGCTCGTCGGAATTATTGTTTGCGGTAATTTTCAATTAAATATTTCATATGTATCTTGATCTTAATATTTCCTTCAGAAAAATATCTTTTGTATATCAATTTTTGATAAATATTTGAGTCTCATTATTTTAACGATTATTTATATTAATAATTAAGCATAAATATCGTTAATGTTAAGTTAATTATGAAATATTATCATTTTATAATGATCTTCCCAGTGTTGGCAACTGAGGAAAAAAGATTCTAAGTATTATCTTCGTATTTTACAAGTATTAGAAAATAACATTACATTACCACATATTTTAATTAATTACTAATATTTACATAGAAAGGGATTTGGTTTACTTTTTTTTTCTTTCGTGGAGGCATCATAGAATGACTGCTACCAATTTTCAACCAATTTTTTTTCTTTACATTATGTTGTAGATTTGAAAAACTAAAAAAATTATCTGTTTTTGCTTTCACAATCAATATAAAATTATAAGCAAATGATACATGATATAAAATCTCAAAACAGCCATTTAAAATAGGGGTTCTAGCTGATGAGTTAAAAAAGAATTAATGCCTCTCTAATAATTAGGTGATTTGTCGTGCCTTTCGACAGCAAGATTGAAGGCATATTCTTTTCTTCTTTAATTAAAAATAACCGTCATACATGACTGATACAAAAAGATTAAACGGTAAAATGATCTACAAGATGACTGAACGAAAACTGATCGACTCTGAACAGAAAGTGAAATCTTCATCACTTAAAAGAGAATAATCTGTGCCAATCTTTATTTAAAAGAAAAATTTTAGTGGTACATTAAGCAGAGGGAAAAACGTCCATATAATATCTCTATCATACCTTTCAAAAAAGGAAAAAGGCATGTCATCCAGCACTTAACCATAGGAAAATTTTTACTGGTACATTATCTTTACTAATATTTCTAAAAACAACAACAACCATGCTCAGCATTTATATCAGCTAATACGAAAAGACAAAAAATTCTTTTGGAATATCTCTGCTAGGTCTTAATCAAATGAAACTTTTATTTGGTGCTGTATCTATATCACATTTATATAAACTACTGTAATATAGATACTACACCACAAAAAAATTTTTGCAGAGATACTTTGTCAGAAAATTTTTTACTGGCACAGTATCTCTGCCAATTTTCAAACTGAGCAAAGCTTCTATGGGAAAAATCTACATAAGAGCTCTACCGATACAATACTTGTATCATTTTTTATCGATATGAAAGATTCCAGTGGTGCAGCATCTATATCAAGTCTTGTGTAAAGGAAACAATTTTTCTATCAAAGCATTTCTACTAGCTCTTAAGTAATATATATATATATTTACTACCGGTACTGCATCTTTAATGACATTAATGTCAATTAATGCAGCATCCAATGCAACCTTTACTAGATAAATAACTACTACTGCTATATCATTTCTATTTTATGGAGAAAAAATTGTAATGGTACAGCAATTGCACCATTTTTTAAGGGAATGGAAAATTCTACTGGTACAGAATGTCTGTCCACTCTTAGGAAAACTTCTACTGGAACAATATCTATACTAGATCTTTGCATAGGAAAATGTCTTCTGGTACAGTATCTATATCATTTTTTTCGAAAATAAAAATTCTTAGTATAGAGTCAGTAAAAACCCTCACTAGAGGAACAAATAATACTACTGTTACAGTTCTTGAGTGGAGAAAAAATACAACTGGTTTTTTTTTTTGTTTTTTTTTTACTAGAGTACAATATCTTCTTAGCATCAGTCTCTACGAGTACAGCATCTTTACTATTGTTTAAAGAGAAGAAAAAATTAAACTGATGTTGCATCTCTTGTATTTATAACAAAATGGAAAAATTATAGTGGTACAGCGTTTGTACCAATTCATGCACGAGAAAAAATTTTCATTGTTACTTTTATGATGCTTGTTTTTGAATAGTGTTTTATAAATACTATTCAGCCAATTAAATTGAAGGGCATGATAATTATGAAATAAATATCGTCTTTACAAATTTACTGCCTTATATAAGTGCCCTGTTGGACTTCGGAAATTGTGATGACCATGAAAATAGAAAAGGTTTATGACCGATTTGTGTAATAACTTCATGGGATATTAACACAGAAAATCGGCATCGCATAAAAATAAACAAGATTTAAATCCACAGAAGAATTTAATCAATGGAAATTCTTTCCGTTTCATTGCGTAAACTTCGAACTTTAACTTATCCATTTATAACTGTATGGGTTGTAAAAATATACAGATAAAGAAATGATTTTTTAGCACATAAGATAAGTACATTCAGACTTGAAACTTAATAGCGTTTTGCGAGATAAGAGCTCTGAAAAAAGACCAGTTATCTTCAAAAGATAAGATGCAGATGCTTTATAAACAGAAATATCCTCAAAGAGTTGTGATAAAGGAATTGGTTATGAAGTACATAGCATGATCTTTGACACCCAGTCGAAATATCTTTTAAACTTTTTTGAAGAAAGTTCTCGTTCTAAGACAAATACAATAATTTCTTGATACAATTATTTCATTTAAAACCTAATTTAATATCTTTTAAGAACTGTACCATGGACTGAATTTGATCAAAATTCAATTTAAAAATTTATCCGAATATATAAAACTTTTTCATGTATTCTGATAAATTTTGCTTTTCTTAATTTTGATGTGGAATAATCTATTCCTCCCCTTGAGGTAACAATAATTGTATATTATATAAAATATCAGATTTTGAGATAGTATAATCTTGAGTATACAAATTACTCTCTTCAGTGCTAATATTAATAAATGGTTGTTCATTTTTTTTTTCTTCCTTTCTATTTTCCCATGTCGTAAGTCCCCCGGGGGGAAGCACCTCGAAATGAGGATGAGATGCTTCCGGCATGGTGGTTGGATCTCGCCACCCTGGAGGGTACACTAATAGGTGGGGGATCTGACTCCTCCCATCGATGGTGGGACGTACTTCCTTCGGGGGAGGGTTGTACCGTGGCCAATGATTGCCCTTAGGACTCAACCACAGTTCCCGCCAATGTTGCTGTTGCGGCGGTCCGGCCATTCAGTTTTTATGGTTTAAATCCGTGTGCCTTCGTGGCGGGTCGGAGAGTTAGATGGCTGACTTCAAATTGGCGACTAACTCACAGAAGACCTCTCGTGATTTAGAATAAATCATCTCTGCCTATTTCAATGCAGCCAGCATTCTGGAAATTATAAGCCCAATCCAGCAGAGCATTCTTTTTTAGCGTCGATTCGCAAAAACAAGAGCACGGATTGTTAATTAGGGAAAAGTTTTGAAGACTAAGCATTTGAAGAGGTACAATGGAGAAAGTTAATGCCGGCCTAGGTATAATTCGATAATTATCAATATTTATGCTTTTCTTGAAGTGAAAATTCTACAAAGAGTTATTTGGACGATTTTACATTGCCTATTATGTCTGAAAAAGTATCGCATACAGTTAAAATATCAAAAAAAATTTACAAAGGCATATTCAAACATCTTTAAGCAGAATTAGAAGATAAGCAATTGAGGGAAAATACATAGAGTATTACTAACAAATAAAATAAATTGAAATGTTTCTTTTTTAAAGATTTTAAATACTTTTTGAAATATAGTACATTTAATCTTAATTATTTTTTACTAATTGCTTTAAATAATATACCAGCTTGTACAAAGCTTTTCGAAAAATGAAATCCCGTCTTTCTTCTTTAGTCATCCATTTTGAAGAGCAAGCAGAAAAAGAAGAATATATCCTTCTTTTACTATATTCTTCTTTTCTAGGAGGATATAGCAAATCCTTCTAGAAAAGGTATAAATTTTGTTTGTTAACATTCTTTAAATTGTTAAATCGGAATTCAGATGGTAACTCAATGGATCTTTCAAATATTCGCGGCTAAACAATAAGTAGATACTCAATTTTTTGTTAACTGTTCACAATTTAAGTTGAACAGGTTCTACCGAATACAGTTTCTAAAGATTGGTTTCAAAGTATTCAATATAAAGATTTATTTATTCGTTTTTTCAATAAAAAAACCGTCAAATCATTTTGAGATGAAATTATGTTGGGGCAAGAATGCTCTAAATATACATAAAGAAGAGACAAAGCTATTTAAACTACATTCTGTCTATGTTATAAAACTAGATAAGCCAATAAAATCCTCGAAACCTGTCACTAAGTTGCCTCTCTTACCAGAAGTTATTCCTTCAGAATGCTCAGAACGGATTAAGACCTATATATAACCCTCAGACGGTACAGATTCCATGGGCTCTCTCTTCCATAATCTAAAATCAAATATTTTTTTTATTATTATTTTAATTTAGTTCCTATGCAAGCAGTTCTTAAATAATAAATTTTATGGCAAACTGAAATAATGAAGAAGTTAATTTATGGTTGTATTTAAGATAGTTGGTTTCAGTTTCTATCATAACCATAAGTGGCCACTTCGATCCTCCTCTAAGACACACGGATTTATTTCATTGCCCGGACCGCCGCAACAGCAATACTGGCGGAAACTAAGTTTGAGTCCAAACGACCGCAACCGGTCACGGTACGACTCTTCTCATGGGAAGCACTTCCCGTCATTGGTACGAGGTAACTGTCGCCAATTATTTCTATACCCACCAGGGTGGGTGGCGAGAACCAACCCCCATACCGGAAGCTTCTTGTGTCCCCCCCGGTGGGAGAGTTTATATCATAAAAATTATTAAAACATTAATACTTCGATTGTATCAATTTGATTTTATTAAAACAAATTGATGAAGAAAAGTTACAAAATATTTTTAACAAACACAGTATCAATATTTTAATGCAGAATTTGCGAAAGCTTGTGAGCATGTCAAGCATTTGTAAAAAGAAAGGTCCACATAGATTTATAAGCACATTTAAACATATGAAATATGAACTGCACATATGAAAATTTCAAAAATAATTTTCTAGAATTTAAGACATATTCTATTTTATTAACAATGCACAATTCTTTGTAAATCAAATGGAAGTACAAAATTAAAGTATTCTGAAAATATTGCAGAAGAAATCTTGACAGAATGGTTAGACAGTTGCCTAGTTTGAGTATTTGATTATCTGTACCATTTGTTTTGGTCCATATAGAACCTCTTTTCTAATAGTAATTCAATTTTTATTAACATACTAAAATATCAGTTGAAATTTGGATTAATTCAAATTGGTTTAACTCTGTCTTTCTCGGAATTAAGACTAGCTGCGGAATTTGTTGATTGACATTTGGTATAATACAATAGTTTAAAATCTGAAATGCCGTCGTCCTGGTATAGAAGTAGCGCGTCTTCCCTGTACTCTGGGCGTCCCGGGTTCGAGTTCCGGTTTGGGCATGGTTGTTATTTCGTTGTTCTATCTGTGAGATGTGTGAATGTGCCCTCCTGTAAAAAGGGGTTGTGCAAGCAAATGAGTAATGCGTGAGTAGAAAAGTCGTACTCTTGGCCCTAGTTGGCGCTACTATAAAAACAAGAGAAGCTACCCCACCGGCTTAAAATCGCTGTCTTCGTGACAGCGGGCTTTAAAAGTGCTTTAAGAAACAACAATAACAAGATCTGAAATGCGGTGGTGTACTTGTTGTGAACATAGATGTAACGATCAAGAAAACGATCAAGTAACGATTAAGAAAAAAATGCGGATCTCCTGTATCTAAATACATGGAAAAGCTATGTATTATCAGCAATTGGCTTGTGGTGATCCATTACGATGTCTGAGAGGCTCGATACGGAAATTTCTTAAGGACTAATCAAGAAATAATCCTAATTTAGTGAAAAGTCGACAGGTCTTTCCTAAGAATACCATGAGGCTTGGATAAATAGCTTCATAAATTGGGAAAAAAACTTGGGACCGGTCTCCCAAAACATTCATGAATCTTCTCTATAAACTTGTCATACCAAAGAATACCTTGCATGGCATTACAAAATATTAACTGTTTGCGTGAATTTAGCATTTTTACTGAATATATTGTGTCATTCTTGGTGAGTCTTTAGACGATTTATACCTGGTATGCCTTTAATAGTATCAGAAAATTAAATTTGCGCATGTCAGTCGATTAAAATAATGACATGACACAAAACTGCACCCAACCAAATTTGATATATTTAAGTCATTGCTATTTTGAATTATCACGCTTAAATGATTCTGAAAGTCTTATCTTTTTAACTTTCTTTATTTTATAGTTATCGTATTAACTCATATTCGAGTAGACGGACAGACGGACTTCCTCTGAGCGGAGTTTACACAAAATTTGATAGAAATCTGCAAATTCGGTGTATACTAAATTTCATTCATCTACTTAAAGCTTTTTTAAAGTTATCTTTATCACAGATAGGCAAAAAGACAGACGGACATTTTCCAAAAATGTGTTTTTCGAATTCATTCAGGTCTAAAACGTGGAGAGTAGTCAAACTCTCGAGTTCGAATATTTTGACGATTACTATATTTTCTCTACACTACAAATATGAGAAAGCAAAAAACTGTAGAAGAAACCACTTGTTACGCCCAGACGAATCTAAAATCTGACAGCATTTAGAAATTACATAACTTCTCGATTCTTATGAAGATCTTATGAATATACCGTGCTGGATCTTTTACACAACATTATTCATATGAAAAGACTATCCAGTGATTTCTTGACAACTTAAGTATCTAGATAATTGTTAAGAAAAAAATAAAAAAAATTAATTATGCATGAAAATTTTTCAATCCTGTACGATTGTGTCAATTTTTTATGTTTCTGATTAAAATGACTGAATAATACGAACGGTTTTGTGTGTTCTGTTATTTTTTACTGCCATTACTTTGCACTTACAGAGTTATATTACTTTAAAAGCATTTTGAATGTATTGAACATTCGGATGTAATAATCATTTTGGCTTGGATTACAAGCGGCATCCTCTGAAATTTAATTCCACTAATTTTTATTTCGAAAATAAAAAAAAAAAATTTATTCGAAAACGAATTGAGCCATGTTAATATATCAAAATTATAACACCATTACTTTGCAATCAGTGTTCAATCTTTTAACTTCATAAATCTCCTGAATCAATGATTGCGTACACTTTCAATTATACGATGGACGAATATTTTTTTTATAGTTCCTTTATTTAATGTGCTCTTATTAATTGTTCTATTAATAAATTTAATATATTTAGAATAATTCTCAACTATAGTGGAACTGTAATATAAATAAAAAGATATTCCAAACCTATTCCATTTTAACGATAACCGTTATATATCTTTATTTGCTTATAACGGCAATAAAATGAAATTTTGGGAACGAAAGGGCGATAAAGAGAAGCATAACGGCGAATGCTTATCAGAAATTTGCTAAGTGGTTTCGATTTAACGATTATTCTATTTATTCAGTAAAAAAAAAGATATCAAAATTAAGAAATGCACTTCAAAAAACTTGTTTTCTCTTTCGGGAACATAAGTAATCAGTTTTTTGCTCTGTCTTATAGCAAATAAATAGGTGAGTGTATCTAATTATATAATATGAAACCAACTTTGCGAGATGAAGTTATTTTCTCGAACCAATTCAAGAAAGTTCTTAAATATGTATTCTTCCAAAACTGATTATTTTAATGTTTAGATTCTGTTTGTTGCGCAGCGCAATCAACTGCGCAACAAACACTAAGCATGAGTTAATTTTGAGAAATAATTAATGCATGCTTAGATTGATTTTTAATTATCATTTTTGATATTTTTAACCACCAGGAAAAAGCAGGCACGAAAATATTTATGGTTAAATAACACCCTCTTTGAATATTAAAACTCAAAATAGTTTAATCGAGACGAATGAAATTAAATATACTATACACCATATTTGTAGATATCTTTCAAACTGAACAAAATCTATTCAGAAGAAGTCTGTCTGGTTGTTTGAGTACTAGTGTCTTCCTAATGTAATGAACTCAGTAACAATAAAACGTAGACAGATAAAATTTAGTGCACATGTTTATCATTTAAAATTTAAATCCTAATAAAATTTTGAACCAAATTTATCAGAGAGCTGGTCGTCTGTCGATCTGTACGTTATCATGCATATAAAAACAATAATAATGACTTAAATAAATGAAGTTTGTTATTTCATTATAATTGCAGCGTTATATCAAATTTTGGTTTCAATTGGTCCGGAAAGAGACGAACAAAATATATATACATTCTGTTTTTGAGATTGGATGCAGTGGATTAAAGGCCAATTGAAATCGCCAAAGATCTCATAATAGATTCAACAAAAATGCTAGATTCACGCCAAAGCTCTATATTTCGTAACTGCTGCTCGCCAATGCCTTGCAAGGCATTCGCGGCTTAAAACCAAAATCTTGAATTTTATTCGGGGGTGGGGTGGGGATAACACCTTTATTAGAGAATATGCGAGTAGACTTTGAGGAGACCTGTCCCTCTAGTATATTTTTCAGATTCAGTGTGATCTTTGGAACGTAGAGTTTCGATAAAATCACGAATAACATTTTTTGCAATTTAAACAAGCTTCATATTTGGAAATTAAGAACTAACAACTGGTTCTCGATTGTATAACTGCACCCAAACGTAAAAGCACGATGTTATACAAGAGGTCGCATAAACAGGGAATGAAACACGTTGCACGAGGAAGGAAATCCCCAAATCAACTTGGAAATGAGTTTGATAAACGAACAATTTAAATAAATCGACTGCTTATCGGAAAGAATTGGACCTAATTACTGATAATGAAACCAAAAAAGTAATATTGAATCAATGAATGCTAGAATTAAATTAATAAATTAGATTAAAAGAATTGAAAGTTGGAAAACTGTCTGCAGACGCATGTGTGCAAACATTTGTCACGTTTTTTACTATTTATTACTTCAGTTCAGATACAGCATAACATAAGTACCGTTCAACCATTTTTGGGAACATTTATGTTCTAGAAGTAGCAGTACTTATTCGTATTGAAGAAGATAGCCTTGAAACTGCAGGTGGTTCTTTAATTGCGCCATCTAAATGCGATTATAACGAAGATTTGGGTGCGATTTGATGGATTGGTGAATAAACAAAGTTAATTGCTGCCGTTCCCATACCGCAAGATGTGGGCAGCATGGCGATTTTGCTGGTTATGCCCGGAAAGAAATAACCCCTTTTAGTATCTAAGTATAGGCATACATTTTTTAAAGTATGATTTTATCATTGCATAAATTAGCGCATTCAGAATTTTTTACGTGATTTTATTACTTTCTAACATACAAAAAAATACAAAGAGAATTTACTTGTTCCAATTTAGAAATTCCCGTAAGATACAAAAAAAAAAAAAAAAAAGATATAAAAAGAAAAAATTTTTCTAACAGTCAAAACAAATTTGAACTCGAGTTTTTGATGAATCTCTATATTTCAGATCCCCTAGAGGTTTTTAGAATTTTTCTGCCAATTCATCTATCCATCCATTTAGTCTCTCTGTGAACGTAAAATAATTCAAAAGCGTTTTGCTCTAGATGGATGAAAATTGGTAAAGGGTCTTTACACAATAATTGGAGATTTCCGAAAATGTTGAAACGAAATCCATTTAGAAGAAGCATATCTGCCCTCCTATCTGAATAGCAGTTTACATAAAAGATACAAAATAGAGAATAAACAGTGCATAAAATTTGGTGAAGAGATTTAACATCTAAAATGCAGATAATATCGAATTTGGAAGCAAATTCGTTAAGAGTTATTGATTTGAACTTTAGCTTGCCTATACGCATGTGTGTTCTTTATGTGAGTTTTGGTTAACCAAAACTCACATAAAGAGCATAAATCCCATGTATTAACCAAAGGCTTAAATATATGGGATATGGTGTGTGATTTGGGACTACAATCATAGTTCCGTATCAAATTTTGGTTTCCATCTGTCGCCAAAAAATACATTCGGTGGTCTGTAAATCAATACATTCCAGCGATTAATCGTCAATATCGTTCTCTAATAGGCTATTTCATAATTATTCTTCGCCAATGGGTGCGGTTAGTTATGCATAAATACATTTATAAGGGAGTATAAAAGAAAGTTTTGGAAAGACCACTCCACTGGATACTTTCTCACATTCAAAGTGTACAAAAATAAATTATTATATTCGTCAAAACACTTGAACAGAAAATTTTGACTCATCTCCACGTTTCATACCTCCTTGAGAATGAAAAACATATTTTTGGAATCATGTTTTTCTGTTTGTCTGTCTGTGTACGCGATGGCTCATGCAAAGGAAATGCATTACTTTTGCCATTAGAATGAGATTTAAAATTCTGTCTCAAAATTTTGTATTGCTTCAAAATAAAACATTTATATAACTAAAAACAAACTGTCCTTCGCTGTCCTTCAAAGAAAAAGATTTTTTTTAGTTATAAAAAACTAAAAAATTTTTAAAAAAACACCTTTGGAATGATTTTTCTAAAATAAATTTTAAAATTTAAAAAAAATTCTACATTTACTTTTTTGTGATATTATTTAAAGATAAATGTACTCCACAAAAATATTCCGATATATTTGAAAATACCTTGCATTTTTTTTCAATAGTATTTTTGAGTATTTCTGAAATGTGTTTGTTATTTCATTTGGATATGATTTCATTAAATCATTCACATATATTTAACACTATCTTTTACTCGCGATTCCATACGCGTGGAAATAGATTGGAATTTATAGCATCAATGGCTTTATCTTTTGTTACTTCTGCGCATGCGTGAATTTTCAACGCCAATTGGGTCAACACAAATGTATGAATATTCTACGCCAGTTGTGGTAACGCAATATAGATTATAAATTTTTAATTTCCTTTATTCTGTTTTATTTTAATTCAAAAGTACTTCAGAATGAATCCGAAAGATCGATTAATTAGCAATGTTTAATTTTAAATGCATCGAACATTAATAAAATAAACAGAATCGTTTGAAATAATAGTCAAAATCATGTTAAGCCTAATTTCATTGCAGTGGGAAAAAACCCGTAAAGCTTTATTCATTTGGCGATTTTTGGCGGGAAAGTTAGTTTTTAATTAATAAACAATTAATCACTCAATTGAACGGAATAAATAGCAGCCTATGTCCTATTCCAGACTATAATCTACCTCTGTGCTAAATTTCCTCTAATTCCGTTCAGCCGTTCTGGCGTGATTGACTAACAAACATCCATCCAAACTTTCACATTTATAATAGTAGTACAGATCTATTCAGCCAGAACGTTATCCTTTCTTCTTCCTTGTATTCTGATACAATATGGCATGTTTTGTGTTAGTGAAGATATTCGAGATTACATTTCATTTCTCTTCCTTTAAAGAACTACGTGAAAATTTGATACAGATATACAGTTCTGGCGCTATGGTCTTTGTATTGGTATGCGTACTTTTGTGTCTTTCACTTTGCTTGTCTTAACTCAAATACACTTTCAGTTATACGGATGAAATTTAGTCGTTAGAACTTTATGCAATTTTGTAAATTTTCGTTGAATTTTGGAGGAAATAAATTCACAGAAAGTCTATATGTCTAAATATTAAAACACAAATGATCCCGAGAAAGGTAAAATTTGGTACACTTATTTACTATTTAAAGCGTCTATCTGCATCAAATTTTGAAGCAAATCTGTCAAGGGGTTGACCATAAGTCGTAAGGCGCTGTCTCATACATGTGAAGGCAATAACAAAAAGTTGCAACGATTAAGTAAATGAAATTCAGTACGTGATGTTATTAGAACAATTGTACTTCTGTAACAAATTTTGACTTCATTCGGTCAAAAGAAAGGTATCAAAACATGTGTAAAAATACTTATGTATTTACTGCAGACCAGCGATTAATCACGAGCTAGGTCCATTCCCGCCAAATATTGATATTTTCTTTCGGTTTCAAATGCCATTCATTTAATACATAGTACAGGTTATTTTGCTATACTATAAAGTATACAACTCTCACACGCGGGACTCTGAAAATAAAAATCTGAGCCCTCGTGATCACAAATTTCATAATTTCATGCAGAGTTTAGGAAAACACACATTTTTATTCGAGAGTGTACGAGAAAGTTTAAACTATTCCGCTGATTTTCAATTAATCAATTAATCCAAATTTGATTTCAAAAAAATTTCAAAATCAAATTTCTCAAAAAAATTTTAATGACGAATATGATATCAAAGTAGAGAATTTTTTTATCTATTTCCCACATACTATACTCATTTCACATTTTTTAAAAATTTAAAATAGAGCATATAATTTTATATGAAACAATATTTAAGGAACGTGATTTGATAAAAACCGATATAAGACATTTGACATACTGCACTTGAAATTACTATATCTTATTTCATTTTTGAACATCAATTTTTCATCAGTAGCTGATTTTTGACAAAATATGCAGTGCATGTTAAAGTACATTGCTTTCAATAGGTGGAGGTGGGGGAGCAGAAAATTGAGCATATGAGAGTTAATCCCGATTGCTATGCTTCATTTATACAGACCATCTCAGTAATTGATCTTCATTTTTACGAAAAGACTGACAGACAGACATAGAAGAATAATTTTTTTGAATTCTTAGGAGCATGGCATATAGATAATCATCAAATTAGAATGGCGAATTTTTTTATGCTTACAGCTCTTTCTCTTTGTATATGTGGTATAAGAGAAAGAAATAGTGCCAAAAGGATAATCATTGCATTAGAATCCGTTTCCAGACATCAGTTAAAACTAAAATCCTTCAAACTTGGCTAACAATCAATGCCAGCTATTTTACATCTCCCAACTTATCCAGCAGCTCTATCGATAAGCCCCAAATATTCCCTTGAGCCTCGAGATTCGGATCACACATTTGGCGATTACTTCCATCAACAAGAACTCCCCCTGTCTCAGGAGGAGAGCAATACAAAGCGGGCCCACTTTCTCATCAGTTAAAAATCAGTGTAATAACACGGGCCCTCTGCGCCACGAAACCGGATTCTTTATCAAGGGCAGCTGCTTTTTTAACTAGGAGATAACGGACTTATCGGGCCCCGCGATCGGCGTTAACGCCCAGCCCGCCTGCTCTTAAGCAAACAGCTATCTGTTCTGCCGGTCTATTTATAAATTCGGAGGAAAAGCCAATCTTTTCCCGTAAGAGATAAAGAAGGAAGAAAGACCCGGTCTGCTCTTCTGCAGAGACTTGAATACCGGAGAGACTCGGAGATGCCTCCCAAAGATGCGCTTTCTTCCAGGAAAAAAAATGATACTAGGATGGTGGATGGGTAAGGTTTGGAATGGGTGGAGATAAGGTTTGGTGTCAGGACGGCTTAAGGTTAGACGTGGGAAGGATGTAAAGTTTTGTGTGATGGTGAAATTGGATTGTGTTACCTGAAGCCTTTGCTGTTTTGGAGAAAAAAACGTGGAAGGTGGGTGGTGATTGAAGATTTCATTGACAGGAAGTATTCTGGATTTTCCATGAAATTGGGATTAAATTGCACCTAAATTAAGCCATTCACAACGTGTAGCTAGCGAGAAAATACATTAATAACAAATCAGTGCTTCATTACTTAAATATGATTACAAATGATAAGGAAATGAAGGAAACTGTGAAAAGGAAATAAGTTCTGTTTAAAAGAAAATAGATATCTTTTATTTGTACGATACATTTTAAAACATTCTTCAATACATGTTTAGTTTAGTTAAAGAACATGTAACATCCAAAGCTTAGTTTTATTTAGTTATAGAGAAAGTACAGTAATCATCAAATATTTGAACTAGAGATTTTGACGAATCTCCGCATTTTAGATCTCTTTGAGTTCGAAAAACACATTTCTGTCTGCATGTGACAAAGATAACTCCAAAATGCGTTGAACTAGAATTTGGTATACAGTCTTTACATCAAATTTGTAGATTAGTGATTATTCGTTGGAATGTGATCATTAACAAGTGTCAGAAAAATGAATATATAATTTTGGTGCTTTTGTTCCCAACGTTTGAGACTAAACTTTGACGGAGAACTATAATTGTAGTCACAAAATCAGAAACCAAATTTCATATTTAAGCAATTGTTTTGATTTTTTTTAGTTATCTGACGAAAACCTGGTCAATTCCTTTACGGATATGGTCTAAATTTGATGTAGACCTATATTCTAGATGTTACAATTATATGTCCAATTTTTTTCCCATCTGGTTCTTTTTGTTTTGCAATTATTGTGTTAGCTTGTATTCGGACAGCCGAACAGACAGACAACCTATAAATGGATTTCATCTAAAATTTTATAAAATTCTACAAATAAATACAATAAAATTCTACCGAATTTTATCAGACTAGTTCAAAACGTTTCTGAGTCATCACAGACAAACATCTACAACACAGAAATTTGTCAAAATCTCGAGTTCAAATTTTCTGACGATTATAATACTTTTTTTATATATACATCATATAAAAGAAAGTAATAATTAAAAGTAATATTCCATAATTGGCTTAAAATATTTTTTAATTATTAAAATCAGAGAAAATTTCTACCCAAGTAAAAATGATATTATTTAAAACCTAATTTTTTTAAATGTATGAAAATGGTGTTTGTTTAATAATATTCCAAAGAAATTTTGAAGTGGGGAAAAAAAACTGTTTTTAATTACGCTTCTTCAACTTTTTCAGCTTGTTCAACAACAACAATATTTTTTAATGATTTAAATCTGAGAAAATTTGTATTCAAGTAAAAATGATATAATTTAAAACCTAATTTTTAAAAATGTATGAAAATGATTTTTGTTTAATAATATTCCAAAAAAAATTTGAAAGGGGGGGGAGACTGTTTTTAATTACGATTCTTCAACTTTTTCAACTTGTTCAACGACAACAATATTTTTTAATTATTAAAATCAGAGAAAATTTCTACTCAAGTAAAAATGATATTATTTAAAACCTAATTTTTAAAAATATATGAAAATGGTTTTTGTTTAATAATATTCCAAAAAAATTTTGAAGGGGGGGGGAGACTGTTTTTAATTACGATTCTTCAACTTTTTCAACTTGTTCAACAACAACAATATTTTTTAATTATTAAAATCAGAGAAAATTTCTACTCAAGTAAAAAGGATATTATTTGAAATCTAATTTTTTTTAAATGTATGAAAATGGTTTTTGTTTATTAATATTCCAAAGAAATTTTGAAGGGGAAAAAAAAAGACTGTTTTTAATTACGCTTCTTCGACTTTTTCAACTTCTACGATAATCAATAATATTTATGGTACGAAAAAATGATTAAAAACCTTGAAATATGAATATAAAATTAGTTTAAATTTATGTAAAGAATTTAAGGAATTGCAGACAATACAAAACTACAAGCTCAATTTTTTCTGAAGAAGAATCTATAAATCATCAGATTCGTGTAAACTCAAACACAATTAAAGAATCAAAACCAGTAAGATATAGACGTAAAAAGTATTTTTTTTAAAATTATCTCACGCTGTCTTGGGTACATGATAAGCGTAATTGCACATGTCATCTTTCATTTAAATATATGTTAAAAATAATAATTTTTTTTCCTTTTCCAAGAGATGGTTAACAAAATTATACTGCCTTATTATGTTTGACGTCAATCATACGAATTTGAGTTATATAAATTTTTGATGAAATAAGAACGGCAAACAAATAATCATGAACATTTTTTAAGTCCCTTTTCTGGATAATTTACATTATCATTGAAGTGAGCTATTATAACTCAAACTCGTAATCTCAAAATTATTGATAATTATCAATATATTTAAATCCTTACTATTGAGTTTGATGGTACACTGGCTATAAGAACAATAATTCAAAGCGATTGTTTTGATTAAAAATGTCTGTCACTTCCTTGTAGACAATGATCGGAAGATAGATTTTGTATATAATACAGAAGGAAAAATAAAACATTTTTGTGCATAACAATTGAACTCTATCTAACAATTGAACTATCCACAGTAATTAAGACAATATCCAAACTGTAATTTTTTATTTTGTGAAGCATTCTTGTAGAAAAGGCTTTGTATGACAATAAACTCAATGTTGTAGGCATTAAAATGTTAAAAAGATTAAAGATTTAATGTTTAAGATTCAATGGTAGCCGGCATTCTGGTATAGAGGTAACGCATCTTCCCCGTGTTCTGGGCGTCCCGGGTTCGAGTCCCGGTTTGGGTATGTTTGTTCTTACTGTTTTATCTGTGAGATGTTTGAATGTGCCTTACTGTAAAAAGGGGTTGTGCAAGCGAATGAGTGATGCGTGAGTGATCAAGTCGTACTCTTGACCCAAGTTGGCTCTACGATAAAAACAAGAGGGGCTCCTCCTTAGGCTTAAATCGGCTGTCTTTGAACAGCGGGCTTGTCCGTGGCAAGTACCATAAGTAGAAACAGATTAAACCAGAAATAAAACTTCATAGAGAGAAACGTTAATACTTAAATTATAGAATATCTCCATGTAATGAAGGTACAAAAGTAAGAAGAAAATATGCAAAAGTGCGTATTCTGCATATTTTATTTAATTAATCTTCTGAATGAATCTTAAACTGTGCATGTACATCTTACTGACCTCCAATGAAAACCAGCGAGTGTGGTTTCCCCGAAACTTTCTTGCATATTCTCACATAAACTTGGCACCTTGTTTGGCACTGGCTTACAATAATTACGAAATATTAACTTTTAGCATGAATTTAGCATTTTTCTACTGAATCGATTTTGTCATCCTTGGCGAAATTTATGGCGATTAATCTCTGGCATGTCGTTAATAGTATGCGAAAATCAAATTCTCACTTTAGACACGTTTTTCTCAACCGACTGAAACAAAGATTTGACACAAACTTGCACCTGTAGTCACAAAATCCTTTACCAAATTCGATAGATTTAAGTTATTGCATTTTCGAATGATCGTATTTATATGTTTCTGAAAGTACAGACAGAGAGATAATCAACCCTTTGTTGGATTTGGCTCAAATTTGACAAGTGTGTACACTACAGGAGTTAAATCTGTGTACAGGGCTGGGATAGCCTGGTCGGTAGAGCGTTGGGTTCGCACCTTAGGTTGCGAGTTCGAACCCCGCTGGCCGAAGAAGGGTTGTGATGTGCATGTAGCTAAATCTTTCTCTTGGCCCTAGATGGCGCTACTATAAAAACAAAAGTTGCTCCTCCACCGGCTTAAAACCGCTGTCTTCGTAACAGCGGGCTTGTCAATGGCAAGTGCCATAAGAATCAACAACCTGTGTACAGGATTTTGTATATATAGCTCTCTTTCTTTTGTAGTTATCGTGTTAGCTCATATTCGAACAGGGGGACCGATATACTTCCACAGAACAGATTTTGCACAAAATATTATAGAAATCTGTATATTTCATTTAAAGACCATAAACCAAAATCCAATCGTCTAGTACAAAGTGTTTTTGAATCGTCTTTGTCACAGACGGACATTTTCCAAAATTGTGTTTTTCGAACTCAGGAAGGTCTAAAATGTAGAGATTCGTCAAAATCTCGTGTTCGAAATTTTTGACGAGTACTATACTTTCACTTTACCACGTATACGAGAAAATAAAAAATGTTGAATGTACCTGTAGTGAATGTATTGGTACTAATTAATACCTTGCACAACTATGCAAATCAAAAATAATCATATGAAGCAATAAATACATATTCTGACAAAACTTTGAATTTCTTTTCAATTGCATCTGTTTTTTTTTATCTTAAATTCATTGTATACAAGGAAGTTACAACCCTTCATATTTAGAGCAATCGCTTTGAGTGACCCATATTTAAAGCAGATAAATGAAAAATTTATATAAAATCACTTTTCTTTTGTACATAAATATAATTATAAACATTATTTCTTTGAAATAAAGATAATTACATTTCAAAGAAGCTCCAGATACTTTCAATTCTGATCTCCCAGATTGTTTCCAAATGCAAAAATTTTATCCACTCAAACTGGAATTTCTACTACAAAATTAACTAAATTTTATTTCACGTATTTTATAAAATAAAAAAGAATTATAATTATATTTTTTTCAAGTGAGAGTTCTCCAGTAACAATAAATGAAGTTCAGCTCTTTCTCTCCTTTTCAGTGTGGTATGAGGTTTGGCATCTACATCTTTTCGAAATATTTGATGGAATAACCTTCAAATTAATTCTTTCAGATTTCAATTTTTATTTATTGCTGATTATATTTTAAAACAAACTTTTCTACTTAAAATCTTCTTCGATTTGAAACTGAAAAAGAATCACAGTTGTGAAAATGGAAAATATTTCAAGGGGATATTTTCAGACCATGAGGAGCTAGTTCCGAGAGCTTCATTTTGTTCTCAGGGTGTGAGGATTGTAGTGCCATCTATTGACAATAAACAAAAATGCAAACCTTGTTCAAAATTTCAAAAAAAAAAAAAAAATAACCTAATGTTGCTTGTGGCGACATCTAGTGTAAATTACCGCAGCTACAAAGTTCTTTAAGTAATCTGGTCAAATTAAATGCAATATTTGTAATTAATAATATGGTCTTACTTAATGCTTTCTTTAAAAACAAAATTTATCCACAAATTGGAAATAAATTTTTATCTTAGGTCAAACTAAACTAATATTTTATACTAAGGAGGTGGTGTGATTTATAAAATCATATTTTAACTAAAGAGACTTTTTGAAACTTTTTAAATAAAAGTAATTTTATAAAATAATTAGAGGAAATTTAAACCTCTTGAAATATCTCTGAACGATGTTGCTAACTTATCTCCTTTTTCTTTAAAATAAAAATGCACGTAGTCTATTGTCTATATAATATCTTTTCCCGTAAAAATGTTAGCATAGTAACGATAATATGCATACAAAAAATTGTAATGAATACAAATACGAATCCATATTAGATTATTAAATACACATGAGAACAAGAAAATACATTGAACAATTGATGCAAAATTTGCTTAATAATATTTTTTAAATTTAAAAAATTAATAAAAGAACTAAAATTAATACCATTGAAGAACTTATTTATATTTTTTTCAAGGTGATGCAGAAATGATATTTGTACAAAAATTTGTTCAAAAGCTACTGAGAAAATTTGACTAATTTTTAACAAAAAATTTAATTAAAATTTTCAGTATCCCATTCTTTGCGAGTCTTATACAAAATAACTCATACAAATATTAAAATCAATAAATAATTCTCATATCAAATCATCAGGTAGAATATATGATTATTAATTTAAAAAATAAGTTTCATTCAAGTTCATCAAATTCATTTTTTTAAATTTAATTCAGGATCCTTTTGATATTTTGTGATAAACTTGCGGGCTGTTTAAGGGCATATAAAGATGTGTCGTATATCTTTTCCCTTACTGTCAATTTTTATCTTCCGCTATTACTTTCAAAAGAATTAATTCAAGGGAATTAATCACTTTCAAATATTTTGAAATCTCTTTAAGGAATTGTCAAATTACATATAATGTTGCCATATTGCCATTTTGTAGAATAAAAAATTCGGTTATAAAGCTAGAAAGCAGGATGGAATTAACTAATTTAACAAAAAAATTCAGTATCAAATATATCAAAAAGTACGAAAAAAATGAAAAGAAATGGAATCAGAAATCTATTAGAACAAAGCAATTCCTAGAAAATCGTTCTTTAAGAACCTCATAATGATAAATGCGATCTTGCGTAAAGTTTAAATTGAAATAAATCGATTTTCAAAACACAAATATCCTGCTATTTGATTTGATATTAATCATAACCTCAGATATTGAAATTGCGATAAATCGTTTTACAATGGCAGATATCTTAGTATTCAATTTGAGATTAACAAAAGCATAAACAAAATAAATAATACTATTGCGAAACATTTTTTTTTCTTCTTTCTGAAGAAAAATTTTTGCAGCTTATTTGATAGATTGAATTAATTTCAAAAGATTGAAATCAAAATTCAGTAATCTATACGCGCACTTTAATCTCTGATTTCAAAAAGTGCAGTAATCTAATAAAAAAGATCTAAAAAATAGGATTCTGTATTATCTTTTGTTAGTGAAGTATTATTATCAGTCTTAAAATTGTAAATTCAATCGGGTCGTTCATCTGTATGAACTTTTTTGATGTGAAACAATAAATCTTCCAATTTTTAATTTAAAAGGAATTAAAAATTCCATCTGATTCCTAAAATATAATGATTATTGCATTTTGAAAGGAGACCAATAAGAAAATACTGTTCAAATTCTATTCAATTCAAATACTATTTCAACAATATTAAAAATTCGTTTTTTTTTTTTTTTTTTTTTTTTTTTTTTTTTTTTTTTGAGTAGTTAAGTTGCTTTTACATAAGTGGTTTATAATTTCAAAAGAAAAAAAATGAATGCTCCATTTTGAAAGTGAAACAAGCGCACAGGTTACATAATTGATTTCGAAAATATCAAGAAAGTTTTTCAAATAGTAATCGAACAACAATTTTCATATGTGGCCGATTTTCAACTTTAATGTCAAATCAATACAATATTTAACAAATAATAGATATAAAACATAGGAAAATATTTTGAAACTAAGAAAACAAAAGGTTTGGGTTCCTTTATATTGAGGTAAATAAAATGATAAAATAGGTAAATTCTGTTGTATATACACGTAATTTATAGGCCATAGTCTTTGTTAAAAAGAAACATTTTCAATTCATGATCATATAATACTTATTAAATGCTTCAATTTAATTTTGAAATACATTGTGTATTTTCTATTTTTTGTTTATAATATGGCTCACAACTCAAGGAAAGATCATGTGTTTTTAAAGATTAAATAGCATGCATAATTATTTTTGACGTATGATATTATGCATCTTTATATTTAAACGTCGCATAATTTCAGTTTTCTTGCTCATTTCATTAAACAAATTTTCAAATTTATTTAATTTTCGCGTCTATAATTTACATCATTATATGTTTTAAAGCTATATCAGAGAGGTTTATTTCGAAGGCTAGTAACTATTTTGTATTTGTTCAAATGCCTATTTTTAATTATAAATGATTTAATTTCAGATTTGAAATTCAAAATATGCGAAATAATACAGATTAATGTTAAGTCATTTATTCATATTTCCATTTTATACTAGTCGTCTTTAGCTACCAGCTGGTTTGAAGAGATTACTGCATTCTGAGTAATACATTTTGCATGTTAAGGTGATGTCGGGCCACAACAGAGGCACAATCGTTCATATATCACGTATTATTGCTGATTCAAAAATCATGCCAATATGTTCTTTATATTGAAAAGGTTACAGTTTCCAGCGAGACTAGCTTTCGCCATGACCATCAACAATTCACAAAGTCAGAGTGTTGACAAAGTTAGTCTGTTGACTAATGATCAAATTCCAAAACTTTCACATGATAAATTACATGTAGCATTGTCTAGAGCGAAATCTAAAACTGAATTAGAATCCAGGTTAAAGTAGGCAGTATTAAAAATATTTTTTTAAGATGTCCTTACTTATCAAAAATTAAGCAATATGATATATTATATCAGTAAGTATATTTTATCAATTTTAATGAAGTTTTTATTTCATTTGTTTAAAAGTTTTTAAATTTCTTGTTTAAATTCTTTGTTCCTGCCGAAAAAGTTAAAATTATCATGATATTTCTTCTGCATTTCAATAAACGATAATATATATATATATATATATATATATATATATATATATATATATATATATATATATATATATATATATATATATATATATATATATATATATTAAATTTCGAACTGAGCTTTTTAGTTCATAACATTTTAAAAACAGTTTGTTTCTAATTACTCTTGTTGTCTGGAAGGAAGGAATCAATCTCTCAGGAGATCCCACTAACTTGAAGACATCCATTATTCGTGGACAAAATCGAACTGGTTAGCGAAAGCAAGATGGGGGTTCTGAATAAAATACAGGATGAAATATTAATTACAAAATTGAAAACGATTTCTATTTCTCTTCAATAATGAAATTATGGTAAAATATTTTTAATTTTTTAAAAAATGTATTAAAAATAGAAAAAAAAAAAATATACGACAAAAGGTATTATTGAAAAAATAATTTACTGAATTTAATGATGATGTTTAGATAATTTTTGGGCAATAAAATTTTCTGAAGTTATCTCGCGAAAATTTTGAAAATTCGTTAACTTTTTATTTAAATCGAAATTTTAATTAAAATTTTGAAAAAAAGATCGCTAAAGGGGACACATTTCTAATCTCCGATGTGCTAAATTTGATGATTCTAAGTGAAACGGTCCAGCTTATATACCAACACACACACTATATACACTCAGACATTTAAGGTGCATTCACATAGGGTATTGCTGGAAATAGTTGTCTTTTTGTTATTGTTCCGGAACTGAATATTTGAAACAGTGTTGTTGGAACATATAACAAGGAAAAATAGCTGTCCCGAAGAGACAACTATTTGCCAATGTCCATTGGAGTCAAGAGATCTTCCTAAATAATTTGGCCTTCTATTGCATCGAAATAATTAGCCTTGCATGAACGCTGTTTCACATATTTTCCTTTGTTATCTGTAAAATATTGGAAAGAAGAGTATTATCTGTATTATCTAAAGGTTACCTTTATGTAAAAATATTAATGATACTATTTAGGTATCGTATTCAATACCAGTCTTTAATTTTGATTTAATTTATTTCCATTCTTATTAACCTCTTGGAGTTTAAATAGAATAGAAAAATCAAATTATTCATTAAAAAATAGCCTTAATACGAATATTAAAAAAAGAAGATTTGAAACAAATATCATTTGTTATTCTGGTTGCAAACAGCGTTCGTAAAAGAACGCCTATTAGAACAAGAAAAATAACACACTTTAACAAGAATTCTCAGTTGTATAATCATAGAAAGAAAAAGGAGTGCATAATTTGTCTGTTCATTTCTAGGTTTCAGAAAATATAATTCAATTTCGCTACCGAATACTTCATTACAAGTAAGTGTGCTCGTTTCTGATGCTGTCTTTTTTAAAAAACCAAAGAGAAAATTAATGATAGGTCATTAGTCGAATTTCAAAGCAATGAGTTACTCCAGTAAAGATCCAGAAGAATATGCGAAGTTCCAAATGGTTGTTGAAAGATGTCACAGACTTATAGATTTAAGCCAAGAGCTGCATATTGCAAATAATTTCATGGGCCAGTATCTTAAATGCTTGCAACAGGAAAAAGCTAAAAACCGTGATGACAAATATACCTCGAAAATCCAAGAAATCGAAAATGAAATGAAGAAACTAGATGCAAAGATTGAG
Organism: Argiope bruennichi; assembly: GCF_947563725.1. Classification (NCBI taxonomy): domain Eukaryota; kingdom Metazoa; phylum Arthropoda; class Arachnida; order Araneae; family Araneidae; genus Argiope; species Argiope bruennichi. The sequence continues at coordinate 53,442,235 of NC_079156.1, forward strand.
ATGATAGTTGAAGAGGTAAGTGATTTTGAAGAATGTTGTTATTATACGAGCTAATAAATATCCTTAGGACCATTTCTAGTCATCTCAAAGCCTCTATCTTTAGTAAATACCATTCACTCATCCAATGTACCATAAAAACAAGATGATAAATTAATTTTATAATATTCTGAAAGAAAATATGAAAACTTTCCAATTAATTAACTTAAATATAATTAAATTTTATTAATAAAAATATTTTGTAGAGATGTATAAGTAAACTTTTATTAACTGAAATTCTTTTTAGACACATTTTTTAAAACGAATTTTACTCTTATAATCATTTAAAATAAAATTATTATTTAATTAAAATAAAATTATAATTATTTCTATTATTTGACCAATCAATTTAGTTATGCCTAAAATTTTTTAAATTATTAATATAATATAGTTATGATATAAGAATATATTATATCAACTGATATAATAGTTTGATATTTTTCTTAAATTATTTATATAAATTATAATTTTTTTAAATTCCTTTTATTTTAAAAAAGATGTTTCGTTTATAAATAGAGAATGAAGACTTAAAAAAAAATCTAAATTTTTCCTGAAAAATATATTAAATTTCAATATATTTCTGTTATTGATATTGATACATTTTATAACATATATTTTGTAATTTTTTGTGTATTCAGATATGCTTCCATTAAATTAGGATTTTCTTAAGTTGGAAGAGAAAGAGAAGGCTCTAAGCATATATGTTTGCCTATACACGAAATGTGAAATGCTCCTTTGTATTCATGAAGTAATTTAAAGTATAATATGCTTTATTGAGTGATCAGAAGTTATTTGAAAAAAAAAAAAAGAGGTGAAACTTCTTGCAGTTTCTGAGGTTAAAAAATAATACGTCTTATACTAGTACCTTATATTCAATGTTTCGAAGGCCAAATTCAAATATGATTCAAATGATTTGTTACGGACACATCAGTATCAAAAGAAACTATATGCATGCTTCATAACTTTCAATTGCAACAGGTGCATGCCAGTCTAACCTTGATCTGATAAGGATAATTGGAGAGTGAATTAAGGTTCAAGTATCTTCTCCTTCATCTTCCAAGATCGAAAATGTGATAAACATTCTAAAAATAGTTAAGTAACTTTTAAACGAAATTTTAACTAATTTGACATAGTACACAAGATAAATAAAAGTGCGTGATAAACATACTGTAGTGACGTATGAATAATGACGTCTTCCCATTTATGCAATATTAATGAGTGTAGCAAAGCTTTTAAATGTTGTTTTCCAGCGTGTTAATAATGTTTGAATGTTACTATCTAACGTGTTAATAATATTTGAATGTTGCTGTCTAACTTTTTTATAACTTATGAATGTTATTTTTCAACGTGTTAATAACTTTTGAATGTTGCTGTTTAACGTGTTAATATGAGCAGTTTTTTTATGTCTTTATTTTGACTTTATAACTTGTTTTTAATCTGTTCGTTTGTAGCCATTTTAAAATTCAAAGGGAACAATTTCTACTTCAAATATATAATTTTATTCCCGTTTCTTCTCTTCCTTCCGATATAACTTTGAAAATGATGGCAAAATACTATGTTTATAGTTGAGTAAAAATATTTTAGGGAATGTTTTTATATATTTGCACTACATTTAATTGTATTGGGAAGAGTGAAGAACAAAGCACAGAAAATAATAAATTACAGAATGGTCTGTTTTACATGTTACATATTTGAAATGTTATCTCATATGTTAAAAGAAGATCATCAGTTTTTTTCCCCATATATTTTTACTTTATTACTTGCTTTTAATCTATTCAATTGCTTATACTTTGAAATTGAAAACAGACATTTTCAGCTTCAAATATTTCTATTAATAATAAAGATATTCTTGAGACATTAACATTTTAAATAAAGAAGTTCCCCTCTTTAACGATTGAAGCTGACCGAGTTATAAAAATTTGATAAATAATTATTTTATAAAATCGTGCAATTTTAGATCACTCCGTTGACCACCTCGAATAAGATACGTTAATTAGCTGTCAAAGCATTTCAAAAAGCTGCCAAAAATAATGAAATTGTTGATTATTCTCAAACAGTAATGTTTAAAACTTCGATTATCACTTTTGGTAACAGGAGATAAAATTTCTTTTTAAATGATGGAGTGTCAAGAATATTTCATTGAATATGATTCCTCAGGACCAAAGGACTATATAAAGTTTAGACTATACTTTTTCAGAAGTACATTTATTACCCGAAACAAAATAAAATAGTTTTATTTACGCCATTTAGATCCTTTTGAAAATGAAACTATCAAATTAACTAACTAACTTCTTAAACTAAACCAAACTAAAAATTTTTTACGATTAATCGGAGAAATTTTTATTGAATCATTGTTTGAAATGTTGCATGAATTATAAAAAAAAATATTCGATTATACTAGTAAGACTTCAATACTGAACGATTCTATATTCTGTACTCATATTTTTAAAAAAACATGCTTGAATTCAGCAAAGAAATTTTATATTAACTGAAATTTAATCACTTCCTTTCAAATTAGAGTTCATATTTTAGGATAAACAACAACAACAAAAAAAATTGAAATGTATAATTAAAGAACAGCGTAAGGCTTATAAAATGTGAATCATATGACTATTAAAATATGATAAGGAAAAGAAATTATAGTTATTTTAGTTTCAGGAATTTAAAAAATAAAAACTGTTAGTCAAAAAAATATTTACCAAAAAATATTCGATTAATTTTTTTTATTTAAGAAAATTTGATACCAATGTTCAAATTTTTGCTAAGTAGTAATTCTATTTTAATTAAGCATTTATTAACTTCCTCAAAAATATTAATAACTATAATTGATTTATTATGTCTTGGTAAACAATCCAAATTTGACTAAAAAAATACTTTAACAATTGATTTTATTTTTATATAAATCTATTTAATTAACATAATTTTAAGATAGCTGACTGTTAAAAAAAATTGATATTTTGCAAAAGTATGATTTTTTATTAATATTCTTAATGTTGAAAATATCTTTAATATTCTTAATGTTTGAAAGTTTTCTGTCTAAAACAGTTTGAATTTTATAGTATTGTCCAATTTTTGAGAAAGTAAGTTGATTTTTATATTAGCGTTTATATATGTTTTAATGCTATTTTTACATGTTTAAACGCAATGCTCTCAAATTCCAATCTTTGGTAGAATTCTCTTACAAAAAATATTATACAAATTAAAATATAATATGGCATTTTTTTAACATTTGATATATTAAATTCTCAATAAGATCAGTACTTCCGGAACAAGCGAATAACTAATCGTTTACTTAGAAATACTTTATAATTATTTCAATACGATAAAAATAAATAAATAAATAAAAAATCATGCTTTAAATCGGTTGAACCCCAATATTGAAAAAAGTAGATAGAAATACATTTAATTTTTTAGATCAAAAGTTAGGTAATATATTTTTTAATCTATCTGCAAGAATTCATCTGATAAACCTCTAAATTAAAAGAGTTTTGCTTTATGCCTCTTTTTTTTTTTTTTTAGCCAAAGAAAAAAAAACCTTTCTTTTTCCCAATTTTTCTTAAATTTTGTTATTTAAATAATGTATTTTGTTTTCATCTTTTTTATGCAAAAATTCAAAAATATAACTATTTTGATACAACTATTTTCAAAACATTCATTCCAAAAATAGTCTCATTTAATTCATTTATTTTAAATATATCCTTCAATAGTCAATAATAATAATAAGCTAATTATTTTCATGTTTTAACTATAATTTTATTTCATCTATAAAATTTAAATAATTTATGAAAAATTGTATCCAGTGTCAAGGCGGTGTATTTCATTTGATATTACGTTATTTATAAATTTAAAGCAAAGCCAAAGAACAGGCTGTCTGAATTCACTAATTTTTGTTTTTATGAAAGTTTATATTTTGTTATCAATGGTCGCTTGTCCTCCTTCACCATTTATATTCGAGGAAATTTATTCCATATGAATTCTTTTGATTTCTAGATACGTCATCAATGGTCGTTTACCCCCCCCCCCCTTCCTCTACATTTCAAAAGATATCGCTAAATGTCACAGCTCTCAGATACAACAAATCGACCGATTTCGCCAATATCTAGCGCAAGCGAACATGTCGCCATTTTGAAATATAAATAACCAATCAGAATGCTCTGTCACTATGATGAAGTTTTCCTTATATTATTGTAATTATATTTTTATTATATTTTGTTACGATAAGATGTAGTTCATTAAAGCTGTTTGACAATCTTTTATATTAACCGCTTCCAATAACTTCATTATTAATATTAATATAGTCATGTTGAGGAAATACATTTTATTAAAAGGAAAGAAAATAGTATTTGAAATTATAATTGTATAATCGTGATAAAGCATTGTGATTGGTTAGTTATTCTTTTAAAGTGGCAAAATTTGAGCAGTTGTTGAAGTTTAGACCTTTGTCAAAATTTCATGTTGCGATGTTTCTCAAAAATGAATGCGGTGGGGGAAGACGACCTTTATTGACGTATCTAGGAATCATGAGCTTTCATACGAAATAAAAAATGGTGGTATTAAATAAAACATATATTTTATTTAATATCACCAATTCTTATTTCCTTAAATAAAATAGAGATTTTATTTAATGACTATGGTTGAGAATTTCTGTCATTGTTTTTCTGCACAGAGAGTGCACAATGAAGTAGAGTTTCTGAGATTCCTCCTGAAAAGGAATGGTCTTTGAGTGGAGAAAATTAATGATGAGACATCATTAAATTTCATAAGAAATAAAAATTGCCGAAATCGGTTCCAGTGGTTATACCTGGGGGATTGTTTCTTTAATTTTGCCAATCATTTTAAATATATATGCAAATCGTGGACAAACAACTGGTCATATATGGTTGAATCTTTCTTTTCTATCATTAAGCGTCATTTGTTCGTAATATTCTTTTCACCTTGACCGGTACAAATGGTTAATTATTACAAATAATTATTAATTATAATTAAATTGGCTATTAAATTCTTAGTTCCTTTATACAAATATGTCTTGTCTTATTTAAGATGTTTTGTCTAACTTATCGGAAAATTTTTATCGCTGCCTATAATATAAATATAATAAATAATGAAATGCGCAAAATAGATGCATTTTTAAGCACTACTATTATTTTCTATGATATAATTTTGTGTATAAAGATATATACTAAAAATTGGAAAAATGCGTAACCTATTGAAGAGAACGGTATTATTAGTATGAAATAATTATTAGTATGAAATAAAGATTATTAGTTATTATTAGTATGAAATAATAATAGCGAATAGTAAGCATCTGCTTCTAAGCCTACACTTTTATATAATATTTGCATGCGAAAAATTCCTATCATTTATAAATTAAATTAACGGCCGTGATGGCCTGGTGATAAGGTTTCGTCTTCGGGACCGAAGGGTTCCAGCTTCGAAACCCGAATCCAACGAAGAACTGTCGTGAAAGCGGGTCTGATGTATGCTAAATACGCCATAGCCAAGTGACCACCCAATGGTGAGGTGCGGACGCCTAGAGAGGAATGCGTCAGTTCAGATGCCGCCCTAGCCATCTGACTGCGGTTCAAAATTACTAATTCCGTCCCAAAATAGCCCTATTATTGCTTTAAAAGCAGGACGTTAATATAAATAAACTAATAAAATAAATAAGATTATTTAATAATTATATTTATTGTATGGTTTAATGTTTTTATTTATTTTATTAGTTTGATGTTTTATTTATTTTATTAGTTAGTATTGTGACTTATTTTATCGTATTTTTTAAATTAAAGGCATTGACGCGTTTGATAGTAAACATAAAATCTTCCTCTAGATGTAAATTAGAATGCATTTCGAAACAACATAAACATTTTGAAGTATACTTTTATAAATAGTCTTTTAGAAGAATATATTCTTCAGAAATAAATATTCTTTTAGAATTTTTTTTAAGAATGACATGTCATAAAATTATTGATTCTGAAAGATCTGATGTTAGAGAAAACTTCCTTTATGATGCTTATACAGTTTATTATGATACTTTTGTATGAAATATTTCTTATTATATGAAACATTTATAGAGCATATAATTTTTATTAAAAGAAAAAGCTAGAAATATTTGCTATATAAGCAAAATTTGAATTCTTGCAAATGACTTTTGTATATATGATTTTATTTGCTGCAGTCTTCAACAACTATACTCTGAAAATGAATTATCAGCAATATATAAATAAATGCACGAATTTTCAGCTCCCGTTTCAATATTACAATTCCCGTTCAATAGTTATATTATTCAAGGTTATTATCTTTCATTTGAAACACTCTGAAAACCCTTCTCTAAAAACGATAATTTGAAAGAGAAAATCTCTTATCCCCAAAAAAGTTGATATTCCCATCCAACTCAAGACCTTGAACAGAAAGCATCCTTCAAACACTGCGAAAAATCTTTTTATAGCACAAAACAGATTTTAAATGTTTTTAATTATCCAAGGTCTATTGCCGATTTTCTGATTAGTGACATGGCGGTCTCTCTTGTTTTTTTCTTTTTTCCAGTGGACAAAACTTCAAATAGTATCATTTCAAGTAATTCACAAACGGGAATAGTAAATTCCACATAGATGTTCGCGAACGAGTCCGTACAAAACATAGAGCTGAGATACTGATATAAATCAGTATCTCAGCTCTATGGTACAAAAGGAAGATTGCGCATGTGCTGTAAAAGCGGACAATAGCAAGTACTTGTCTCGATAGGACAAGTATTTGCTATTCTACAGTTTTTGCGCATGCGTAGTCTTACTGGATGGAAAGATGATCTGCAATCCACACAGTGGTTCGTAAACAAAAATAGCTGGATCCACAGAGTGATTCAAGAACGAACGAAGGAACATTCAGAAAATGGCAATTCGTTTCAGTTTCTTAAACACATGATTCATTCTCTTTTCCGAATCGTTCGTTCTGGAACGACTTTCTTTCATAGTTTCTGTTTGTATAAACCGGGTATTTTAGTACTTCGGCCTACCTCTTCTTTTCAGTCAATAGGCTGATTTGTTAATATATTTTTTCCCGTTACCAATCCTTTACCGTTAATCCTAATTTAATATAAATATTGCTTCATTTTTCATTAAATTTATATTTATAATATCTCATTAATTTTGTTTGTTAAAAGTGGCAACTCTAATAAACCTCTTTGACTCGCACGTTTTCTTCGTTCGATAAAATAGCTCTCTTTGCTCAAATAGAGGAAACATGGCTGCTTCCCTGGAGACAGTGATACTTAAATTACTCCAAAATACTACAAATGAGGGTCAAGTTCAGGTAAAAATCTATAATGAAGGATACCTGTTGATTTTATGTCTGAATCTTTTCAACCGATAAAAGTTTAGATGGTAGTTTTTATTTTTTTTTTATTTTGAATCGTGCCATGTGGTTTACCACGTTTCTCTGTTCTACGCCACCGGTAAGGCGTGGATTTTGACATTTTGAATCAAGTGTAAATTATTGTAGAAATTGAAAGCAAATAATTTGAACAAATTGTAATTAAACATTTTGATTACAAGAATCAGAATCATACAGATTCCTGTTTGTTTATACATTGAAACAAAGAAATTATTTCTAAGGAGATATGATGACGTTTTACAAATTAATTTTCATAAATCAATAAGTTTTTTCCAATTATCATGTATTGAGGAGAACAAAAATATAAAGAACAAATCTGTTGTCTCGCTTTGTATATATTGTGACAGTTCTTACATTTCTTATTGTAGTCATATTGACTGTTCATTGCATATTTTTTTATATCGTATGTTGAGAATGGTTTCGAAATTATTAATGGTTACTTCACTCTTATACTTTCATTTCGGATAAAATGTTTTTTTTACCACGTCATACGGTACTTTTTTGAAAAATAATACAATCTTGAAACATAAAAACTTTAAATGTAAAAGGAAGAATTTATGAATTATATAAACGATAAACATATTTTTTGAAAGAAAAATACTGATTATGTTTAATTTTTTGTACATCTTTAAGTTGTTGATTGATTTTGCAATTTTAAATATTTAAATTTTATCGATGCTTGAAATAAGTTTTATAGCTTCTTGATCGGTTTAGTTCATTTAAATGTAATCGTAAATTGTATTCATCGTCAAATGCAATTTTTGTTGTTTTAATTCAGCATTAACTTGTTTGTATTTCACTGAGAACTGCAAGTAGGAGCTATTTTCTTATTAAATAGACAAATTAATAGCATTTAGTATCTATTTATAACATTTATGTAGAGCATGTAAATAACCTTACATTCAGTTTAAATTTTCTACTCTTCAATAGTAGAATATTTTCTTATTTTATTGTCATAAACAGTTTAGCTATCACCTCAAAAATGATCGAAAATATTAATCAAGTATTTGATTTACAAAAAATAAAATAATAATTGTATATAGTTATTTACCAAATTTTGAATGCTGTTTCAAACCAAAAAAATTTTGCCAAATAAATTAAGTGCATTTTGAAGACAGTGTAAAAGTTTCTACTTGGATACTGAAAAAAAATTAAAGAATAAATTGGATCTTTTTTTAGAATTGACACTGAGTGAAAAATTTGATATGATCTCTTATGGGATTTAAACAGATATAAATCTAAATGACACATTTTCAGCATTCTATTCGACTTTTCCAGGGAGATATTCTTAGAAGCATATTCAGTAAGCAGATCATATAAGATTGTCTTTCAATATCTTTATAATTTTTCTTTGAAGTCACTTTTTTTAAAATTGAGAGCCAAGTTTGTTTTATGACAGTAGTAATTCATACTGTCTGATGTAATGTAGGCTATTTTCCGTATGACCTTAGCTAATATAAATGGCTTAATACATCCTAGTAATAATATTTTCTATTTTGATAAGGCCCTAAAAATATTTAAAAGCTTTGATAAATGTTTTTTTTTTGTAATTATATTTTTATATATTGAAAATGTACTGACAACAGAAGGATTATGAACTTTCATTCATATCTGTATAAACAATGTGAGCTTTTTTTTATGTGTACTCTTTACAGATATTAATTTATTAATTGGTACTTTTACTTTCATATAAGTTTGTTTGTGTTCTGTGACAGATACTAATAGTAAAGAAAATTAAATTGATGTAATACTTTTAAGTTGTTCTGTAGCAATATAATTGTTTTAATAGAAATAAAAAAATATTATAGGGATTCAATAGCTTATAAAAATTATAGTATGTACAAATGACTTTTAAGAAATAGATTATCAAAAGATACAATTAATTTGGAGTCAAATTATTTTATTTTCTAAATTACATTTGGAGTAACAAATTTTAAAGGCTTTGTTAAATAGTGTATTATGAAACAAACTATAATAAATTTGGCTGTCAACCATGCTATTCAGGAATTACTTAAGAAAAGTGTAGAAACTTTATAATGTACTATAGTTACTGAAGTCATTTGTGGTATGACATTTTTTTCTAGATGGCTGAAATGAGTTTGTGTATGGGTTTGATTGCCAAGGATTCGTGTTCAAAAATTTGTTTTATTGTTATTTGAAATTTAAAAAAAAAGAAAAAAAAAAGATTTTGTAATGAGTCATTAAACATGCAGTTTATTTATATAAACTAATTCACTGGACATAATTGCATTTAAATAAATCTTTTTGCAGGGCTTCCGAGAAATTCAAGATTTATTCAAAGATCCCTCTATAATAATTTCTCTCTGTCAGTGCCTTACACAATCTCAAGATCCACATGTACGTGAATATGCTGCTCTTTTACTCCGAAGAAGGTTGTTGAAAGTCAAATTTTGGAAAAAAGTTCCAGACGATGTTAAACAAGGGTGAGTGTTTGAATATGCTTTTAATTCAGGTGTTAATAATCTTTAATTATTTGAGTATTTCTTTTAATAAAAATGCAACTATGTAAGAATTTAAAAAATCAATATCATTATTATGTTTTAAAGTTGGTACTTAACAATTTTGTATCAATAAATATATTATTGACACTGTATACTAAATTATATATTAAGTTTCGTGTATATTTTATTCGTAATTATACATTAATGCATTTAAATATGAATCAAATGAAATGTACTCATTTTTACTATACATTTACCTATTTTTGATCAGTATTCACTATTGTGATCTTTATAAATATTAGAAGTTTTAACTTTTAATAGTTATCTTTACAATTTTTTCAATATTTGTGTTTTATTAATTTTCATTTTTCCTTTTTTAGCTTGAAACAAACAGTATTGGAATCCTACATTAAAGATAATGAGTAAGCATTATTGGTTTATTTATTCAATGCATATTTTTAATATGTTAAAAGAGATTATATAAATTTCATTCCTTATCATATTCAGTAACATAAAAATAGCCATGTATTTTCTTTCCATTTTTAATAAGAATATTTATTATGAGTTGATTAAGTAAATTTTTATGTAAATTTTTTTATATATTTAACTTCCTGTAAATTTTTACAGGAAGCGAAAAAAAAAAAAAATCTTTTTATTAGAAATTTAATATTTTTAAGTTTGGGGAGGGGGGGGGACTAATTTATCATATTGTAGTATTCTGTAAGTTTGCTGTAATTGGATTATTTTTTACTTTCGATTTCTGTAAATTAAAATAACCTATTTCATTTTTAGAAAAAGAGTTAGAAATGCTATTGCTGAACTTGTTGCTGCTATTTCTAAACATGAATTCTCTGATGGGAAGTGGCCTGAGTTGATGACACTTTTAAACCAAAGCATCCGTAGTAACAATGTTAATGACAGAGAAGTAAGAATTTGCCTTCTTAAATTTGATCTTTGTCTTAATTAAATGATGCTGAAAATTAGTTATTAATGTTTTATAATTTGTGCTTATTAGTGAAATATTTCCAACATTTTAAAATTAGTCACTATGTCGGTGACTACTTGTGTTTATAGTGCTAAAAAAACTATAGGGCATATCATTATATCAAAGTAAATAGTTGTGATTACATATTTTTGTTTTAAATACATATGAACTGTATATAGTATTAAATACAGTTGACACTATTCTCTATATTTGAAATGAAAATTTTATTTTATGAAGTTCTTTCTTTAGCTGTAAGCAAAACATTTATTATCTTCTGTTCATGACATTCCTCTTAACGCTTTTTGTATCAAGAATTTCTATTGTCATTGAATGTATTGATCAGTTTTATATACAATACCAGCTTTATATTGATAAAAAAAAATTATTAGTTTACTCTTCGTGTAATTAAAAAAAATATATTTTTGTATTTTGTGAATTCATTTTTTTTTTGTACACTTATAATTGTGAAATTAATTTGATCATGTGATTTAATGTTCAGTTGACTGTAGGTTTAAAAATAATCTGTTAAATTATGGAAGATACTGTAAAATTACAGCTGCTAAAAAGGTGTTTTTACCTTTAGGTTGGACTATATACCATGAGTGTCATTGCCAAAACATTAGGAGCAAAACTAAAACCACATTTTAAAGGCCTCTTGAGCCTTTTCCAAAAAACTCTCACAGATACTTCAACAGTTGAAATTCCATTTTATACAATCAAGTAAATAGCATATTTTTAATTTTCAGTTTTCATGTTTAGTATGTACATGCTGAAATTAATATTTAATAACTTATTTCAGAGCATTAACTAATATGGTTTGCAGCATTGGAACAGAAGAAATGGTAAGCATTGTATTGATCTGTGCAGTATTTAAAAATCATTTATTGCTTTTTCTTTTTGTATGTTTACTGAGTGACTTAATTTTTCAGAACTTGTTTCAAGCTCTTATTCCAAATGTCATCACAGTCATCAAACTTATTGCAAATGACAATCAAGTAAGTATTTGTATGAAGCATTTTTTTAATAATGACAAAAAAATTATCAATGATGAAGGAAATCTATTCATAGCCCGTTTCAAAGCTGTTTTAAGTTTTTGATGTAAATGTATGGGAGTTATTTAGTATTTATTTATGAAAATCCTGTAAAACTTGTTCATTCCTCAGCTTCTTTTACTCATATTATTGCAATTTTCCATATTGCCAGTATATACTCAAATGTAGATATTTCTTTGTTACCTCTTTATACAGACATGTACATATTCTATATTACTGGGCCATTATCAGTCCCTTTATTGGGTATGTAGCAATCATGTAGATAATATTTAATCCCTGATGTTATTATATATGTGACATAACATGTTCCTTTAAAAGGACAAATAGAATAGTTGAATATCCATACACTGTTTAAAAAGATAAACTAATTTTATTTTTGCATTAGCTGGAGATTACACTTGATTATTTTTGTATTAAAATCCTTGCCATTAAGAGGTTTTTTAAATTTTCTCTTAACCACAAGCTAGTGGATAAAATCTGATACAGTATACAAGAATACATTGAATAATTTGTATTATCTTTATTTGTAGGTTTTCTTGTTTATTTATTAGCATTATTCTTTTCATTTAAGGTCAACAAGTTTGATATGTTGTATAAAAATAATATAACATAGAACCTTAAAAAGAATTAGAACAGATTGAGACCCTTGACAATTTGCAAAGCATACAGCACTATATAATAGCCCCCCCCCCCTCCATTCAAATGTCCTTTATGGTACTTTCTCATTTGTTTTCTGATGATGAAATCTGTTTATTTTGTACCATAAGGATACTTAAAAATACTTAAAATTAAGCTGTTAGCCGCTAATAATCTATAGATATAATGTGCAGTTAGACCTGAAAGCTCTCAAAACAGTTATTTTAAGAAAATTTATTTGATATAATTTTTATAGTTAAAAGTAAAAATTTACATTGTCAGATTAAAAAAAGAAATATTTACAGTATTCTAATAATTATACTTTTGAACATGTTTATTTAATAAGTTATAAATTTATTTTAATACAACAAAATAAAATATGTGTAGAAAAAATATTATATAGTTTTAAATGTAAAACAAATCATACTTTTTGGTTAACATACAGAAGCTAAAGTATACATAAAATGGGCTGTTATGTTCAGATGGCAGCATTTAAAACTTGAGCCAAATTTGTCAGGCTTGGTAGCTTTATTCTGCAAAATATTTGATTTGTGCTTTAAAGCTGTTGCTTTACTGATGATGACATTTAAAACTAACATTTCTGAATTATAATATTATTGAATAGAATTATTAGTTAGAATCAGAATTTCCATGCAGCTGTAATTAAGAATATTTGCATTTTTAATTTAATAATATTAACTTGTAACTTTAATATATATTTTTTTTCTATTCAAATAAATTTTACCTGTTTTAGGTTAAAGCTTGTGAATGCTTAGAAATATTTGATGAATTGGTTGAATCTGAAGTTGCTGTTCTTGCACCACATTTAAAAAGCTTGATTGACTTATGTTTAGAGGTATTTATATTTTCACTTTGCCATTTCATTTTAATTCTTTGCATTCTAATATTTTCCGTGGATGATAATTTTGAAATATGAACAAATTAAGTAATTAAGTTTTGTGAAAGATTTCTAAAAAAATCTGGTTAAAAAAAGAATATAATGAAACACTTTCTCTCTCTGTGTAAAATGTTTATGTATGTGAATTAGAAATTTATCTTATTCATTATTATTGAATGGCAACAATCAAATGTAAATCGTATACATTTTAGATTACATCATGGAAAATTTTTAAAGCTAAATTAATGTAAAATATTAATTATAACATTTTTAAAGATATTTTACAGCTCTATTTGAAGTATTGAATTCATTGTAGCTGTAAGTAAAAACATTCAATTAAACAGTCTGAAATTCACATAAAGATTTGTTTATATTTGACTGTTACCTTCGAAAATAAGTAATATATTGGAACTGTGTGTTATGCACATTACCATTATATACGTATAATATAGATGTTATATAGAAGGATCGCAGTGTCACTAAAAAGTCTATTCAATCAGAAGTTTGGGGAAATAAATCGAGAAACAGAAAATTTAATTTGTTGTAAAAATAGATTTAACTATTAGCAGATGATTAATTACTATGATTTGCCTATGGAAATTTATGTTCATTGAGGTTTCAAAACAATTATATTAGAAGAATGATCTTTCCATTACCTTAAGACTCAAAATCAATCTTTCAAATGTTATCAATTCCATTTCCTACTATTTTTTAATCTTAAATTTAATAATGTTTTAAAATACAATTTGGTAAATTATCTGTAACAATGTTTTTAATATTATAGTGGAATTCAAACTCATTCATGTAAAAATTCAATCTTGTACTTTTGACAGTCATTAAATCTGTAGGAGGATTTTTATTTCCTCTTTTATTTTGTAATATGTATACTTTTTAATTTGCTGTAAATGAATTTAATTCATGCTTTTTTCAGTTATATCAAATAATAAAGTGAATTAAAAATTACATTTCATATTAATCATTTAGCATCAAAAAAAGTCAAATTGGTGTAAAGTGCTCGCCAAGCACTTCAAATAACTGAAAAGTAATCGACTTCTGAATGTTTCTTTGTCGTTTTCAAAAAGACTATATTTGACTGAAAACATATCTTGGAATAGTATTTCAAGCTTGCATTCTGAAGATGACACAAATTGTATTTCTTTAGTTTGAATAATTAAGAAATGAATGATTTGTTTTAAAAACTTCAATTAATCAAATTTTTATAAAATCTGGTAAATTGATTATTGGATACTAATGACTTGAGTAGGGAATGTTATTTCTTAAATAGTTATGTTCATTGATTTGATAACTTAATTTATTTATGTATATATTTATAGATTCTTATTTTTTTAAAGTGTAGATTAGTGTCCCCCCCCCCCCCCCGGTAATTAGATCACAAAATAAGAGAATATTTTAGAATGAAGTTATTATGGGCTAAATTAAGATAAAACCTAGGAAATTAATTAAATTGAAATTAAAGTTTGAAATATCATTATATATAATATAATTTATGATTTAATGAAGTTAGAAAAGGATGCTTGTTTGAAATTTGTATGGAAATGGTTTGATTGCTTCTTTGTATTAAATAAATCAAGTAAGTGCATTAATTCTTTAAAATTCTCTCTGAAATCCATTCCTATAATGTCCTTCATTCTTTCTTTTCTATTGATTATGTACTGTTCCTGTTATCCTCAACAGTCCTTACGCTCAATGTACTAGCGAAGCTACTAGGTTTCCGCTCCCACTGCTAGCAAAGCCGTAGGAATTTTTTTTTAAAGTTAAAAAATTTTGCCTGGCGCCTTGTACAGGTGCCGAAGACATTGCATACTCTAACTTTTGCTCTGTACGCAACAGACAGGCGCAACCAGTCTGAAAAAACAATACTTATCGGTAAATCATTTTATTACGGAAAATGGTAACCGTGTTTCGCAGAAGTGTTTGTTTACTTTGTCTGCTATCTTCATTGGCGACTTGGCATAGCAAGGGGGCACACTAAGCTTCACTTTTACGTCATATTTATCTATGTATCTACAGATATTTTTATATTTGCTTGCATTTATTTATAGATTTCTGTATCCTTGCTTATATTTATTTATAGATAGCTGCATCCAATGCATATGGGGATGAATTGAGAATAAAAGCAGTTAATATTGTTGCTTATTTAATAAGGCTGAAGAAAAAGGTATTTGGAAAATATTATAAAAATTATTTAACTTATATTTCAAAATAAAATTTGACTGTTAAAACATTTCTAATATACTTTCTGTATTAGGCTGTGATTAAACAACGATTAGCTCAACCAATTTTGGAAGTAATATTTCCATTGATGTGTAATCCAGGTCCTGGAGATGATGATGATGACAGTGATCTCGAGGAGCAAACTTTGCCATCAGCTGCTGGACAGGTATTAAACTTATATAGAGGTTTGTTGGTTTGAAAATTTTTTAATATTTTTAAAATGTGATTATATAATTTTAGTCTGGTAAAAGGTTTATTATTTTTAATTCTAGTAATTTTTACTTTCAGTGTGCACTGATATAATTTGTTAATTTTTATTTGTTTGATTTTGATTAAAAATTATATTATTCATACTTGTATTACCTTAATTTTGATAAAAGCCGCTGAGATTTTAAATCCACATCTTGGATTTTTTTTTTTTTTTTTTGAATTATGTTCAGGTGCTACTTTCAATATCAGAATTTATATTTGAATGATCTCTAATTGCATTTTTAAGACATTTTTTGTTAAGTTATAATAATAATGCATATATTTTGGCATGTACTAATTATGAAAGGTTTCGTTATGGCTACTACCTGTAATTTTTAAATTGTTTGTTTGCAGGCTCCTTATGAGTAAATTAAATTTAAATAATACTTATTGCAATTGCCAAAAATTATTGTTGCTACCCTGACTATAAAAATTTGATTTATGCAATATTGTTCAAATAAAATGTGTACTAAAGTCTTGTCTTTCTTGGAACTATTTATATGGTTATTAAATTTTGTTTGAAATTCACAAAATTTGATTTTTAGTTTTCACTAATGTGAAATGAAAAAGATGAATTGTATTGCATTTTCAGTTTTTTAAAAATCAAGCTTTAAACTTCTTTCCATGTAAGTAATTGTGTTCAAAAGATTAAATAAAAGTACCTGGGAAAAAAATAATGGAAATTTATATGAATACCCTTCAATGCCCTGCCGAGGATTGGCCCTTTCATTATTTATATTTAATTGTTTCTATTTTAATATCAATGATTTTAGAAAAGAGATTATTTGTACTATACATATTATGTCATTTTTAGTTTATTAATAATGTCTTGAAAGGCATTCTATCATTTTAATCATTTAATTTCATCATTTAATTTTTTATTACATTTTATAGGCTCTGGATGTTATGGCTCTTCATTTGCCTCCTTCTAAACTGCTACCTCTTTTGGTTTGTATAGTTTTACTTTGTTTTCTTTGAACATAATGTTAACCTTTAAATATGCTTTGAAATTTTATTATACTAATACTGTTTTTAACTTGATTTCTACATCATGAAACGTATTAAAAGGTCCATAATGATCATTTTCAATATTTCTTTTATAATTATTGTGGCGAGAATCTGCATTGATAAACCACAAATCTCATTTGGGCACAATTGTTCATCACTACTTATATGGATGTTTCAGAATTTAACAAAAACATAATTCAGTTTTAATGAACTTCAAAGCAAAAAATTATATATTTCAGCCATTTAATATTTATGATTATTAAATTTTTAATACTTTATATTTTAATATTTGGTTGTCAGTAGCAGTAACTTAAATAGCTGAAGGTAGTGTGAAAGTAATATGAAATACTTGTAGCTATGAAATTGCTTTTTATTTTACCTGCTTTTTTAAATTTCATTCATAAAATTTTAGCAACAAAAGGAAATTTATGCATTTATATTAATTCCCCCCCCACACACACACACTGATGATGTTTATTTTATATAATTTGAATGTTTTTTTTTAGTGCTGTAGCTAAAATTGATAAATTTGATCAATTCGGTTGTTTAAAGTATGCTGTTAAAATCAAAACCACTCTTTGTAATTAAAATTGTTGCAGAATTATTTTGTGTGTTATTGACAGATAAATGGTTTTACCTATTTAATATTTAACAAATAACATTGTTTCACATTATATTTCTTATTTACTTTCAATGTGAATAAAGTAAAATGTTAAATTCAGAAATTTCTTTTTAAATCATTTTTAATTTTAGTAGAAACTGTCATTTAGATAAAAACTTCATTAATATTTAAGTAATTATTGTATAATAATTGGCATGTTCTTTTGAAATCAGATGCACCATTTGCAAGGTGCATTTGAAAATGCTGATCCTTATCATCGAAAAGCTGCCTATCTTGCTATTTCGGTCATAGCTGAAGGTTGTTCTGAATTTATCAGATACAAGTGAGCATCAAACTTACTTATGTTTATTATTATTTGCATTCATTTTTTTTTTTTATGTTTGGGATAAATTTTATATAATTTCTTTAATTTTTATTTTTAGATATTTGCCAATTTTTGTTCCTGTTATAATACGTGGTATACAGGATAATGACACTGTAGTACGTAATGCTGCATTATATGCTGTTGGGCAGTATGCTGAATATTTGCAGGTAATTTTACACTATTTCATTATGTAATATAATTGACCATGTTATCCAAACCCCAAACATTAATAAGACAGCATTGAATCTGAAAAAGGTATTTATTATAAGGGTCTGTGTGGAGTTATATAAAATTTTAAGTACTGCAGGTATTATAAAGCAGATGAAGCATTTTATGAATACTTTTTAAATAAATAATTGCATTTGTGTTTAAAAAATACTATATATTTTTAAATTTGTGATGTGTTACCTCATTATTTGTATTTTTATATTATCTGAAATTTATTTTTATTTTCACTGGGATAGGTGGTCATAACATAATTGATATTTCATTTTTTTATTACAAAGCATTTTAAATAAATTATATTTTTCGATCTTATTAAGGTGTAATTAATTTATGTTGATAATTATTTTAACAGTTTGCTTTTCTATACTGATCTTCTCTATCATTTTTGTTTTAAACAGATTGTGTTATATTAAGAAAATATTTGTACAGATTGTTTTCAATTATTTTTTGCTTTTAAATTTATGAATGAGAGCTTGATTATTAAAGCAAGCAATAGTACTTAATTTTTTCTATTTATATATCTATACTGACATTTCAAAATGTCTTAAAAATAAGAAGAAATGTCTTATTTTTAAAAAATTCAACTTTACTAATGTTGCAACTTTTTCATCATAAAAGCAGCTATGATTTTTTTTCCTGTTCAGTTAAAATAGATTGCCAGAAATGTTGTATTCTTAGTGAATATACACTGCATTGTTTGGAAATTCAGTATGTACAAACTTCTGATCTTTTGGCATTTAAACATGCTTAAGGTTTATGAAATATTGAGCCACCAGTTTTTTAAAATATAAATTTAAAGTAGGACAATTTACATGATGAATATCAAATTTTTTGTCTTCTTATGTAAATTTTCTAGAAACTTTATCTTGTACAACTAAATTTTATGATCTTAATTTTTATTCTTCGTTTAAAATTGCTGATAGGCTTGTACCTTTTTGTTTCAGCCTGAAATCAGTAAATATGCTTCAGAATTACTTCCTGTTCTTTTTGATTATCTTCAAGCCACTTGTCAACAATTACAGCAAGGAAACAAGAATCCTCCTACTCTCATGAGGACGTTTTATGCTGTGGAAAGATTTTGTGAAAATCTAGGTAATTTTTCAAGAAGCCTAAAGCATTAAAAAAAATCCAAATTCTTTTGCAAGTATTCTTTATAACTAAATTGTTATGAAATATAGTTCTGTGAATCCAGCCAAAATAATATTTTAACTTAAATCGTTCTTCAAGTGACATTGTTATCAAATCTGCAGTCTTTTTTTAACGATAATATAAAGTGAATTATTAATTTTGTGAAATAGTCTTATTCATTTTATTAAGTTGAATAAAATTTAATCCACAAGTATGCTGTTGTAAAATTTTTATTTTGGTATTTTCCCATAATATTTACATTTGTATTTTAGTTAATAATAATTTCTAATTATATCAGAAATTAAAATGAGATTGATTGCATAACCACAAATTTTTATGACAATTTTTCTTAAAATAAATGCTGTTTGTAGGTGTGCTACTTTATTTTATATGTATACTTCATTCTAAATTTCATCTTTTTTATTTTTAGAGGACATATTGCCATACTTACCTACTCTAATGAATTGCTTGACTACATTTTTGACTGTGGACACTGAAAAATCAGCTATTGTGAAAGAACTTGCAGTAGAAGCTATTGGATCAGTTGGTAAGTGATGAAATTTGAGATCCTTTCTGTTATCCATTTTTATTTTGAATCTTTTAACATATAACAATACTTATTGAATAATGACTAAAATTTGTATGTATGCTTATTCAACTGTGCTTTCCCAAATTTGAACCAGGCATAATACTGTAAATAATGATTGCTTTATTATCATATTTTCTAAAATAGTCAATTTCAAAATATGCTTGAAATAATCTATTAAGATAAAAAGGGAAGTACAAATTTGTTCAGTTTATCTATTTGTTGAAAATATTGTGGAAATATAACTACATTCAATGGATTTAAGTTTGACTTTTATTTAAAAATAGTTTTAACATGAAATTTGTAAATTTAGTCAAATATGTCTCCTCTCCCAGTGATATAAAAAAAGTAGGTGAAATTAATTTTGAGGCATTTTAACTTGTGGAAATCTTTAAATGCCACTAGATGGCTCCTTGTATCCACTAGTTACTAGTTTTGAAATAGTATCATGATATATTATTTAATATCATGACCATCAGTTTACTTTATTCAACCTGACATTGATATTTTACTCATCGACTGTTGCAGGGGGGTGGGGGTATAAGAGTATTGTAAATAAACTCCAATATAGGTAAGTATTGTAACTTTCAACTCCAATATAGCTAAAAGAATCAATCTCATTTCTGGTCTCCCACCAAATTCATTTTTTTTTTTCCTCCCTTCTTTTCTTGTTATAACTGTAACTTCTATATTTTGCGTGCATCTTTCAGATATATTTCACACACTTCTCTTTTTTATTATGGAAAGCCTAGGTTTTGTTTTTTTATGACAAGAAAATGCTATATGTCAGAGGAAGAATGTGCTCTATGATGAATGAACTAATAACCTAAAAATGTAGCAAAAATGAGGACATTAGAACTTAAACTTTATTTTTTGTGATTTTTTTCCAAAGTTAAGCTTAAAGATGCAAAACTTCCTTCTTGTGGGATGATTCCTGGAATGGAAGCAGCCCATCATGAAAGTATTAATATAAAAATGCTATGTCTTTTGTTTGATTAATACTTTTTCCATTTTAGCTGCTGCTGCTAAATCAAATTTTCTTCCATATTTTCAACCAATTATGAGCCATTTGCAAAGATTCATCGCAGAAAAACATACAGATGAAACAAGACCATTACAAATACAGTCTATTGGTGAGTTATAAATAAAAAGGCAATTCATTTTTTAGTTAATTATCATGACATAATTTTAACTTGAGATTTCTTTCAATTGCAATTTTGCCATTTTTGTGGTAATATGATTAAAATATAAAATTTTAATTAATTTTTATGCATCTATCTTAATTTTGTTTTATCGGTATATTTTAAAATCATTTTGATAACAGATATATATTACTGTTTAAAAACCTTTGTACATTTATTTTGTAATACTGTGTGTATTGACTGATATGTTAAAAACAGAATGTCAGGCTTAAAAAGCATAATTCATATTTTAAATACAAATTGCTTTATTTTTCAGACACATTAGCTATAATTGCAAGAACTGTTGGGCCTGAAATATTTATGCCGTTAGCCCATGATTGCATCAAATGTGGAATACATCTGATGACAGAAATAGATGACCCCGATGTTCGTAGATCTTGGTAAGTAAACTTTTTTAAAATATTATTTATCTAAATTTTGTTAATGTGTTTAAAAGTTATTTTCATTTTCCTTTTTTTTTTCCTTCAGCTATGGATTATTCTCTTCAGTGTCAGTTGTTCTAAAATCTGAAATGGCACCTTATCTTAATACAATAGTAGAACGTATGCTTGAAAGCGTAAAGTCCTTGGAAGGAATTAGCATAAGTGTAGGTATTCATCGTTTTGCTGCATTTTACTATTTATTTCTTGAAATGCAATTCTTTAAACAAAGATATACATTGATTTCTATCATATGCTTGGAGTGATGTAGTTTTTGTGGAATTTATAATATGAACTTTTAAGTTGTTTATAATCTGCACTTTTTTTAAATTTTCTTTTTTATCAATCAGTGAAGTATAATTTCTTTACAACTGTGCTACTGCAAATTATTATAGATTTAAAAAACTATTAATTAATTTAAAAAATCTGAATGGTTATATAACGGAATTATAAATTTGAAATGCATATTAAAAATTTTTTAAATGAGGGGTGGGGGAAACTCAGCTTTGCAGTTGATTGTAATGAACTTTTAATTCTGAAATGTGGACTTATTTCTCTTATATGAATAGAAAGATTGACATTTTATTGTTTGTAACACATAATTGAATCAATCTTAAAAACTTTTTTGTTTTTAAAAAAGGTATGAATCAGTTAAATAGTTTGGTTAGTTTTATATTTATGTTGTAAAGTTTTCAATTCAATGTTATAGACAAGCTGTGGAGACAGAAATACAGCATTCACTCTCTTTGAAGATGAAGATGATGAAGAGAAAGAAAATGGTGATATGAATGATGACAACATTGAAAATCTGGAGGATGCTGAAGATGAGGATGATGATGATGTAACTGGGTAAGATTTTTTTCAATAACATAATTTTTTCAGAATTGTGAAAATGAATTTTTGTGATTATGTTTAGTAATACCATATTATATCTCAGCTTAAAGAATAAAATAATTCCAATAATTCTTTAAAATAAAGATGAGCATTTTACTTCCTTAATTATTTTTATATGAAAAATTTAATTTCTTAACGTTTTTGAAGCATTTGTTTGTCTTATTTGGATGAACAAAAATGGGATTTTTGTGAGGTATTAAATTTGTTGATTATCGAAAAGGGAATGGTAAATATGTTTGCTAAATATAATGAATTCAGTAAAAAAGAATTTTTATTTTTATTTGAAAATAATATTTTTATTGAATTTTTTAAAAATTAGAATATAGAAAATAAATTTTCTTGGGAAAATCCTGCAAATTTCCCCTTTGATATCTTGTTTATTTTTCAGTAAACAAATGAGTGAAAAATTTTACATATTAATGAAACATAAATTGATTGTTTCAAGGTTAAAATAATAACATTACAGGGAGTAACTAGTATCTGGAAACTACATTATTCTGTAATTTTGTTCTAAAAGTGTAAGTGTTTGTGTTTCAGAATTATACTTAGTTTTTTTTTTTTTTTTATAGTTCATTTGTTCACGTGTTTTATATTCAAATAAAATGACTACAAATTATCTGGCAGCCTTAAAGAATTCATATCAGTAATTTTTTAAATATATTTTGTAGGTACAATGTTGAAAATGCTTATGTAGAAGAAAAGGAAGGTGCCTGTCTAGCTTTAAAAGAAATGAGTGATGAAGTTGGGTGTGTTATTTTATTATTTTCAGAAATTTATTTTAAAAACATTTAATTTGATAGATATTTTGTTGTTTATATTTAGAATGTAACTTTACATTGTAAAAAATTGCCTTGCACAAAATTTGGTTATGCAATATTAGTATTAAATTCTATCTTGTCAGTATTGTCTCCATTAGCTGTGTAAGGAACTGTGTCAAATTTATTCACCTTTCTCTTAGAAAAAATTAAGAAAATGCAATTCGTTTGAATAGCCTGTACCCGTATGTTTAGCTTAAGGTTATATTATCTTGAAGGGGATAGAAAGGGGTTACAATTTATTTCTTTGCCTCAAGTGAAAATATATTTTTGAATATGGAAGTGTTTGGATCCTTTAAACAATCACTTAAAACAGTCATTGGATGCAAGAAGTGTATTCCAACTTATTTTCTTGGCTCCAGCTAATTTTGAAATGAAATTACTTTAATAACAAGTAGTAATAACCTTATAGTATGTTTGTTTCTGTGTATATGTATATAATGTAAAGATCTGAAAAAAGGAAATTTTGTAATTAAAATGTAGGTTAATTATAGTATTTCTTTAGTTCACAGTTAATAATTTTTTTTAGTTTTCTATGATCTATAAAAATTATAGTTTCGAATTTTAAAGAAAAGACAAACTTAATGCTTTTAAATTTAATGCATGTTTGTAATAGAATGTTTTCCTTTACATTTTTTTTTTTTTTTTTTTCACTTCTGAGATAATCACAGGTTCAGGAGAAAATTGCCCCTGAACCTGTGATAATTTTAAAATCAAATTTAGATGCTGATTTTTTTAAAAATTTGTACAGTTTAATAGGATTGTTTACTTTGTGTTTATAAATTATGTTAATTCTTACTTGGGATTGAAAATAGATTTATACCATAAATTTAATTCAAATGGAGTTAGCTAAATATTTGATAATAATATATATGCATAATTGGTTATTTGTAGTGTATTATTATTTTGTCTGATTCATGAAATTATTTAAAATTATGATTATATTTTTTAAAATAAAATTTAAATGTCAAAACTTGTTTTTCTGCTCCCTTCTGAATGTTTTTAAATTTTTTTAAAGGGCTCCATTCTTAAATTACATTGAAGTATCTTTCAATGAAGTTAAAAAACTAATCGAGCATCTGTCAGATGATGTCAGAAGAGCTGCAGTGGGCACTCTAGGACAGTTTTGTATAACCCTAAATGACATTTTTACTGAAACTGGAAATTTGGAATGCCGAGTTGGTAAGTTTATCTTTCAATTTCATTACTTAAATTTTTAATATTGAAAGTTTAATAATGTAACTTATATAAAAAGGACATTTTGGACTTTTTAATTGGCATAATTTTAGGAAAGGTATTAAAAATATTATAACCAATTTGAAAAATATCAGATAGGCTATTTGGTTATATTATTAAATTAGTTTGCTTTTAGCCATAATTAAAAATTAAAACATGCATTGCATAATTGTAAGTTTTGAAAGTTTGTGGATTTATATTTAAAATTAAGTTCTAAAAATATCTACAATTCTGGTTAGAGCAGATTTAAACGGATGTGTGAAAATGAACATTTAAGATTTGATATATAATATAAATTTTGAAGATATTTTAGAGCTTAATTATTAAAAAAAAAATCGCTTTTAAAATTAAATTTTTATTTATTGTTTATTCTTAAAATGAATAAAATGGTACTTTTATCCTGTGAGCAAGAAGTTATTAATTTACTTGTTGATTTTTGTTTCATTACTATAGCTCTTGAAACAAATCTGGGAATCTTGCTTCCAAAACTTTTTTCACTTGCAAGAGAAGATACTGAAAATACTGTTGTCCTTGCCTGTTTAGAGACTTTACAGAATATCATTGATAAAATAAAGGGCAATGCTTTGAATGCTAGCTATCTTGAATCAATTTGCCTGCTTATAAAAGATGTATTCAAGAACAAGGTAAAACATATTTTGTCAATTTTTAATATAGTTGTTGTTAAGGGTTATTTATTCATATTATTCAACTTATTACTAATATAAGGAAAAATTTATTTAGCAATTGTTTTTATTATGCCTTGCAATAAAATAATTTCATTTTATTATGGGTTTTAAATAACTTGGTGGATTTTTGAAATTATTTCTTATAATTAAATGTTATACTGTTTAGCTTGAGAGAAATTTTCCTTCCATTGTTAAAAATATTATAATTTAAAATCTTAAAAAGCATTAATTTTTAATTTATTGAGCAATTGAGTTATAGTTTTACTATGATTTATCTCCACCGGATAGTGTTAGTGTTGGATATAAAATATTATTCATACTTTCTTAAAATTTAATGTATAAGGAATTTTAGTAAAGTGCTGCAACTTTTTTTATACTTTTTAGACCAATTTTTATATTGCTTAGTCATTTTTTGAATCATCATATAAAAATTGCATTTATAAATTCCTTATTTTTGAAAAAGGTTTTTAAAATTTGATTTAAAGAGGTTAGATTGTATTTAGAATAATATCTAAAAAAATTTTTTGAATATTGAAGGTTGGCTATAGCCACCTGTATTATTTTCTTCTATATTTTATGGATACTGATTATTTTTTATACTTTTCTTAGTTGGCATGTCAAGATGAAGATACGAATGAAGATGAGGATGAACAAGAAGCAGAATATGATAATTTGCTTTTGGAATATGCTGGTGAATTGATTGCATCACTTATCAAAGTGGTACCTTGGAATCAGTTTGCCCCATATTTAGCTGGCTTGATGCCATTTTTGTTGTCAAAATCTGTAAGTTTATTTTGTTTTGCTTGTTAATAATTATTGTGTGGTGAAATATATAAGTGTATATAAATAGATGACATATACTGATTCTTGCTGAAATTGTTAAATAATTATGCTAATTTTTTTTTTTTAAAAAAAAGCACTTAACTTGTTCAGGATCATGATAAGATATCTGTGATTGTGGGATTCTCCTTTCATGGCTTATGTTATTAATGAAGACAATTCTTTATGATTTCAGCAAAAATATTTATATATGATATCGTGAGCTGTGATATGATATCGTGAGAATTCATGTGATAATGGTCCTGAACAGGTTAATAGTGGAAAAAATGGAAAATTCTTTAAATATTTAATTTAATTAACTAGCTTGCTGTGGTACCATATTTTAATTGCTTTTGTTTCATTACATATTTTTTTAAATACATGTATAAATATAAATTGAACAAGAAACAAAATTAAACAAAAAAAAAATCAATTTTATACATTAGAGTGAAACTACTACTTGAAAAGTCAAGAACATTTAAATTTTTGAATTAGCTATTTTAGATATTAGTTGCTCATTTTTTTTTTTTTTTTTTAATCCTGATCTTATATAACATACTAGCTGATATGTCTAACAATGCTTGGAGTGAGCTTTGTTTTTTAGTAATGGAAAATTTTAATGGTTTGATTTATTATCCAAAAAACGACTATTTTTTTATACTTCAGTTCATTTAAGAATAATTATTATCATAGGCTGAAAGCTAAAATTCTGTTTAATATTAACACTCAATCTCATCATATTCATAAACCAATTCTTAAAAAAAAATGAATGCAAAAGATTTTTGGAATGCAAAATCTATCTCTTGTGTGCAACTGTGTTTTAAAATTAAATGAAAAAGTTATGTTTTATCAAAGAGCTTTAAAACTCATAGTTCCTAGAAAAATTAATCATCATGATCAATTTTAAGATCTATAGATAGCTGTTTCCCCCATAACTTATTAATAATTTTAAAATAACTGCTCAGAATTTTGTTTAACATGTGAGCGACAATTTGTATTGTTTATAACTTGAAATGTGAGGGAATTCTTTCAATAAAGAATTTCGATTTTTGACCAATAGAAGCAAATATTCAAAATTATTTAAAAGAAATCCTTTTATATATATATTCCTCTTGATTTGGCTTCTTTAAATTCCATTAAGACAAATCTTAGGGTGCCTATTTCTTTTTTGCTGGTGCAGTATTAAGCATGTACAAAGAAAGCATATTTTTTAATCAATAAACATTTAATTATTTAGTTAATTGTCATGAATGCTTCCTTATGCTTCACAGTATTTGTATTAAAAAAAAAAAAGGAGAGGAAATCTTTTGCATGGTTTAAATTTTTAAGGAAAAAAAAATTGACATTTGTTTTATCTACCAAAAGATCTTGCATAAGTAGTACTTTAGTTTTATAAAATTACCACAAATCATTCCTAAAAGCAAGTTCTCTTCTATACTAATCTTTTATAAAATATTTAAAATGTTAATTTTTAAAAAAATTTTTAAATATCTTTTGAATGTTTAGTAAATTTTGTTATTATAATATAAACAATATTATTTTTTAATTTAATTTCTTTGATTGAAAAGTATTTAAAAAAAGTTTTGTATCTAATGAACTTGCAATTTATTCTTCAGAAAAAAGCCTGCACAGTTTCAGAAAAATCATTTTCTATTGGTACTCTTGCTGATATTGTAAGCTCAATGCAACCTGGGAGTGTAAGACCGTTCTTAAATCATTTGCAACCTGTATTCCTCAGTGGAATGAAGGAAGAGAATGAAGAAGTCCGAAGTAATGCAGTATATGGATTGGGAGTTCTTGCTCAAAATGCTGGAGATATTGTATTTGAGTATCCTTTGTAAAAAAAAAGTACTTTTTCTTACTAAATAACAATTTTAATTTTCTTATTAATTTCTTTATACTCCTATTATCTGGAAGTTTAACTTTTTTGTTATAATTTTGGTAAAACAGGTTTTAGTAAGATGCGTTATGAAATATTTAGGTTGTTTACTAAATTAACAGAATCACATGATTAAAATGTCATTTCAGTTTGAAAATTAACAAAATTAACTATATATTTCTACATTATTAACTTTTAGATTTCAGGCTATATAGAACTTGATATTCATTGAAATTGTTTTGAAGTTAAACGACTTAAAGGAAAGTTGTTCTTTGCTTCCAAATCATTAGCATTCTCTCTTTTATGAGTAACCTATGAGGTTATGTAATTTTTTTTAGAATTTAATCTGGTCATTAAATGTGCTTTGATATAGTGTAATTTGGAGAGTTAACCTCTCTGTAAAATAATATTATCTTTATTAATCTCTTGAGCATTTAATTTATCTAAACTCCTAATTAGATGATTATGGAGATGGCCTCCTAATGACTGACCTACTATTTGGGAATTTATTCCAATCCCTATAATAACATAAAGAACACTAGAGATATTAAGGCTTTACCAAGAAATTTTTGTATTTTAAATTACTTATTTTCGGATTAAAATCTAAAGATTCCATGTTTCAATGTATATGCCAGACACATCTTCATAATTTTAGAGGTTAAATTAACTCTGCAAGTAATGTGAAATTTATTTTAGTGGCTCAAATCCTGTACCAGTTTATATGCATAAAGGGTGAATATATCATTATGATAGAAGGGGAGGGGGTCAGTTTTACTATTATTTTAGGCAAGAATACCTTTTGTTATATTTTATATCTAGTGAATATCTTGAGATCGTTTTTCTTAACTTTCTAAGTCAATATCCTCTATATTTACAAGCTTTGTCAAATATGATTGCTTCAGAAGAAGATCCCAGAGCTAAGGACAATATCTGTGGGGCTGTTGCTAGATTAATACAAACTAATATTAATGGTGTTCCATTGAATAATGTAAGTATATTGTGATTTAGTTAATATTCATGTATTGCACTCTTAATTTAAATTTATTAATTTGCTTAAATAGTTAATTTTAAATTAATAAATGTTTGTATTATAGGTATTTCCCGTTTTTCTTAATTCCCTTCCTCTGAAGGAAGATCTTGAAGAAAATGCAACAGTTTTTGAATGTTTGAATTATCTATATAGTATTCGTTGTGAACAGGTAATTTGAATACATTTTTATTTTAGACATACAATGGCAATTATATAATTTGCATAAACTTAGAAAAAAAAATTGTTTGTGTTCATTATTTTATTTTCCTGTCAAAGGGTGATTTATTTTTTAAGTGTATTATTGATAATAAACTTCTTAAAAGCATAAATAATTTACCCTGAAATGCAATTAATTTATTAGAAACTTACACAGAATTATGTTCTTAGTTTTTTCAGAATATTCCCCAAATACTCAAGGTCTGCTCAGAATCTGCAGTTGGTGACAAGCTCAATGAAAGTAAGATATATATAATATATATATTGTGTGTATTTCACATGCTTTTGTTTTTAAAAATGTCGAAAGAATATATTTTGTAGCAGTAACTTCCTAGCATTTATTAATTTTGTTTTTGAATATATTTTTGTGCATTTTACTCTAATATAATATTAGCTAGCTATAATTCAAGATTCCTTAAAATAGATCAGAGTATATTACTTCTTTCTGAAAAACTTTTTTTATCTAGTTGAATTTTCTCTTAACATTATTTCAAAACAACATTTATTGTATATAGACTCAACTTTTCTCAATTTGGGAAATATTTTAATTTTATGGTTAAGTTTCATCACATTATGCAAAGAATTAGAAATTATAATCATAAAAATTTTTTTTATCCATTTGCATAAATTATCATTTTTATTAAAGATATGCTTTATAAAACTGTAAGTTTTGTTTTCTAAATTAAATTTACCCCCGGTTTTCTGGTCTGCTAGTTTATTGCTTCACTGATTTAATTAACTCAGCAGTATTTATTATGATTAAAAAATGTCCTTGAATTAATTTCATTATTTTTTATTTTTATTTCAGAAGCTGTTGCTTTAATGCGTACTCTACTGAATAGTATATATAATGAATTTCCTAATGACTTTGAATCTGTTTTAAAGACTTTGCCTCAAGCCAATGCTGAAGCACTTGCAAAAGCAAGACTAGGAGCATAATTTAATTATAGAAGAATCTGTAAATAATAATTTATGATGGTGAATCATTTGAAAATAAACTTTATTTATAAAATTTTGCAGAGTTTGCTTATTTATTGTTGTCATAACAAAATACACATTTTTTTTTTCATTTTGATGTATATTATTTATTGTATCTAGGATTTTCTTTATATATAATTATATAAATTTAAAACTTATTTTGAGACGTGATTTCTTTTCTAAAATATTACTGATCGAATTCTGATGTTACATTTTGACAAAATGATTTTTTAAAAATTCTTCAAGAATTCTATTAGTACAGTTTTGCTAACCAAATTACCCATATTAATTTTTATTACTCTATTTTTCTCTTGACATTATTTTGCCATATATATTTTAAGTTTATATTAGTTTTGAAAATTTTTGCAGCATTTTATTTAAAAGTATATCCATTGAAACTTACTTGAGAGCTTTAGCTCTGTGCTGTTGCCTAGTAAAAGTAATGAAGAAAGTGTTTGGATGATCAATTAATTCATTGAATATCTTTATAGAAATGAGTGCAATATGCATGATAAAAGTTTTATTTTGGATCAATATATTTCAGATGATAAATATATAACTTCTATACCTTTTATAAATAATTGCATTGTTTTGCAAATTGCAGAATTAAGAACCACTAAAAATATAGTGTGAAACATCCTGATCAAAATCCAAATTTAAACCATAAGATAATAACTTCTTAATTGAAGAAATAAAAAAAGATGCATTTTAAATATTTCACTCTGACATTTTTTTTCTGGTTACTTTATAATTTGAAATATATTAGCTGCCTTTTTTAACCAGTTGATTTGCCATTAATTTTCTTGTGTTTCCTTTTAATTAAATTCCTTATGCATTATTTGATATTCATTATTTCCACAGAAATATACTTTAAAGCATCAGATTGTGACCCAAATTAAAGCCATGTTATTTTAATGTTTTGTTCTTTATGTATGATTTATCTTAATAGAATCAAGTCAAGTTATTGAAAAACATGTTTATCTCATTCATATAACTTTTACAATACTGTTTTTCATCATGTAAACAAACTACTTGGGTGTTAAATAGAATCCTTGTCCCTTAGTTTTCTATAATGGTAGAAAATCTTAAATATGTAAGGGAAACAGTGTAAATAGTTTGACTAAATAGAATCCTTGTCCCTTAGTTTTCTATAATGGTAGAAAATCTTAAAATTAAATATGTAAGGAAATAGTGTAAATAGTTTGACTAATCTGCAGCAGTGTAATCTCTTATAAAAATGTATGCAAAAAAAAAAAAAAAAAAAAAAATTCTAAAAATTGTGTCAAGATTCAAAAAAAAAAAAAAAAAAAAAAAGTGCTTTTATTGAGTTGAGAAATTGAAAGGAGAGTTGTTTTTTTTTAATTTTAAGAACAGTGAAAATCATTTTTGTGTTTTTCAGAAATTATTGCAAGAAAATGTCAGAATTTTGCTTAATTTTTAGTTAAATTTTTTAAAAAAATCACTGAAGCATGCGATTCCACTCGCTATTATATATATGAAAGTTAGATGGCCTCAGTACAAATGTCCTAGAACACCAATACACTCATATTCTCCTGTATTAGAGATAACAGTATAATATTTTCCATTACCAGAAATTTTCTTCCGTATCTTGATCAATGACGTATATAAGTTATTCTTCATATTATGAAAGATAATTTCTTGCAGAATTTTCTCCAGTTATATTTTTTTTTAAAAATTTGCAATTTTTTCATTTTTTTTTCAACCTAATCAAATCAAATCTACTCCATCAAAAATAATATCATCTACCCTCTTCCCCTTTTAGAAACAGGTAGGCAAGAGTTGTCCAATTTTCTTTATAATGATGAAGACGTGATTGATGAATGTTATATAATGTATGACACTGTAAAATGTTAGTGAATGAAGAAAAGACTTTAAAAAAAATCATCAGCAAGAAGTGTCGATAGACTTTGCAAATGTTTACCACAATGAAAGGAACTAGGTTTCCAAAGAATATTTCAGATTAAAAAATTTAAAAATATGCTAAAATATTTAACAGTTGTGTTCTTAATAATAAAGATGGATTGCAGACTTTTATACTATCGGATAATATAAAATTCAGAATGAAGTGGGCAGAACCTTTTTTTCTCATTTTTATAACTTATCATTTAATCAGAGTGAAGTGTGCAGGTAACTTTTTCCTTGTAATTTTTGATTTCATTTAAAAAATATATAAAAGGAATTTTCTTCAATTTTTAAGTAGAAAGCTGATCTTTTCTTAGCGATTTAATTATATTATTTTTTATAATAGCATTGTTTATAAAAGTAATTAATTTCTTTTTAAGAATAGTTTTTGTATTTTATTGTAATCGATTTAAAAGAATTTATCTAAATAAGAATTTTAAATAGCCCGGTGTTGAATGTATTGTGAAACAATGATTGGTTTTATTTTGTAGGGCAAACTATATACTAACTTTTAAGTGAAATAATAAAAACTGAACTTTTAACAACAAACTCAAAGGTTGTGAAGGCATTTTAAGATACACCCTGAATTGAACATGGCATAAACACCCATTATAGCAATTCCTTTTTAAAATAGTAAAGCTGTTTAAATGAATTATTAAACATGGTGTCTTCATCTTGAATTAGATAACTTAAAAATTTTGTAATTGAATAAATATCCTTAACAAGGAAACCTCATTTAAAAAATCCAACTGAATTTCAAATGATTCATAAAATTATTGATTCTCTTATATATGTTTATATTCAGGTTAATATTTGTAAATAATTTATGAGTTTAATGGGGTGCATCATTTTGGCATTTTCAAGATTTATAAGGAAGAAAAGAGAAATCTTACTTTCCTACCATTTGAGCTAGCTGATCCATTTCATAGTGCAAGTTCTTATCCAGATTATCTCTGTTTGAAAATACCAAGATTCTTGATGTGTTTATTTTTTATGCTTTTATTTGAATGAATTTTTCTTATGTGTTTATCTGAAATTTTATTGGTTTTTCACTACTTTTTATGCTAGAGCTCTGGAATAATGTTTAGTTGATGATATTACAATATTTCAATGTAATCTGAATTATAAATAAAGCAAATTCCATAAGATAGATGCCGACTACCATTGAATTTGAGATAAAATTGATAGAAAATTCCACAATAATTAATATTTGGAAACTAAAGTAAGAAATAACTAAAAAAAACATGTATTGATATAAAAACTACTACTTAAAGTACTATAAAAGTTAAGCTAGGATGAACATCATAGAGAATTAAAATCTAATATAAATGTAAGAAGAAAGAATTTTTTGTACACTAATGCTGATGCATTAAATACTTTAAAACCATGTATGAATATCTATATATTTTGTTTCATCTTTGAATTTGAACAAGTTTCAAATGGGCATTAATCCTTTTGTGTTGTTTCGACTCAAATCATGTTTTTCATTATTTTAATGAAAAACATGAATCAAAGTGAAAATGCAAAAGAACTGGGGAGCAACATAAACATGCTACAGAAATTAACTTTTAATAAAGGAGAAATTGCATATGTCTGTTGGTTCTCTATAGGCCAGATCATTTAAATTTAAACAACCAAATTTAGTGCAAATATACTTTCAAAGGAGAGATTTTCACCAGGGAGTCTTCTCTTAAATTTTAATTAAAAATAAAAGATTTCAGAATTTTTCTGAATTAACTTTCAAAAATATAATTGCACAAAAATGATTTTGGCATTTTAAAAATTCTTTTTTCCAGTGATACAAATTTTATTTCCATGTAATTTTTTTTCTCTGATTTTAATAATTCTTTAAAACAAATATGCATAATTTTTAACATTTCATTTCACTGTTTCAAAGAAATTGAAATCATTTTATTGTTTTATCAAATATTTAACTGCACAAAAATGATTTTCGCATTTTTAAAATTCTTTTTTCCAGCTATACAAATTTTATTTCCATGTACTTTTTTTTTCTCTTTGATTTAAATAATTCTTTAAAAAAATATGCACAATTTTTAACATTTTATTTCATTGTTTTAATGAAATTCAAATCGTTTTATTGTTTTATCAAATGTTTAATTGAGCGATTTTCTTCAAATTTTGAAAGCTGAACATAACAGATTCTGTTTATTATCTGCGTAATTCTTATTCACATTGAATAAGAAAGTGAAGCTTGAGGGCCACAAGAAGACAATGCGCAATTCGTAGATAGGCTAACTCAACACGCTTGCAATGGCGCTATAATGCCATGGAACTGGATTCTGTAGTTTCTAAAATACATTCTTCGACAAATAATGTTTGTATAATTAATTCATCTACTATTGGATTTTCCTCTAAAAAAGATTGCAAAATTTCATTTATGTCGAATTTCTAAAATTATTATTAGTTACTTAAGAACAAGGAACAATTTTAAAACTAATCAATTATAAGACTTCTGAGATAACATGTTGCCGAAATAAGTTATATTTTCAATTTAAATAGACTGTATTTAATACTTCTAGTAATAATCATGTTGAATGTGTGGTGGGGTTGTACATTATAGACTAGAAGTACCAAATTTGGCACTTACATACTTTAGAGGGTCAAAAGGTAAATCTGGCAGCGATTTTTTAAAAAAATTTTTAATTGATTGAAAAATAAGTGAATTGTTGGTGTTTATCTTTAATAACTCTACAAAATGTAAGGACACAAAAATATAATTTTTATAAAAAACTAAAAATTGAAGGAAATTATTTTATTAATGCTTTAATAGTCATGCCAAAATTTTCTAAATTTCAGGATTTTTTTTTTTTTTTTTTTTTGCAGAATTTTTATTTATTACATTTTTACACTAAAATTCAAATTGTTTTCATTGCATCATCAAATATTTAATCGCTTGATTTTCTTACATTGTTCAAAGCTATCAAAGAAGGATTCTATTTAATGTCTGTGTAGTTTACATTACATCTAATAATGAAAATGAAATTGTGTGTCAGTCTTATCTCTGTGTTGGTTCTCTACAGGTCAGATTGTTTAACCTAGAACTACCAAACGTGGCTCCTATATATTAGGGTGTCCCATAAGTTTCTTTCTTAGTTCTAATATGAAATGAATACACAATTTTTACTATTTAAGATGTTTTTTATTTTGTTGTATAAGAATCCTTTTGCTCTATTACCTTCTTCCATCTCTCAGGAAATCTCATTATGCATTCTTTCCAAATGTGTTTTGTTTTGTTTGGTTTTTCCTGTGTTTTGGGCAAGAATAATTAATAAATAGATAAAAAATCAGTATTTTTGTTGATAAGACATTTTGAAAGAAATATATTATAAATAGTCTCCAGACATAAGTTATTTATTCTATGTTCTTAGACTTGCCATAGAAAATAGAACTTTACCTCTTTCCAAATTACAGGCTCCGCCCTTCTGAAAACTTATTTCTATAGCGTGATTGGTTGGAATTAAGAATACTGTTCCTGGTTGCAAAATGAATGTGCGCTTGTGAAATATAAAACCAGGCAATTGTGTTTTTGGATGTCATGGAATTTAACTATATTAGGATGGTTACAATGGTTATGCCCAGTAAACGGAACAAGTGTAAGGATATTAAAAAATTACGGATTTTATTTTTTGTCACAATTTGGTGTTTAAAAATATTTTTTGAGGGAATTATTAAATTATCCAAACGAGATTTAATTGAAATTAAATACAACCAATATTCGCAGCAAACCAACTAGTCAGCAATGGAGGCTAGTTTTAAATAAGTATAACAATTACAGACACATGATTTTTATTTTTATCACATGAATAATTTACATTCACAACAAATTAGCAACATTTAACAAATATCCGTCACAAAAATACATTTTGAAATTTGTAATACTTCTTTGGAAAATCTACTTAAATTTTACAAATTTGTTTATAAATATTACCTTATAAGATTTCGGATATGTTAATTCAAAATTTAGTACAAAATTAATTCATTACTGTATACATTTGAAAAATACTCCAATAAAAATATTTCATAAAAAGTGGACTGAACTTGTTGACTATCCACATTTCATTCCAACACATTTTTATGCTAATAGAACATAACTACACCATTTTTCATTAACTTCAAAATAGTTAATAATAGTTATTTTTGTTTAAGAATTATCTGATATATTTGTTATATTTTGTTTAAGAATAATTTTGTTTAAAAATTATATGACCGGACATAGTTTATTGTTATTATAATTTATGCAGAGGGAATTTTTTTTATAAACATTAAACCTTCACACACTACAGACATAAATTATTTTAAAGATATTTGTAGTTTTGTACAGCAGTTCTATCATTCTACTCACAACACACTTGGAATTAAGAATTCACTCGAAAAACACCACAACAAGAAAGAAAAAACTGCAAATGGACTAGAATGTAGCGCCGATTGAAGACCTTTTTTAAACATTATGGCCTTTAGCAATATAACAATATTTATATAGCATTTACGATTGACAATCAAGTATGAAACTATTTCAAAGCATTAAAATTTTTGAATAAACTTATTGTAAAAGTATTTCTAAACACTATCTATGCAAAAAGCATATCATTAAGTTGAAAATACATTTTCAATATTTAATATATAATCTATTATTTTATGTGATAGCAATCAATGTTGAAAAACTAATTCGAAAGGACAAATTTACACACATTTATATTCTCAGTAGACTCACCAAATGTTTTACAAATATTATCTGTCGATAAAGAATTCCAAAGTAAAACACTTAAAAGCGAAATTCCATAATCAATAAGAGGACTGCAAAATTTTAAATGCTTTATTCTGTCCCATGGGATAATACGACAAATTCAATACTTTAATGTAGAAAATCTGTAGTCAGTGTACGCAAAGAAAGCTTGTCCGCTGAGGCGATTTGGCATTGACTCTACTTTTTGGCAATTTCATGGTACTGTATAACTCTACTGTAGATACGAATACGAACAATAAATGAAATAAATTCATTACTACAATACCTTTAGAAACAAATTCTTTAATATTTATCTTAGTCTATGAAAATCATAAAAGAAATAGAATTAAAACAGCTATATCGAATTCATATTCAAACGATTTACTAGACATGTATCAAGAATTCATCAAATAAACGAAGAAACCACCAAACGATTACATTTTATACTAATCTAATGCAGGTGCATATTTCAAATTGTGTGCCTTTGATCAGTTTACACAATATAATATTAACACACATATATTTCATTGCATATACTGTATTGTAACTCGATGAACAACGTACAGTACTCTTTATGAAAACCACTGTCATTAAAAAAAGCAGTTCATATTTTTAAAGCCGAAAAATAAATAAATAAATTCAACATCAGAGCAGTAAATCTCTCAGAAAACAACAATTATCATAAAATACCTGACTAGAATAATTTGCAAATACAAATATAGTCTCGATTATCCGGATTATTTTTTAAAGCGAATTAATTATTATTATTATTATTATTAGAAACAAAGATTCAGAATTTTAAAAAGAATATATATGGTATAAACTAATCGGCAATTTTCAACTGAATTTGTATATTTCTTTAGCACAAAGGTTCAACTTCAAAAAGAATTTTGTAAGAATATGATGAAAAATAATTTGTCAGAAATGAAATTTTCTTAATCCATTCGTATTCTTGTTATTTCCCCACTTTTATTTGTAGCGTAAACGCATCGTAGTTCTGAAAGAGTGACAACGTAGGTTTTTTTTTTTTTTTTTTTAATTAATCGCGGAATTTTAACAACTATTTTGTATTCTTAATAGACTCTCGTAGCTGCTTTTTAGAAAATCTTTCATTTCTTTGATCGAAATTGATTCGGATAATCGAGATTTATTTTTATTCTAAAGCTAATAGGAAAATTTTCGAGAATAAAGCCATCATAAATAAAATAAAGGAAGGCTTAGCAATTACAAAACTTGGTGTAATATTTTTTTACAAATAAATCTGGGGGCATTTTTTTATATAAAATGCATAAAATTGCTTTTAATAAGCAATATTCAATACCAATTGATTTTTTAACAAATGCATCAAATTTTTAAAAAGCGAGTAACAACATACTTGGAAGCACCACAAACATCGCATTTAACAATAAGCATTTTTTTCCTTTTGAAAGCACAATAAATTTTAACAAACATTTCCACAGGCTTAAAATGAAAGGGGATTCTTCTTGTAAACTACGAAGGACTTTTTACTACTTTTCCTAGAAACAGGAAATAAAAAAAATGAATATAATTTATTTCTACACAACAAAATTTCTTTATAAAAAAGTTTATTACAATTTATTTAAATAAGTTAAAAAATAAATTACATATTGAATATAAATTGACTACCAACAACTATATAATAGTGCATTTCAACAATGCTTGATTGATGGTATTCGATGTCTTATTCCCTTCATATCAGCGCACTACCTAAACGACTCTATAATAAATGTGAATTCTTCTATAAAAAGTATAAAGGCCTATTTTTGTCTCGTCCGGTTAATGAGGTATGTTGTCCAAAGAAAAGAGGGACACATACAAGTAGTCTTCCTGCATGTAATCTTGATTGAGCAGATATCTTAGCACCTTACTAACCCATAATCTTAGTTCTATTGTAAAAAATAAATTTTAAAAAAATCTTAAATTGAAGCACAATAGTGATCCTTCTTGGCTGAAAATACTAGAAAATGATATTCTGCAGAGATTATAAAACTTGTCAACCTGAAATAGTTCTTTTTGAAACAGAATTTTTGTTATAAACCAGTTTCCAGAGCTCTTGGATTACACTACTTAATACATAAAGCCTTCTGAAAACACCAAATTGAGATAAATACTTTTCAACCTATCCGATCATTAATTATCTTAATGAATCGAATAAATGACTTCTGTTTTTCGAATTGTTATGTTTAGTAAGCAATAAAACCACACTTCCAATATATCTAACAAATATTTTATTTCATTTAGTACTTTCGTAAAAATCGTTTGCTATTTTTTCAGCGAGTATTTATTTTGTAATTATCGTCTGCTAATTATATTAATGATAAAATTTCTGATATGAAAGAAATATTGCATTAGATTTGAATCTGAAATACATAGAAAGTCATTTAAAACGTCTTTTTTTTTATACATTAGGTAATTCTTATTCTAAAATAGCGTGAATAAATTTAACTTACATGGTGGAGGAGTCTGTTCGTCTTTCGGATCCGTATCAGTACTTTCTCCGGAGGTGATCGATTTTTCCTTTTCCTTCGGCGCCTTTTGCTAAAATGACGAAAAAGCGATAATTAATATTCAAAGTGAACTTTCAGCATTCTTTAGAATAAAAAGAATAAATAAGTGAATTATTTAATTACTTGAGGTTTAGGTGCCTTGTCGGGAAGAAGTGTTATTTTTCCGATATTTTTTCGATCGTGCATCTTCTGCATAGCCTCTGCTACCTAAAATTAATCAATAATTTATTCTTCATAAATATCATCATTTTATGCAAAATAAATATTTTCATATATTGTGGAATTTTTTGCCGAAAAAAATCTGTATTGATTTTTTAAAGCCTTTTATAAAATTATTTATTGATTTTTTTAAATAAATATCCTTTTTTCATTTCTAAAGAAATAATTTTAGAATTTTAAATTCATCTCTATTGCATAGTTTGGGTTTCAAATTGTCATTTTTTTCTACCATTATATAAAGATTTGCCTTCAAATACTTTGTGAAGAAATAAGAGGTTTGATTCTAACAAAAGTTCCACACCTATTTATTTCAATGCTAAAGTTTTAGAATTTATTTAATATTGTTTAGTCGTTATTCAGTTGTTGAATTTTCTTGTTTTCTTACGTATTAAAAAATGTTCAGGAAAAAAAAAAACACTTCTCTAATTCAAAATAAATTCAGCAGTATTAAATGCCCCTATTTCTGCATTTAAAAATGTTAAATTAGTAAGTTTTAATGCTGTTTCTATTCCGTTCTGAGCTAACGAATGCTAATTGGCTTAAAAATGTACTTACAAATGTATTTATTTTCTCCATTAAAATCAAATCATTGTTTGAATTCAAATTTAATACGAAAAACAAAGAGAAAAAAAAATAATAAAAAAAAACAGGAAGTTATTATAAGTAAGTAAAAAGAATTCATAAAAAACATCTGTTTTTCTTTATATATTATCAAAACGAAACGGTTATGAAACAAATTTTAAAAAAATAGTTTAAGAGTAGGAAGGCAAAAGAAAAAGGGATAATAATATCAGTTTCCCCTAATTCTATGTTATTTCGCCATATTCTCCGCAATTTCCATATCGCATTTAATGCTCTGCCCTACATCAGGAAAAGGAAAAGTTAGATACTGTTAGAGTGCCAATTTCGGTATTGGCATTAAGGTTAATTATCTCTCATTCTCTCGTTGCCAAATTTCTGATAATCTGTATTAAATTTGCTAAATCAAATCAAGTTTTTTTTTAATTGTTAATTCTCAGTGTTATTGCTTTGGTACATTTCTTTACTTATAGTTATTGCTTTCAAGGCTTAGTTAGTATTCAAATTTTCACTTCAAAACGCCTTAACAGTACAATTGTAATTTCACATTTACATAGTATATATGTCTAAATATATGCTAATCTTATAACTTTAAACTTTCTTGTATATATATATATATATATATATATATATAGAGAGAGAGAGAGAGAGAGAGAGAGAGAGAAATTTATTTCAAAATATTCAGGTTTAAAGCATTTTTAATTAGGTATAAATAAAACTAAATATCATGTCTCGGAGATGAAGGACTATAGAGTCCAGGTGCTCCATCTAAATATACACACACAACTTTTTTTATACTAACTATTATAGTCCTTTACTATTTGCTCTCATGCTGAAAATGTCATATAGCGCCATCTCGCAAATTTGCAAATTTGTGTGGTACTTGCATTGTTGTCATAGGATGATAGCCTATTGGTACCTCAAAATTTTTTGAGATGGTGCTATATGATATTATAGGAATACGAATACGTTCGGCTCCCAACCAATAGCAACATTGCAATTATTGTTTTAACCAATTCGAATAACATGTAAAACTATGTGCATTCCTGATTGTTTTTATTTAAATGACTAGATAAAAAATATTCATATGTAACCAGTATGTGATTCGTATCTAAATATTTTCTCAAAAAAAAAAAATTACAATTTTACAAAAAAAAAAAAAAAAAAAAAAAAATGCTGAATGAAGTTTGGTTTTCCAGGTACTAAACTGTAATGAGAATTTCTCCATGAAGCATATGGAGGTAAGTATGACTGATTACCAAAAGAAATTGAAGTTCAAATTCTGATTCCACCTCCTGTAGAGAGCAAGAGAAAGAAAAAAAAAAAAGAGAAAAAAAATGTCAGAATTAACCTACATCCTCAAAGGCCCATTCGGAGTCTGTGGTAACTTTGATTTTCTTGTCTTCCCAGAGCTTAAAGACCTTTGACACAACTCCTCGCACGTACTCGTGGCAGCCTTGCTGATACAATAAGTGGCGCAAATGAAATCCGGCTAAGATCTTGTTCTCATCAAACAGCTTGATTGGGCTAACTTTATCAACTTGCCACCACTGAAATGATTAAGAAAGAATGACGCTCTCATTATAAGCATATATAAAGGCTTCATTTTATACAGTGAATTTCTTAGAGATATTAATGAATGCTATAATTATTGAGAGATTGAAATGATTAATAAATAATTTTGTGTACGTTTAATTTTATTAATATTATTTGTTTTCAGAAAATAAATCGTCTGCTTGTTAATTCAATGAAAATTTATTTATCGTAATTTAAAATAAGCATGATTTTTTTATTTGGTGTATTTTGGAAAGTAATGAGAAAAATTTCTTATTTTTAGAACAGACAATAAAAAATTACTATTTAATTGCATTAATAAAAAATAGGTTAGATTAAAATAACGTCGCCAAACTAGAAATTTTCGATGACGATAAATGGTTAAAAGTGTTGTCCTAATCTTTGTTTTAACTAGAAAACTTTTATAGTTTTATAGTTAACATAAAATTTTATAGTTTTGGAATACAAAATTAAATTTTAATAGTTTTGGATAGTATTTAATATTTGGAATGATTTGATTGACATAATAAAAAATAGGTAGCATACATTTTAGTTTTATCAAAGCATGAAATCATTGCATTTTAGAAAATCCTAGCTTTCTAAGAAATCACAATGATTCTTATCAACTACAAGCATTATCGACTTATTCTGATCTAAATATAACAGTCTAAATCTAAAGCTAAAATAT
Source organism: Argiope bruennichi (assembly GCF_947563725.1). Taxonomy (NCBI): domain Eukaryota; kingdom Metazoa; phylum Arthropoda; class Arachnida; order Araneae; family Araneidae; genus Argiope; species Argiope bruennichi. The sequence goes on from NC_079156.1 coordinate 53,484,519, forward strand.
CGAAGAAAGTGACTTCAATATACATAAATTTTTATTTTTTATATTTTGTTCAGAAAATATTGAATAAATATCTAATATTATTTATATCCAAATAAATATAAAACATAAAACCTTAATTGTGAAGATTAAGAGCAAATGCAATTTTAACAAGATTCGCACTATGCAAAAACGATTTCATATCCAATATACATATAAATAACTTAAAACAACAAATCATATTCCTTTTGAAATTTTAATAAGTTTCAACATTTAATACTTACAGATTTTGCGAAACTAAAAAAGCTTTTTGTTTCTCCAGATACAATGCTTGAAGTCCCTGAAAGATTAAAAAGAAAAAAAAAAAATAATTTAATCAATCGAGGATAAATGTGAAAAATGCAGCAACAATAGATTCTAAATAATAATATCAATACAATTTTTTAAGAATCTCTTAGAAAATTGGCATTTTTTGTTTTCTAATGATAAATTAAATTATTATCCTTGACATTAATGTAAATAGCAGTAAAAGCAGATCTAATACATTTTATATCAGATTGAAAGAAGTATAGTAAAATAGAAATCCAAAAATTTTATGACATTACCTTGAAACACCTGCACAGAAATTTCAGCAATTTTAAGATTTTAATCGCAGTTGCGCAATGTAAGTAGTAATATTAAAAAAAAAAAAAAAAAAAAAAAAAAAAAAACCGCTAAATCATAAAATTAAAATAATGTTATTACATCAACCATTATCATCAAACCATTCAGTTCCTGCGAGTTCTTTTGTAACAATCAGTCATTTTTTGCCTTTTAATTATATTATTGAAACTTCATAAATATTTCATGAAACATACCAACACGAACTAAACATATATCAACATTAAAAGCATAAAGATAATAACTGTAGATGAATTTTGCTTCTTTTAAATCAGCCACTCACCATTTCCACATACGAATGAAAATTTCCTGAATTAACACATTTAAATTTTCAGAAAACGTAACGATAATTCGAAAAGATCAATTGCAATTTACTCGCTGCTGTAGTAAAATTACTTAGGAACTATTGATTTTGATTCCATAGGACTATCCTAACTCGAAAGCTGAATCTACAATATCCAGTTCCTTGCCAATTTTTTTTCAGTGCATCTCTTATAAAAGCAGTAAAATATTTTGAGATCGATGGAACATTTTCCTTACCATATAAGACGTATCTACCAAGTGGTTTGAGAAGGCTGTATCCTTTGTTGACATCTTCTCCACAGACGCAATCGAGAACTAAATCTACTCCCTCGGGAAGCAATCTATTAAATAGCGCAAAAAAATATCATAAACATTTTTTTCAGATAAGGATTGAGTTATAATTCATAACCCTCTAGATAGGTGTAACTTGGGATGATTAGAATAATTATGCCACAGAAAGCTGTATTTAAGAATACATTGAAATCACCCAACTTGTATAAACCGATTTTTGCATCCAAAATTTTGACAATTTCTCGCCAAATGAGATAATCCTGACTCGTTATATTATGACTAATTTTTTGGCGAGTTTTAGGTCGGCTAGCAGGATTTCGATAAGAAAGTTCACCTTGCTCTTAAATATAAGAGATTGGTAATACTCGAAGGTTAAAACTATAAAGCTGCTTACATACATTTAAAACTTTTCTAGTCTTTTTTTTTTTAATTTTATCACACACAATATAAATGTGACTATAATGTTTACACGCACATGCAGCCTTTGCATTTGCATTAAATTTTCTCCTAATTTTTTGATCTAGCCAATTTTGTCAAAGGCAAAATATTATCTGATTTCAAATGTTAACGGTAATTTTTTTTTTCAGTAAAACAAAAATTCTTGTACCCAATTTCCAAGGAAAATCCTTTCAAATTCATCATGAAAATAAGGTCAATTCATGATCATGGCATTATCATAATGTGATCTACGTCAATTTAAATTTTTAATTTACTACAACATGAGGTAGCGCCTCACGTAACTGTAGAAACAATTCATTTGCTGTTCGAAATAATCATTTATTTTCAATTTATATTTTTGAATCTAATTCTAGTTCTTACATTAGAAGTTCAATTAATTTCTTTAAAATACCACACATGAGTACGGGTTGAATAAAATTAAAAGTATCTCTTTTAGAACACTGTACGCAGAAAAAAGAGCAATGATCTCAATGTTTTTAATCTGGGTATCTGGGTAAATGCTTTCAGTGTATGAAAGAAGAATGCTGTTAAGCATATAAATAATAATAATAATAAAGCTGAAAAAAATAAAGAGTTAAGTCCAGCATTTATTCCCCTTTAAAATTGTTATATGATTTTATATGTATCAATTCAATTAAAATTTTGGATATTCATAATATCCAAAAGTATTCTTTTAGTAACGATTACATATTATTGATTACAGTCGATAATTTGTAATTAATATGCATGATGGCGACGGTAGGACTGTTTGCTAATCTTACTTAATCTTAAAATTACTTAAGAATAACATGCGGTTTCTTGCTAAGTGTTAAAAAATCAAGCCAGTGGTCTAAAAATGCGCCCAAAATCATCACTTTGGCTTACAATAAATAGTAACATGTAACTTTTAAGATTAAAATGTAAATTTTCAGAATAACTACATTTTGGCAAGAAAGTGTAAAATACAAATTCAAATTTGGCGACTGGAGGTTACTATTAAGTTGAGCCTTTAGAACTCTTTTGCATTAGTTGTGCTGCCATATTCACAAATGCATATTAACGACATTTAGTGTTGTTAAATCAAATATTTTTTTTCCAGCGCCATGAATCGAAATTCTTCATATTCTAATCACTCCCTATTGTAAAATAAAGAGCATGCGTTACTTTTTAGTTTCTTGTACGTAGTCCTGGCTGTGATCAAACAAATGTGTAAAGTATTCAGCTATGGTCTCGTGCTTATGTTTGGATGCAGTCCCAATGAGAGTAACGTCGGGCACTGTTTTGCAGAGGGAAGCGACCGCTAAGCCCTGAAAAGAGAAGCGTGGGAAATTAAAATGATTAGTTAATGAATACTGTTTACATGAAAAGAATATGCATTTTTTTACATAACAAAATATAAAAGATAAAAAAGAATTCAAAATGTCATTTCAATAGAATTTTTTAAAAGTCTAAAGCGTGATAAATAAAAATTTGAATTTACAGATCAATTTTCGAGATATATTTAATTCAGATTCCATCAAAGAATGAGTCACAAAACTCATAAATCAACAATTTTTACATCATAGTTTATGAATTCAAATGATAGCTAAATATGCAATTTTTTTTCCTGATCAATCATTTTAATATATTTATTTCACATCACATTACTGAATGATTTTTACAAAAAGGCTATGACTTCATATAATAGAAACATATGATATAATTTTTCTGATCAAAAATATATTTAATATCTGATCTGCAATATATTTAATTCAGATTAAATTAATGAATGATTCCGCTAAAATAAGTCTGAAATTTACAACTTTAACCCATGAATTATGGATTCATATATCATTGGCATATGGCAGCCTTCGCAATACGTTTAATTCAGATGACATGGAAAAATAAAGCACAAAAAGTCGTAAATTTACAATTTTAACCCCTTGACTTATGAATTAACGTAAGCGTTAAACTATAAACGTTACTCCCTTAAGACGCATCCTATTTGAAATTTCAATTTATGTTAAAACGTAAAGGTCATTTGAGATCCTAACTCGAGTTTAAGCGATTTTTGTCTTTTAAATTAAATGCTATTATGAATTAACTACATATTAAAATATAAAAAGAATGTTATTTCATGTATGACAATGGCATCTTTTTTATATGAAGGAATTAAAATTATAATTAAAAAAAAGAACTTCAAAAAATATTGCTTATTAATGGCTTATATATTTTAAGAGTTCTTAGTGGGCAAAGTTAAAAAATGTTTCACCTTCAAAAGAAATTTCAGGAAAGAAATTAAAATTAATTATTTAAAAATATTTAATACTACAATTTTCAAAATCAACAAGTTTTCAGTGGGCAAAGTTAAAAAAATGTTTCACCTTCAAAAGAAATTTCAGGAAAGAAATTGAAATTAATTATTTAAAAATATTTAATGCTACAATGTTCAAAATCAACAAGTTTTCCAGTAAATCTTTGATTATTCGAAAAGGTAAACCTTTCATTATGTTCGGAGGATAACATTTCTGGTATAAAATCACAAGTTACTTTTATTATAATTCCAATTTACAAGTCTTGTTAACTAAACTTTAGATGGATTCATTGCGGCTTAATAGTCTGATATCCTTACCGATAACGCGTCTGATATATACAAACATTACGCAACCAGTCTGAAGCACGGAGCTTCATGTATTGTATTCTATTCATTTACATTTCACTCCCGCAGTGCTGACATTACATTTCGGTATTCAATTCCATGTAATCCGAAAGCTGTTAGTGATATATCTTCAGTCATAGGCTTTGATGGTAGGCTTCTCTGGGGAATTATTAACTACTGAGGGTTTGGATGAAATCAATACTACTATATGTTCCTGATATCCTTCTCCTATATGTAGATTAATTCAATGCCAAGGGAACAAACTTCTACTGTTTCAGAAATGAAAATATAACAAAGATACACTGTAAGATTATGCAGATTCTTCTTTTATTTTTTTTTATTAGTGTTTTTTAATCCATTTTAAGAGTTGTTATATGTCCTGCTATAACACACAAAAAAAGCGATGCATCTTTCTAATGTTGGAATCAAATGCATAATTTATACGAGAAACAAAGGAGCTGGAGCTAATTCATTTGGAAAAGCTGCGAATGTAAAAATGCGACTAGCCTCAATTTAGATGGTTCATACGAACAATAAATGGAAGAGGTAAATAACATGGTTTAAATGTCTATCACACTTTGTTTAAAGAATCTTGAATAATGATATATTGAAGATATCATGAAATTAAATAAGCCAATATTCCCAGCAAACTAATTGATTACCAAAGAGGGCTTGTTGCAAGTTCTACACTTGCTTTTTAATCTCTTATTAAATAAAAAGTTGACTAAAAGAGTTGATTACTTAATCAAATATTATTTTATAAATTAAATTGATTAAAAAAGCAACCATTTTCCTGTCACCACATATAATAGAATCATCTACTAATTTTATCGGTTCCCTCTTTCAACTTGGAGCATCCCCAATCGAAATCCTCCGTAGCCCTCCCAGAACTTGCAGATCTTGTCACCAAGGCTTTTGGAGGACTCTAATCTTTTGAATAACACTGTATGCATAGACACGACAACAACATCTACCAGCTTACTATTTCTGTCATATTTATTAACACGCTATTTTTAAATAACCATGTAATTCTACTACCCATTCTGTTTGTATCCTTGTAGTGCAGATAATTTAAATAAATTTTGTGAATATTTTCTTTTATCTTGTGAACAAAAAAAAAAAAATCTTTAATTTTTAATTTCTACAGTTATTACTAATATAAAACCACCATTGGAGGTCACGTTTAAAATGAAATTGATTGAAATTAACTTTAATGTGCCCGTTAAATTTGTATCACATATGGTAATCAAAACAAAGAAGCAGAGTTGTTGTTCTAGCAACCCTGTTACTGATTTTTGTTAGTAATCTTTTGTCTTGCAGAATTGTACACCTGCTATTTTGGTGAGTAATTTTTGCCATCCTTGCAGATCTTAAGATAACTTAAAGCAGCAAATTTCAGCCGAAGGAATTCATTCGCATGTCCTCACAGTCCACGTTCAACATCAAAATTCATTTTATACTGCGCAATGAAATGCTGCTACCAACGTCTATTCATCTTTATTTTGTCGTCAGGGAACTATTAAAGTATTCACATTGATTAGGTCTACTAATAATAAAGATGAATGTGTATGCGTGTTTATCTCTATCTCTCTGTATTAGAACTCTATAGCCCAAACCATTTGACTTAAAGCTACCAAATTTGGTATAACTTTAATGTCTGACCATTTTATGAAATCATGGAGATGAATGAACTGAAATTAAATATAACCAATATCCCGGGCTTACTAGTAAGTCAATAAAGGCAACTAGTTCATAATATATCTATGTTGTTAGTGGTGATTATATAAAAAAGCATTATTGCAAAATTGTGTTTATTACTAAAATTGGAAAAATTTATTAAAATTAAAGAAAAATTGTGCTTTATTATTATTATCATCATTATTATTTAAATTTGAAAGTGGTTTAAAATTATTTTTTTATGATAGCATGCTCGGAAGTTATTGAGCTAAAATTAATTTTTAATTAATTAAAAATGTAATTAAAATTTTGGAAAACCATTTCTTAATACGCAACTATTATCAAAGAAGTAGCTATGAGTCACGTGTAATAACAGAAAGTCTCTACAGAATGCTTTGAAGCAATTTTTCATTCGGCTTCATACATTACGCAATTTAGTTAATATGTAACCTGTAAACATGTCATTTTCAATCTCGTTGGACAAGATGGATTCTAGCATTGTTAGCATGAGTTTCAAAAAGAATCAACGAATTCTTTAAGAATCCTTGTGGAATAGACCAGTAAGGATTGGGAGCAATTAAACATATTTGGACCTACGAGTTTAGATTCCTTTTTAATGCTAAGGAATCATCAGTTCATCAAAATATTCTGGAAATTTACAAAATAAAATCCATCTGGAACTATTTGCTGAATCACAAAAGAATTTTTTAACGTGACAGCTCTTTCTTATTTGTGGCTACAACATTTTCAAAACTTGATTTCGTAAATAAAATAGAACTAGCAAGCATAGAACAAGAGAGTTAAATAAGTTAGAGAATGTCTGAGGGTCTCTGGTGGCAAGGTATATAACACATGCATCAAATTGAGAAAAGCCATTTCTAAAGATAGATTTTATTTAGATATTAGCCTACATAAATATACTTTATTTCATTGTACTTGGAAACACTGTATTCAATTTAATCAAATTAAAATTAAGGATTCATAAATAAACTATGCAAAATAAAATCAAACCCCATGATAATTTTTCTTATGTGTTTAAATTCTAGGTGTAATAGGATTGTAAATTTATTATTCTTTTTAACACTTTCTTAACTGTTTATTATAATTTGTATGTTATTTCTCATGACAGATTAAAGATTAACTTTTTATGATTACATTTGCTTTAGCTCTTTAGTTATCTAAATAAATCATGAGTGATTTGTTTTGTTATGTATTGCGTAGAATCTCTGAAAATCAAGAATAATGTACACAATAAATTTTCCAATCAAATTAATATTAAAAATAAAGAATTTCGAATTATTGATGAAATTCCAATTTTTCATCTTTCTGGTAACCCTCTAGTTCACTATTTTTAAATTTGAATATTTTTCCATAAAAAAAAAATAGGTGTATTATAAAACTTCCTTTCGTTTCGTTTTAATGATGGAGAAATCTTATTTTCCCATCTTTAAATAATTCTGCTTAACATCAATAATAAAACAATTGTTTAAAAAATTTATTTATATTTCATTAAATGTGGAATAAAAAATATCGTTTGCTTCAATTGCATTCGTATAAGAAATTTGCACTTATAAGATGACTGTTAATGATATCCAAACATTCATTAAAAGCTAATTTCCACAACTTTTCCGCCTTTTTTTATGTATAATAATACCATTTCATATTTCACAAATACAATAATTATCAACAAATAAAAAGAAAGAAAAAGAAAAACAGTCTTACAAAAGTCTTACTTCCTTTTTCTTGCATGCTTTTTTGTCAGTATTAATTTCTGAATTTCTACATGTGGAAAGAAATCGACGGAATATTTTTTTAAAATCTGTTAATAGCGCAATTTAATTGTTTTAAAAATCATATATACTTAAAAATTCATTCATGGTATGTATTGAGAGTGAAATTGAAAACTTTATAACAAAATGAAAGCCAAAATGATATAGTATTGCATTTTAAAAAATCAACAAATGATTTTTCGAAAAATAATAGTTATTACAAATAAAAAAAAACGTAGTCACAGCGAAGGAGATCGTTATATAGAAAAGGATTAATGTTCAGTTATAATTAAAAACAATAAAGTAAAGGTTGCCCTAATCTAAGCCGTACGAATTTTTTTTATATATATTAGATATCATATTTATTAGCTTATCGTGTATATTAATTTATATTATAAAATCAGTTTTATGTAGTTATTGTTACTGAAGATTGAAATTTAATTATGAATCAAATTTACAAAATTATAATTCCATAATTCTATTTAGATGGGTATTTTTTCTTTTTTGCAATTGATCAAGGTAAGGTGTTTGAAAGACTTTACTTTTCTTGAATAATAACAGTAAAAAAAATCAGTATAATTTTTAATGGCGATAAAGAATTTGCAATAGGCAGTTTGCAAGACTTCGGGTTTTAATATCAATTCCCCCCCCCCCATATTCCAAAGTTTATACTAAAGTGATGCACGAAACTTCATTTCAAGTACCTCTTCACTCCAGAAAAGAGAACATCACGATTCAAAACAATTCATCTGGGCATGACTCAAATTTAAAAATCCTTATCCAAACGAGAATGTTAATGATATAGATTAAAAAAAATACTTTAACTATTTATTATAGTTTCAAAATGAAAGAGTAAATAATCAATTTAATTCATATCAACAAAATTTAAGCTAATAATACAATCGATGTTCAAAAAAAGTCACAAAGTCCAAACTTTTTGAGATTATAGTCAATTTAAGTATAATTAATTTTGAGCTGTTATGAAAAATAATTACAATAATTTTACAGACTTTTAACTCCGACTGTTGATTTACTGATGATTAAATAACTGATTTATATCATGGAATAATTCATTGGTAAATTGCCTATTATTGCATTTCTATTCGAATTGCATTAGTGTCTCAAAAAAGTTTTGTGTGCGTGTAAATTTAAGGACTTTTACTGGAACTCCGAAACAATGCAATTAAATTTAAGAAAATTTGTATTTCGATTAGTTTCCTGCTTCGTTATCGGTAAAACTGTTGAAACAACCAAATTAAAACTTTCATTAAAATCGTAAATAAAGATTTAGAAACTTCTGACATACAGAGAAAGAAACCTTATAAACTTGTAATTAATTAACTACAACCATAAATTGAATATCTAAATCAAATTCATTGAATAATCAACCTTGTGTCTCTTGAAGGTAGTAGTTACGTCTTAATCGGGCCAGGTTAGTAATTAAGGATTAAATTTCGTTGAAATTTAATAACAGAAAGGGGTAATCAAAATTAGCTATTATGCTCCACCCGCATACATTTGGTTAAATTGAATGATCGGAACGTCTCGACAACATAGACTAAAACTATAGTTGAGTTATAAAAGCCATCCACGCCCACAATATAACCCACTTCCATAGGAGGCACGTTCTGTGTTCGGAAGAAGAGAGTAAACCCCACACCGTTTTTATAACCACCAGAGTAGCGAGAATCAATCACTATACCTGAAGTGTTTCATCCCTATATCTGAGGTATATCCCTGATGGGATTCACAAAATATGATAAAATCAAATTTACATAATGCATATCAAATTCACGGTGTCAATTTCATTTTAGAATCCATTACGCATTACATTAATAATAGAATGTGAATGATCTCTTGAATATACTTAAATCCTTCGATGCTGTGTAATTGAATCATAATCGTAATGAATATTAATTATGGATGGTTAATGTCATAGAAGGGAAATTGATAGGTCCATGTATCGGATAGGACTTCGATTTAATTAAATTCATGTACAGTAATAAGATCTGAAGAAAAAAATTATTTTTAACAAGTTTCAGCTTCCTTGGCTATTTTTTTTAGTCATTCGTTTCCTCATGTTTTAAAATCTATGCTGATGAGTTCGAAATATTATGTACATATTTACATGTAAGTAAATGTATGCATATGCAGTTAGTACATTTGAAATTATTTTATTTTTATTTTTAAAAGAAGAATTTTCCATTTCTTTTGTTAATAAAGACGTGTGTTTATAAGAAAATAATTTTAAGAGAAACTGCTAAATATCTAAGGGAAAAATGAAATTCTGAAAAGGTATGTATAAAGCATTCTCATCTGAACATTATGAAATTAAACGTTAATAGAAAAAAAAAACAAAGAAAATGCTTGGAATTCTCTTTTAATATAATAAGAACAAAATACTGTACTTTTTTAGCAAAGATTTAAAATGGGTAATATTAAAATCAAATTTTATTTTGAGAAAGAGCCAATTTTTTCTGAAGCACTGCTATAGTTAAAAAATCTAAAATAAGAAAAGACAATGCATTTATGTAAATATTGTTATAGAAAAGTACTCTAAGTAAATATTAGTTTTCATCAAAGAATAGAATGTTTGAAATGTATGGAAATAGTACTTTCAACATTTATTTCAAGGGAAGTAAAATTTTTCTTGTAAAGGAGGATTTCTGGTGGTTAAACAATGAAGATCTTTCCAATTACTGAAAGATAAAATCTATGATCTCTTAGATTCACAAATTTGGTTGCGATTTGTTGTCATATTTGATTTTGCTTATACAACCAAATTTGGTTTTCCGCAGTTTAGAAAGTTTACTAATCCACCATGAAGGAACTGATGTGTTGATATTTATGAATAAATGACATCCTTCCAAAATAAATCGGAATCATAGAAAAAATATAAATATAAAAAACAACTAGCGGCCAACTATGATCAATTTAATTGTAGTTCCTTATTTCATCGTCAATACCTCCCATTTTATCTACAGTAACCTCAAGATATGAAAAATAGTGTCTTTGATTTTATTTTGAATTAGTAAAAGCGAATCATTACTTTTATTATTATATCTTAGAATAAAAAGGTACTATTTAAAATTATATTTGCATAGTGTTACGAAATTTCCGGGTTCGTTTGGATAGTGGGAGTTATATGGTGTGGAGAACGTTCAATCAACAGGCGGCAGTAGAAAATAAAACAACGACATTTATTTACACGAAGACACACAGGACAGGGCAAAGACAACAACTATATACAGCACAAAAGACGATTATCTTCAGCCGAGAAATGCAGCATACAACAGCATACACAGCAGCATACAAAACAGCATAAACAGCAGCATACAACAAGTCTCTACTGTAGACAGTAGCGCATAGCTTACTTAGTTCTTCTCTCGATGTTTCGGGTATAATCTATTTTGCCGCCAAAGTCTCCAAATTCATCGCCAAGTCGCCAAATGGTCGCCAAGCTCTGGGACCTCCTATGGAACCAACTATGCTGGGAAGCCGCATCGCAGGTTCGTAACAATAGTAAGCGTAGAGCATTTTGAATGATTGGCTCTATTTTCAAAGTTGCGATATTGATTGATAAACTAGTGCAGTTAATGAGGCTGAAATCTTTATCAAGGCTTTATTTTGCTATATGTATTAAAAATGGTGGTAGGTGGAGGAAGGATAATTATTAATGACGAATTTATGGGTCATGACTTTTCATGTGAAATAAAAATGGGCAAAACCAATGCAGTGATTAGAGCTCGGGATTCTGTCAAGGTTTTTTCTCCGTAGAAAATGTACATTGAAGAATGTACAGGGATTTGAGATTTCTTTAAAAAAAAAGGGGGGGGGAAGTAGGGTGCAGGTGACCAATAGTGACTTATTTAGGTCATGAACTTATATATGATATAAAAATTGGTGAAGCTGATAAAGCGGCTGTGGTCAGGATGTTGTTATGCTATTTTTTCCCTACGAAAATGTACAGTAATGCAGAATTTTAAAGTTTTTTTTCTCAAAAATGACGAATGGAGATCCTGAGAGCAGGGATCATTGATAACATGTTTAGGAATAAGAAGTTTCCATTTATTCAAATAATAATATGAATGTATGTGTGCGAGCGTGCGTGTGTGTGTTGGCGCTGTACAGGCCAGTTCGTTTGACCTACAGCTGCTAAATTTGACACTTGTATATATTGGAGAATAGATATGTGCACCTAGGAGCGATTTATTTAAAATTTTTAATTAGTTTTAATTAATTAAATTAATAAAGTGATTTTTGGCGTTTCTCTGCAATAACTTCTAAAAACATCAATGCACAAAAAATACATTTCACATCGTTATAAAAATTTCAAAATTGTTTTTTTACTGATATTAATTTAATTGTAGTTCAAATTTTTGCAATTTTTGAAAAATATCCCTCCTTTTAATTTTGTTCAATAGATTGCATTATTGCTCCGAAATGCAAATCCTTTTCATTGTTTCATCAAGTATTTAATCGCGTGATTTTCCTCTGTGGTTGAAAGTTAAGTAAAAAGGATTACGTTTAATATCTGCTCAGTTTACAAGGAAAAAAATGGTTACAATATCGATTAGAAGATAAATGAACTGCATATTTATATTATTGATAAGATGTAATGGGACTATCTCCATTAAAAAGATTCATGAATATAATACACCGATTAATAAAGTTTATTTAAATCAGACAATTAAAATAGCAAAGCTTTAATGTCAAATAATTTGGCGAAATTATAGGCATAAAGTTATATTGGAGCAATTTATCTGAAGAAATATGCAACTTAAATTCTTGACGAGATAATTTTTCGCTTGAGAGGACCAGTATAAAATATTTTTTTTTCTTTTCGTTAGACAATTATTTGAAATGTATCGATGCGTAGAATTCAGAAACTGTACACAACGAATGCAAATGGATGTATAATTCCATGATGATACAATATTTTATTTCGTTCAGATTTTTTATTATAAGGATTATTTGTGATATAAATCAAAAATCCTTTCCATTATTTTTAGAGCAATGTAAATAGGTTTTCAACATAGGCCATACTGATATGAACAGTTTTCATCAGAGGAAAATTCAGATACACAGTAATATTAAGCCTTATCTTCGCTCTAAAATGTCATCGAAAACGACAAATAATACAAAAGTACTGGTGGCTAAAATAATTCATGGCATGATTACAGATCTTACATATTAATTCCGTGATCAAAATGACGCCATATTGACTTCATCGTTAAAAGTTTGCAGAATAAAAAAATTCGTTTGGATCAGCAAATGTAGCGTTTTTTTTACTTATTTTATAATTGGTGCATACTTGTATTAATCAATTCATTTCTATGATTCATTAGTCCTTTGAATGATGTTTTATATTGAAATGCATATACTTGAAATACATATTTTTTGAAATCGTAGTTAACTGTGATTTTCAAATTTTTGATGCCTTTGCATTATATTTTGTGTTTACGGCAATGACAGTCGGCGTCCTGGCATAGGGATAGCGCGTCTACCCCGTGATCTGTGCGTCCCGGGTTCGTGTCCCGGTTTGGACATGGTTGTTCTATCTGTGAGATGAGCGAATGTGTCCTCCTGTAAAAAGGGGTTGTGCAAGCGAATGAGTGATCCGTGAGTAGTCAAGTCGTACACTTGGCCCAAGATGGCACTACAATAAAAACAAGAGGCGCTCCCCTTTAGGCTTAAATCGGCTGTCTTCGAACAGTGGGCTTGTCCATGGCAAGTGCCATAAGAAACAACAATAAGGCAATGACATTTCACGAGGTTAAATTTTGTTACAAAATAGATAACACTTTTCACTAAATTGATTTTTTAAAAATTTAGATTCAAATTGGACTTTTTTTTAAATTAAGTGATTCATCAAATCCTTTCTTTGAATAAAATAGAGTAATCAATGAAACGATTAAAGCAAAGGGAAAGATTACTCACAACACTTCCTCCAGCAGAGTGTAGCAAGACTTTTTGTCCCTTCTGTAGATTTCCAATGTCAAAAACCAGGCAGTAGGCAACGACGTAGTTCATGAGCATTGAGACTGCTTCCTTGGGCTCCATACCAGACGGCAGTGAATATACATATTTGGCTGGAACACAGACCAACTCGGCCCACGCTTTGTACTCCGTGAGGGCAACCACGCTATCGCCAACCTAAACCAAAAAAGAACACACACACACAAATTTGAATTGTGTTAATTCTATCATGTTAAAAAAATCCCATAACTTATTACAGGAGAAAATATACGGATACAATATAGTTATTTGGTGTTTCTTTCAAAATAACTACCCACCACAACTATTCATTTTTGTCATCTTTCATACGAAGATATGTATCGATTGCAAACTTGCCTTCTGTCCCTGTTACTTTGCCTATCATTTTCATAATATTTAGTTTTTATATTTACAGTCATTCAACTTTTCTTATTTTTTCTTTATAATTGTAACATTAATGTTATCTGGGTTTAATATAATTACATTTATTATCTATTTAATCAGTTAAGTGCATTCGACGTGTATGAACGTCAATCTAAACCTTCATTTAGGCTCGGTTGAAGTGCAATTTTTTTTATCTAATAAAAAAGATGCCTTATTCGCTTTATTACCATTTTTTGCAAAATTTATTGTGCTAACATTTGTATTACACTCTACGTGTATATGTGTCGTATGTACATCGAATGTAACACCAATGGTTGCTTGATTTTAAAAATAAATACCACAGTTAAATGGTTAATATAATTTAACTATTATAAAGTAAAATATATTAAAGGCTTCAAAACTATATAAAGTCATGCTACTTGATCAAGGAAGAATCAGCGGATCTTAGCAAAATGGGTGAGCTTAATGTTTTTGAGACACGGCTCAAAAATCAAATTGTAATTTCAGGAAATCAAATTCACGAAATTTTGTTGTGATTTTAAATAAGAAGACATGATATAATGTCAAGTCGAAAGATTTTTCTCATTGCTCGTTGTACTTTTTCGGAACTCAAGAATCTTCAAGCAAATTCTACATTCGAATAAAAACGGTATATAAGACGTATTCGTGGGAATAACTTGGTAATGGATATACCACACTGTGATGTTTAGATCGGTAATTTGGCGCTGGTAAAGACGTGAATTAACTCAGTATTGTGGCAGAACGCCCGCTACTAGCTTTCAATGAGTCCTTGTCGTTTGCGTCTCCCCAAAGTATGCCAATGATTAAGGATAACATCTTTTTCCTTCGTCACTGTCTAATAATGCAGAAATGGTTTGTTTGGGTATTTGTTTATTTTTGATACCCCCGCTATAAATCAGTAAAAGAAAAAAAAAGTGTAGCCAACTTGGCGTTGGTGTAATCTGAAAATCTCAGAATAAATTCTCGAATTCAACTATCTTAACAAGATCTTAGTTTAGGGATTAAATGATCTTGTCGTAATCTGAAAATTGTCAAGTAAATACATTATCTTGGTGTTCTTACTACAGTTTGAAAATCCTGAAATAAATCTGGAGGTTGGAAATAGCTAACTTTTTTGCAATCGAAGAAAAATCACAATCTTTTACGCATCATGGGAAATTGTAAATGCTTGTAATGTTACGAGCATGTGCTATAGGCATTTCAATTGTATGAAACTGGTTTTAAAGAATTGAACTTGAGATTTTTTTCTTTTTCAGTGGGAAAATACATAATTAATTTAATTTTGAAAAATATTTTTAAAGTAAAGTAAAAAAAAAAAAATATCTTTTCAAAAGTATTAGCATATGCCATCAATGGCGCTATAAAGTTAAAAAAATATATAAATCGAAATATTTGATTCTAAGTTCTTTTCCCTTTTTTCTCCCAGCGTAAATTAGTAAAAATCGCGATGGAAGTTGCCATTTTAAAAGTCAAGTAAATAAAATGAGGACATTAAATCTAATTTAGTTACATGATGGCTGCCAAAAGGAAACTCAATTAATCAAAATGTTCCTAAATATTTCCTTATTTTTACAGAAAGAATAGGATTATTTTTGTAATATATATATATATATATATATATATATATATATATATATATATATATATATATATATATATATATATATATATATATATATATATATATATATATATATATAAATTTTGAACCTGCAGGTGTAAATTCTCTTTATTTTGAATCTTTATTACATAATTGTTGTATCCAAAGTGATGCACATTTTTTTGATAATAATAATCTTTATTTAATGATAATTTATTTAGTAATGACTTTTATTAGTAATTATAATCTTTATTTATTAAAATTAATTACTCTTCATTTATTAGTAGGCTTTATTCAATCAAAAATTGCATGTTAAAAATAAATCTCTAGCAGATGCTTTGAATTTAAAACTTGATGCACTCATTTTTAGATATACATTTTCCTGATTTGATTTCTTAAATTAATCAAATCTCTATTGTGCTTCATCAATCATTTGCCACTGTATTTGTTAATTTTAATATGAAAATCTCATTGAAAATTATTGTGTAAAATCTGATGTACCGAGATAGTGATCCACTTTGTTGCGTTATTTAATATTTTGAAACACAGCTCTATATCTAAAAATAGTTCATATCATCAATGAGTCACTATCAATGCATGAATACTTTTTCTTATATTGGTATTCACTTTGAGATTTCAACTGGAAATCTGCTAGCTAATATTAAGAAAATCCTTTTCAACTATCATTTATGAAGTGTTTTTGTTAAATTCTGGCTTTATAAGTGTGGGACCATTCATTGGCGTCAAAGCAAGCGTCTTCAAAACTGAACGAGTAGTATAATGTTACTATTTGCCCAGATTCAGAAGAAGTAAAATATTTTATATAAAGACAAATATATCATCTTTATAAAATTTAAGCATAATAACAGATCTCCAATTTCACCTCGATAATACATCATTGCACTCGCTAATAAGGATCACATGATCTTTTATTTCGCAGTTTTTGTTGTTATATCTATGTAGATAATACTATGAATTATAAAACAATATTATTTAAATTCCTACGTATTTAAATGCAGAATGACAAAAAATGATTTACTCACACATTATATATATATAATGATATTTTAATTCTAATTCCAATTTAATTAATTTCCAAGACTTTATCTTAATTTGGCCCATAGTAACTTCATTCTAAAAATATTCTCTTATTTCGTGATCTAATTCCACTTTCGGTTTAATTAATCCCTTTGTAAAAATTACTGCGCAATCAATCTACGTCTCAAATGAAAGTGATCCCTTCGGTGCCCTTGAAAAGGTGTCAAAGGTCACCACGTGTATTGAATTGGCGCATGGCCAGAAATCCAATGCGCTTCCTCAGGCATTTAATAAAGATGTTTCATATTCCCTATCTAAAGTTTAACAAATTAAAAATAATAAAATTCAAATTTAAATTTCTCTTAAATTTTTATTTGCTTTGAATACCTTTGAATAATACTAAATATATATTTATGAAAAACCAAAATGTGCAATTTAATTTGCTTTGAAAGCTCTTTAAATAATAATGAATGAAGTTTTATAAAAACCAAACATATGAAATTTAATTCGCTTTGAACACTCTTTGAATAATACTAAATAAAAATTTATAAAAACAAAAATGTGTAATTTAATTTTTTGTCATCAATCTTTTAAATATTCTAATGGATTATAACAAATCCTAAATCATTACAAACTGCAACATTGTAAAGAAAAATTCGGTTACTGTACATTAAACTCACGTGGCATAAAAATGAAAAAAATTATTTTCCAGTTCGATGTAGCAGAAAAACGGAGTGAAAGGAATAAAAGAAAAATGCTACCTTAAAATCCGTGACGCCTTCTCCGACAGCTTCGATGTTTCCGGCGCACTCAAATCCCATGACGCAGGGTGTTTTCGGTGGGTTATCTATCGCCCCCTGACGAGCCATCAGATCCAGAAAATTCAGACCACTAAAAGGATGAAACACTTTTCCCGTCAAAATATCAGAGGTTACACTAAAAGCCAACAAAAATGCTAAAAGCTATTGAAATCCAAAATAAATAAATAAAAAAAGATTTATAAAAAGGAAGCTTTTTCCAGTGTACATAAATATGAAAAATATTTATTCGATCAGAAATCTGGAGATAAAAGCAAACACCGTGAAACTCTGAGAAAAATAATTTCTAATAAATTAGAATTGAATTGCATTTATGTAATAAATAGAATTAAATTCATAGTATGTTTTAATTTTTTTTTTAAAGAAATGTTAAAAATTTTCGTTTTTTTTTTTTTTTTTTTTTTTTTTGGTATTTATAAAGTACTAATTTCAGTGCCTAGTATGTCGAAGATTTTTAATGTAAGCTCCAAATTTTTGTAAAAGAAAAAAAAAAACATTTTTATATTTAAATCTTTTAGTAAAAAGCACAAATATGCTTTTACAACTGCATAAGTATACTTTTTAAAAAAATGCTTATTTTATTGTTTTCTTCTTTTTATTTTTTATCTAAATTTTGTGTTCATAATTACAATTACTATGGAAAACACAATCAATTATAATTATGGTAGGACACATTTGATTGTTATTGACACCAGATGGCGCAGCGAACATGGAATCAAACTTTTATATAATTAATCGATTAGTGATAGTAAAGTTCTAAAAATAGAAAATACTGTATCGTCATACGGTTCATATTAAGAAATCACTCTATAAAATTGCTCTCTGTTAAAACCTCTCTTTCTTTAATTTCAAAATTCACATCCATTATGAAGGACGTAAAAAGTCAATTACAAAATTTCATTTTTGAAAACATGAATAAATCAAAGTAAATAAACAATAAAACATTTATAAACAAAATAGATCGCTTCTTTTAATTATTTTCTATATTTTTATTCAGAAAGGTGGAGAGCAATTATTTTTCAAATTCACTACTAGATGGCGCCATTTTACCAAATCAAAATCTCATTATAATATTCAATAAATATATGATTAAAATATGAAAATTATAAGATGGAATATTGTGAACAATCCATAAATCTGCAAAATTTTAAAACTTTAGACCATAAGAAAATGAATAATAATAATAATAAATCAAATGCAAAATTGCATTTTTATAAGCATGAAATACATCAAGTTAAATTAAAAAGGCTTTATAAAAGTGTGAACACAGCATTTATCTCGTTGATGAACTTCAAAACATTCAATAAACCACAGAATGAGTTGTTTTCTTACTTTCAAATTATTTTAGTACAATTAGAAATTCAATTAATTAATAAAATTATATAATTAATAATGTGTGCAATTATATTATATCCAGAAAATAGATTTAAAAAATGTAGCTGTAAAAAGTTATTTAAGCTATATATTATAAAATTTAGGAAAGATATAGAATGCAAAGTAAATTGGAATATCTTTTCTCTGAAAGTAACAATTAACAAAAAATACCAATTTCATTAAAAAATATTCATTTCAAACAAGGTCAAAAAAAAGTCGTGTGAAAGACAGTTCAGATCCTCATTATTTGTTTAATAAAATAAGTACTGCTTTCGTTAGAAATAGTCGGATTGTATCACTTCACCGGATTTCAAAAAATTCATATCTATTATTGAGCAGTTTGCAACTATAAGAGATTTGTATTTAGACAATAGAATTAGCTCGAAATAAAAAATGATTAGGTTCTTTTTTTTGTTTAATCAACGATCAAATCAAACGTTTTAAAAAAATTTGGCATCTCTAGACTGTTTTTCATATCTTACTTTTTAAGGGGGGGGGGAATCCGATATATGATCGACAAAATATATATTTAAATTATTTAAACGTAAAATTCTGCGTCAAAAATTTTATTTTCATACTTTTTTTTGGATATATCCAGTATTAAAGTTTACTATTTTTTAGAAAACCCAGTTAATTCCATTTTCTTTTACTCCATTTCTGAGCAAAAACCAATTAGTTAATTAATTAAAAATAGGAGTCAGTCAGTATTGATTTTTTGCTATTTAGGTAATTTTCATGAACAATATTAATTTGTTTTACAGTTTTTCTACTTTTAATAGACTTTTCTTTTTTTTAAATTATTTCAAATTAACATTCATGAAAAGTTAAATGACTGAGTGATAAGTCCAGTATTAATTTAACCTAAGACGTCTGAATGTAATGATGCCTTATGAATACTTAAAACCATTGATTCGAATTAACGTTTCTCCTATGCGCCAATAATAATAATTACCTATACCGATATACCAATAATGATTACGGATTTCTACAGAGAAATACCACGAGTACTTGGATGATAAGTCAAGACATTTAAAGAATGGATTTCTTCCTGTCTTTCGCATGTTCAAACAGACCTGTTAGTAATTTGATGAAAATATCCATTCGAGATATGTACTACGTGCGTCTTAATGGGTGGTTCCATATTGAGGACGGCATATTTGACAATAATTAAAATTCTTACAACTTATAAGCCGAACTTCCCTCCGTAAAGGCTTTATATTTTAGATTACTTTTGTCAGAACATAGGTATGTGGTGTATCTATTTAAAACTCCTTATTGTTACTTATAGATATTGCAGCATATGCTGTATATGAATCAACGATATACAATAAAAAAAAAATCTAAATCCAAAATTTTGCTCCAAATTTTTCTAAGTTTCAATTAGAAGATGTATGGAATTTTTTTATATTATAGAATAAATTTAAGTACAATATTGTTTTTATGGCATGTCCTGCATAGAGTTGTTTCTTTCCTTGGATTAGACACAAAAGAAAAAGAAGAAAAACTCGAATTTTCGAATCCGCGAATCTATTTAATCAAATCTTCACAATGCTATCAACATGTATTGCAACTTATGGTATACATAGATATACGATAAGTGATTAAAATGAATAAATTCTAAAAGCTACACACAATTTATTTTTTAGTTTAAAAAACAAACAGGTTTTATTATGATTTACATAAATATAAGTAGAATATAGTTTTTACGATATGATTTATTTAAAGACAGCTATGGTTACATAAACATAAGCAGAATTTAATTTTTACAATATGATTTATTTAAAGACAGTTATGGCTTTTTTGGGATAGTCCAAAGAGAAAAAAAAACTAAGTGGTTAAAATTTATCTTTTTAAATAAACTTATTGATGGAACTTTAAATTTTATTAAGATTAAAAGAATGATTTGTTTCAAAAAAGAATATGCACTAACAAATCGAAGTGCACACAACGTGCACAAAAAGTGTTTTATCAAATAAACACTTAACTGTTATCTCTTAAAAAAAGGAAGAAAAATCTCTAAGTAAACCACTAGTGTAAAGAATCGTTTATAAAAGTTTTGTTTAAAAAAACAATTCAAATTTTAGGCATTTTGCAATAGAAATCATATCTATATCACTTCTTGACTTCCGATATATATAAAATTATTTCATTGTTCTCAATAGAAAAATGTGGAACATAGATAAGAGTTAAAACATATTTAGAAAAAAAATTCTTTTTTTTTTTTTTTTTTTTTTTTTTCCTTTTGTGAGTCTAGTAACAATCTAACTTGATACTCTTATGAAGATTTAATAGACATTTTTTTAAAATTTATTTATTTTTATTTTCAGCTTCAAAAGTTCAAAATTTTATTTCTTCATGTTTTTTTATATAGTTGTAAATTCGATTGATCACCCTAAGATAAAAATGTTCAGAAAACAATATTTTAAAGAAGGGCGGCGACTAATATTCTTGTTCATGAGATTCAGAATGGGAAGTTATAGAAACATTTTAAGCTCTTTTTTTTATATTTATCTACCAAAAAAGAATGACTATTTATAAAAATTAGTAGTTTTTCAACCGAGAAACTAACACAAAATTGAAAATATTTAAAATATTACAATAATTTCTTTCATTTTTTTGTGAAATTTCAGAAAAAAAAAAAGAAACAGTAAAATTAACCCATAATTCAAACTTGGTGAAACAATTTGAATAAAATTATATCTCATATGTCTTTACACTATATATATACAGATTTTCTGCTCAAAATTAAAATTCATTAAATTGAAACCAAAGTATCAATTAACATTAAATTTTTACCGGAACCTTAAACAACAGCCTAATTTCTGTTTTAAAAAAAAATCAGATTTTATCTCTATAGATGAAAATATAAAATTTTACCAATATGAAATAGATCATAAACGTCATTCAATCTATTAATTCTTCTATTTGCTTTATTTTAATATTTATTACCAAAGAAATACGTATCTAGATACAGATTTCCAATTTTAAAAAATAAAAATATATTTTTTCGCAAATAACAATAATTATGAACTAAAATTTAGAAATATTATTTGACCAATATGTTCTAACGTTTTATCTAAAAAACATCATTTTATTCTAGCATATATATATTAAATATTATTAAAATATAAATTTTAATATTCTTTTATTATGAATTAATATTTATTAATAATAACTCAATGCTCAAAATAAAAATGTCACAACATTTTAAGGAATTTTTATATTATTAAACTTCCTAAGATTTTCAAAATTAAAAAAAGATAACTGAAAATCTGTTTATTTATAGTAATTTTAAATTCCTTTATAATTTTATCAGAATAGATTGTTCAAACATAACATACACAAGTCCTTAATTTTATAAAATTTATATAGAAAAAATTTGAAAAATAATAAATTTTAATTTCATAAAATTGATACAGAAAAATAATATTCGCTTAAAGATGTGTAAAGATTATTATTTTCGGCTGCACACAAACATATGCCCAAACGATTATCATAGTGCATATGTTTTGACAACTATGACATTTCACTGCCAATACTCAACAAAGAAAAAAACAGTTGGCTAACTCAAACAAAACACACTTCTGAACAAATATCTATTAAAAACAGAAGCCTAGCAAATGATTAAATACTGGTACATCTGTGACATATGGATGCTCAGCGCTGAGATTTCCCTAACAGATGGTGCTCCGCAAACCAAGTTTATTATCGTCTGACATTTCAAAGCAAATAATCGAATCGGAAGCCATTTCGAACTATACATTTTTATCATTATTTGACAACAGAAAAATGAATTTAAAAACTCTAAAAATACACACCAAGCTTTCACCCGTATCAGGACTTCGCCTTCTGCTGGTGCAGATGGTTCAGGTTTTTTCATGACTTTTACTGCTTTCAGACCCCCGAAGCCGGTCAGAACAATCGCGCGAATTTCTTTTGGCGTAGCAGCGGAACCATCTTCGGCGTTTTGGTTGACATTGTTTTCAGAAGCTTTGGAGTCGTCAGTTTTGGTGTCCCCCATGATGGAAAGTTGTTAAGTAGAGATAACAGCTGTTAAGAAAAGAGATGTCCGTAGTCTTCGGATGACAGTTGGTTGACTGCTTTGTTACACAGCCGCATCGCCGGTAGAGGGTTGCCGCATTTTCATGCCAAGATGGGTTTTGGTGTCGCCAAGTATCGTGCCAAATAGAAACTGGAAGTAGAGAAGATTTATTTATGATTTGACAAGTGTTCGGATAAAATAGATATTCCTAAATTATGAGCCTTGATCTCAAAAGATTTCTGAACGTAGAAAATTTGATTACATGACCACCTGTCATATTTTGGTATATTTATAACCAAAATTACATAAAACTAACTTATTATCACTCGTTTTTCGAAATTAAATGTTGATTTTTTTATCATTAAATATTATTATTTCGTTATTAAAAGTTTTTCATCATAAGAGTAATTTTCTTTTTGATAGAATTTGTCTTACTCAGTTGACATAAAATAAATTATTCTTTATATTTAAATGTTTGAGAACGTCAAGCAAGTTTAGTGATAGATTTATATGCTTAGTTAAATTAAGTGGTATATTTTTAAAGAATATACTGAAATTGTTATTATTAAAAAAATTATGAACTGTTTGTAATTCTTATAATTATCACTAAAAATTATGGATTATTTCTAAAACCTTCCAAAATAACAAAATTATCATCACAATTAAATGTATTGCTGTAAATGAAATTTTTAAATTTCTTGTAGAGTAATTTCCAACATATTAACCTCTGTAATTTGAGAATAAGAATTATCAGATATAAAAATGTGAAATATTTAACCCCTTTTTGATGTTTAGCATTACACAATAGAGAAAATACGAAATCAAACGTTTTAATTTATCATTTCTTTAAGTTTTTTCTTTAACATTTCTTTAACTAACATTTTACTCCAATCATTTGATGTTATATAAAATTTATCATTTCGTTTCAAAAGTGACGAAGTGTACTAAAAGTTAAAGCTTGCTTTAAAATATATTACATTAAAAATATTAAATTTGTATATTTTTATATGAAGAAATGGAATAAAATAATATTTAAAGCAAACAATTCATTTTGCAAAAGTAATAAAAGCTCCTTAATTTTTATGTCAAATCATTTATTTGTCTTTTGCTGATAATTTTTTTAAAAATTTTAATGTACTTTGATGTTTAAATCAAATTTGTATTCATACAAACCCTGCCTTTTTTATATTAAATCTCAGATCTGTCACTTTTCTATTGATAAATATGCGCATAAATTAACTTTGCATAAAACATTAATTAAAAAATTTTATATAATAAGAAATAAAATTTATATAATAAAAAATAAAACTTATATAATAAAAAATTATATTATTATTAAAAAATAAAATTATTATTTATATAATAAAAATAAAATTATGATATAATTAATTAAAATAAACGTTTGCATTATTTAAAAATTTGCAAACGATAATATTTTTATTTTGAGAAACAGTTTTTATTTTATTTTTAAGCATGGCAGCTGAATCGACTACAATAAAAAAGAATAATTTTGTATTTTGAATATCTTGTGGAATGTCGAAGTTACGCTGAAAGGAATAAATATGCTTTTTTTATCAAATTGTTGTCTCGAAATTAGGATTTTAATCCAGAATTATTATAGAGCATCATTGATTTATATTTTCAACTAAGAAATGATTGTAAAAAATGGCTATTGATTGCTGCTAATAGAAGTAAATGGACAATTTTTTTAAAATAAGGAAAAAAATGATGCATTTCACAAGAAAGCTTAGAGATCACATGAAATTTCTGAAATGATAAACAATTCCTGCAAAATTTCAATTAAATTTACTTTAGAAGAAATAATCTCTTTCAAAATGGAAGCAGATTTCAGGAAATTGCTCTTGTTTCTTCTTTTTAACTCCTTTTTTTTAACATCAGTATGACTATCTACCTACAAAGCTACTGATTATTCAAGAAAAAACCATGACGTCAGATGAAAGCAGAAAAGGTAAGAATAAGCTTTTATAAGCATCTAGTTAAAAAAAAAAAGACGAATGTTAATGCAAAATATGACTTGGAAATCATAAATTTCAATTAATATATGTAAAAATATATACATGTATATTGATAATTATTCAAAAAAAGCTATAAATGTATCAATACTTTTTTAGTCATGACGCATCTGACCATTTTTGGAATGAAGTTATGCATGGTACTAAGGCATGCATGAGAGATATACTATGTATGGATGATGAGCAATAACTTTGTTAGAATTGTCTGCATGAGCTGATATGTTAATATCTTTAAGATGGCATTGTATAAAAATGCTATATTCTTCCCCTTTAGCAGAAACTGTAATTTACGATTGCCCAAACTTAACATTTCCATATAAAAAACATCCCGATAATTCACTCTGTATTTTTGATATTGTTTTCATAGTAAAAAATGATCAAAAAGCAAAATTAAAAAATAATAATTTCAAGGGATAATTTATGATATAAAAGGATTAGAGTAAACTATTAACTGTATGATGTTTATTAAATCATATAACAAATACTTGTACTATCCTGCTTTAAGGCAGTTTTTTTTGGGGGGGGGGGGATTTGCTTATCTGATAAATTAATACAATTTTTACAAGGCAGAGTTCATGCAAACATTTTTATGGTAGAACAGCTTTAAACGAGTGAATTTAAACCATATAATAAAGTAAAAAATAGAATTTGGACTTTAGCTTTGTTTTTTGTAATGTATTTCAATCTTGGAAGAAAAAGGCTCAAAATGTACATAACGTTTATATATATAAGGTAAAGTTTCTGCTTATTCTTGTAAGCTTCACACAATTGAAGCTGGCGAAAATTTTTTGCCTTGTTACATAGTTTTTAGAGACATTATGGATGTAGTTGTACTTCCAAGTCTTTTAAAGTTATCACTTTGGAACAAAAAGAAAGTTTAATTCTCTAAGAAAAGCAGATCATTTTTGTTTATAGCATAAGAACAGAATTTTTTTTTCATTTTTTTTATTTATAGGAATTGAAAATGGTGGTTTATAATGTTTAAGCTTTTTTTTTTTTTTTTTTGTCAATTCGATAGTAAACATTTTGCCAAGAAGGTTCCACTGAGTCTATTTTCTTCACTACTTTCTACAAATATGGAGTCCAACACCTAAGCTATTATTTTCATTTCCAAACTTCAGCACTGCACCGGTTTAAGATTTGAAAAATGAATGACAAATTGACTTTGATTCACTTCGGATAAAAGTATTTTTTTGAGTACCATGTCGTTGCATGTTACATGATGATATTAGTACTATATTGCACTAGATTCAAACGGAAACTTATCCTATTTACGTTTGACCAGAACTGGATAGTTAGCAGTAGGGAATTTTCGGTCAGTATCAGTTCTTCAACTTGTGTCGAAATCGGTATGAGTCTACTTCCATGTTGGAACTTCATATCTTGAGGAATGTATTGATGTCAATATACTACTAACATCGGTTATTTCATGATAGATGAATGTGGAAGAAAAGAGGGAATTATGGTTGATATAATTAGTATAAGGGAAAGCAGGAGTTTCTGAACTGAAAATGATATATGTATGGGACAGATGACAGCAATGGCTTAATTTGAAAGCAAGTTATTTGTTAAGGAGAGAATTTTATCCTCTTTCGTTATAAATAAGATTTAAGTATAAATTGTTAGTTTTTAGAGGGTAGGGTTATTGATATTTAGAAGGATTTTACAGAGTTCTATTGCTAACTTAATGATGAATTCTTTGAAAAATAGAATATTGGTGCTTTTTGAAATCCTTGATTCCTTCTAAACTATATGTCGCTGATGACTGTTCAAATTGTTTTAGTTTTAACAACTTCAATATAGAAAACTGCTCTTTGCTGTAGAACTACATCCAACTGTTATTTTAATATCCCTCAATGTGATAGTCATAATTTTTAGCACTCTATAACCAAATAAAATCAGGCAACGCTGAAGAGAATGTAGTTTACCTTCTAAAACTTGAAGACTTCAAAATATACCTACGCATGTTTTACGAATTTATTTTTCTCAAAATCCTTGCCCAATGATATTATGATTCTTCATAAACAGTTTTTTTCAAAAATTGACTTCGAACTGTCTCTATTTATTTTATTTAGAATCAAATTTATCTGTTTTCATGCTGTGTTTCCTTTTACATCATAACAAAGATTTTGGCAATCATGATCAATTTAGTAATTAAAAATTCAAAGGTATCACATGAGAGCATCAGCTCACTAATAAAAGAAATAAATATTATAATCCACTTTAAACATTGCGATAGAATCGTTTAATATACTGTCTATAATTAAAAGTGGACTGCAGCCAGAAAAGTAGATAATGGCTATTTGCAAGGCGGAATTCTCCCCCCCCCTTTCTACATAGGCGAGTTCATTCACTTTACTAAACGTAACATGCCAATCCAGACGATAATTGCCTTTATTAGATAAAGTTGCAAACATACGTTAAATCTAGAAGAATAACTCCTCACTCAAAAAATCAAATTATTGTTATCCCAAAAGAAAATTACTGATTTCATAGAAGGAAAAAAAATGTGTCATCCTCTTCTCTTAAAATAGTTTATCAAGCTTTGGAAGATTTGGAAGAAGTATGAACTAAAAAGGAAAATAACGCAATTTTTGAACCCACAGAATCATTGGAGAGTGAATTTATGATCTCTGGAAGCAAGAGATCATTTCTGAGTATAACATTCTTAAATACACGTTTCAGAAATATTTATATTTGTAGAAAGAAAGCCCAGTTAATTAGACTAAGAAAAATTACTGACTTCAAGGAAGAGGAAATGGCTCTTGATTGACAATTCTTCGTTTTCCACCAAATTGATATCTTCTGTGCCAGTATGCATTTATTTGTTCTGTAGAAAAGATTTGATAGAATTTCAGTGTTCTAAAAGCATATAGGTACATACTGATTAAGAGCAATTGCCAAAATGAAGCCTGTTTTGGATTATAAGAAAGATCCATCAAACTAATAATGAGAAGTGGATTACATTTTATCACATTTAAAAAGTAGAATAAGCCCCAAATTTTTTCTCCGATAGTTACAACCGTTCTGTACATTTCGATAGAGGGTCAGATCTTAAATGATTGAAGAAAGCAAGATTACCTTCTAATAAAGCAAAAAAACAAAAAAAAAACCTATAATTAATGACAATTTTTAAATCTCCCTCTTTATTTTCTTGTTGTTGTCATTCATATATACTCACGATAGTTTTGTTAGCTCACAATACTTTGTTAATGAAAATGAGATTTTGTGTTTTTCAAAAAATTTTGTTAATAAAATTAATAGATAATATGCCGACGTCCTGGCATAGGGGTAGCGCATCTTCCCTGTGATCCGGACGTCCTGGGTTCGAGTCCCGGTTTGGGCATGGTTGTTCTTCCGTTGTTCTATCTGTGAGATGTGTGAATGTGCCCTCCTGTAAAAAGGGGTTGTGCAAGTGAATGAGTGATGCGTGAGTGGCAAAGTCGTACTCTTGACCCTAGTTGGCGCTACTAAAAAAAAACAAAAACAAGAGGAGCTCCCCACCGGCTTAAAATCGCTGATAACAGCGGGCTTGTCCATGGCAAGTGCCATAAGAAACAAACAAACATAGATAATATTTCTATATTTTAATAACTATTGATAGATATGAATCTTACGACAGATTTATATACCTAAATTGATAGTTACCTATATCTTTATTATATTAATTAAAAATGTTTATCTTATTTTTAAAAATTTTATTTAATGATATGGACTTGCAACTTTCAAGATTGATAGTAAAAATTATTATTATATATTATTATTATCATGATAAATATCAAACTTTCAGGCCCCTAATGATAAGAGATCCAAATCGGTCTCACGTTCCTAATTCGTAGGTCTGGATTCTACAGATTTCATTGATCGTACCATCTCATTAAATATATGAAATTTAATATGTTACGACACTAGTATGATATTTTATAATAGCTCCAAAATAATGGAGTAATCTGCTGAACCCCGCTAGAAGGGACGTCTAGAAGTAACTCTGCTCTCCATTGTACCTTCAAATGTTTTTGCAATCAAAATAAAGCATATCACTTTAATTTCTTCAATACATTTACTTACATATATTGTATAATGCTTCTATAAGATCAGATTAACGATATTCTTATTTTATAAATTTTTGATTATTTCACTTTAAATGTTGTTTTATTTACAAACGAGTTTATTTGCAAAAAAAAGAGACCTTACAGATCAGCAATTTTTATAATTGTCATTTGTACTTCGACGAATTGATAAGCCATTTTGATAAGCTTAAGATAATAATTATTTCTGTTTAAAAAATAGTAGTATTAGTAACAAGATTATACATCTCAAATCGTTAGAATTTATAGCATCAGTCTCTTAGTATGTTTTGACTGGTGATATTTTAGTGTTTCCATTGAAATTCCATCCCTTCCATTCCTTTCCTTTTGAAGAGTTTGTTTCATTGCACCTGTTATTTTTCTTATACACAAACACTTTGGCAAAAAGAAACCTATAGTTGACTGAAAAATATTTGCTAATAAATCTGATCTCATTTCATGAAAATGGAAAGATGCAAATAGTGATTTTAATACATAAGTATGCTTTTAGTTCTTGAAGTTTCCTTTTTGTCTTTTGTTTTCAGGAAAGATTACTGTAAACATATAAATAATTATATCTGACCATTTTTTATGTATTGAGGTTTGGATAACAAATATGCGTTATCACTGATGAATATCATACAGAAATTAGAGTGGGAATTAAATGATAATGCAGATAAGACCACACTGTTATTTGTCTGGAAATATCTGTTGGTTAGTCTAAATTACAAAAATTTTGTTCTGATGTTGATAATTACTTGAAGCGCAAAAAGATACGATGGAAATCGTGAATCCGCATAACCAATTATTGATTATTCTTGCCTACCGATGTTGTTGATATATAACATAAACACCCAAAATTGAAATTTTACGGAAAATGCAGCTTTTGTCACTATTAACAATTTGTAATTATTCCACAACTTAAAACTAATTAGTCAGAATGATTGACATTTTACTCTGATAGTCAATAACTTAGTCGATTGGAAGGTCGATAGATTACATGGACCGCATTGATCGATGAACAAATGTTGCATAAATTGTGTAATATATTCTTGATGATTTTTTTACTTTCTTGCAAATGAAGCACAGCAAAAATAATACCTTTTATATATATTACCTTACCACATATTACCTTTTATATATTATTTTATAAAAAAATATTACCTTATATATAAATTTTTAGTTATTTTATTTATTTACATAGCTGTTGCCAACATTAATTTAACTAAGCTATAATTTCAAAAATATTGAATGACAAATATCGTTAATAAAGAATATATTAGAATGTATAAACAAGGACAACTCCTGCATTGTGGAACTGCAGCACTCTCAATTTTTTTTCAGAGTTTAAATACAATCTCTAATTTATTTAACTTCTCGTTAGATATTTAGAATGCATAAACGATCTTACATTGTATTTTAGAATTTTCTTTATGTGGAAAAGTAGAAGAAAATGCTATACTTCTTTTCATAGAGAGAAAGCTTTAAAAAAATATATATATTTCTACAACAGCACTTCACTCTACCTTTCAATTTATAAAAAAGAGGAAAGTAACATCACTGATGTAGCAGTTTCTTATCTTCTAGAAAGACAGTAGAAGCAGGTAACAAATGCTTTTCTATTGAAGAAAGTATTTTCCACGTGCTTGAAATATGTTTTCTTGTAAGTAAGTATAAAATGGAGGATAGTTATTGATAAATAAAAACTAATTAATTATTGTTTTCTATAAAAGTTTTTTGTAAATGAATACGAAATATTATCCTTATTTATATATTTATTTTAACATTACATTTTCATCGTTTTTTTTTTCAACTGTAGCTGAGTGAATCTTTTTTTTAAAAGGGAGTAAGGAATGAAAGAAAAATAAACAAAAATATTTACTTTAAAAATTTACTTTTAATTAAAATAAATTTAAAAAATAGTAATCTGTTTGTTATAACTTATCCAAATTTAGTCAAAAATCCTGTTATATATTTTTTTATTGGACAACAGTTAAATTATTCAAAATTTAAGGTACATTGATATTATTGTGCAGTATAACAACAATCCCACAGATAGAAAGTACTAACTACCACTAAGTATAAAGAAGATTCACATGACGCCATTGTGTTTCAGATAATTAGACTCACAATAGCGTTTATCCCTCATTTCTAAGGCATCGTGTTATTTTTTTGGATACATGATTGAGAGAATCTACAAAAATGCATGAACAACAAGCAAAGAAGTGTAACGGTATCAAGTTAGTAACACATCGAATTTTCTATAAAGTGAGCATCTAGGGGAAAATGGAGACACCAACTGAGTTTATTTGTGGAAAATATAGTTTTTTAATGATAATGAAAAAACCGTAAAGAATAAGTCTCATGCAAAAATATCTGGAGCCAACAGACAGAGAAAAATTAATGCTCTCCTTAATAAAGAAAAATTACGTCCCCTTTAAATATACGGACTTACATATTCAAAATCTTAGCCAGAGAGAGTTAGGCAAATATAGCGTATTTGATAAAAGATTGTACTATTACTTTGAAGTAATAACATTCAGATTGTTATTTCCACAAAGTAAAAACGATTTTATCAGCAGAATGTAGCGATAATCTTTGACTTGTATTTTAGGCATTGTTATTTAATATTTACAGTTAAATACATATTGCTGTTAAATATTACGAAAATATAAAAAAATAAATAGAAATTTTGTTTGAAAACAATCCATTATTGGGGTTAGATAGACCCTGATAAAGAGTAGTTTTGAAGAATAAGCGACATATAAAATATATGAGAAAGAAAAAGGAGAATATTACACTATTATATAAATTTTTCTTATCATATAAGAAAAAAATTATATAAAAAATAGAAATATATTTTTAAAAATTATAAAAGAAATAGAGATATAAGAATAATAAAGAAACATCTTTTAAGATTTAAGAAAGAAAAGTATCATATGAGTAAAAGAAAAGCATCCTATAAGTTGTTACTTTTGAATGATTTCTTCAATTATATTTAAATATTCTCGAACTGTAATTGCAGAACTCGGAGAAAAGATAATTCTTGATTATACTGTTGGAAAAAAATATCTTTTGTTTTAAATAGTGCCACTGTTTTGAAATCTACATGAAAATTTCGATAATCTGTCATATAATAAGCTTGTGTACCATTAGTCTAATCAAGAAAATTTGCCATTGTTTGCTCGGACAACCTAAATTTTAAGCCAGGTTAATGAATTCTGGAAACAAAAGTATAATTCTTTTATTGGTTTACTTCAGAGAAATTTTATATTATTTTTAATCTACTTTTTTTAAAAGACAAGGTAACTTAAAAATTACATAGAAATCATCTCCGTTTAAGGAATCATTTTCAATCGGTAAATGTGAACAAATTGTTATTGTTCACATAAACGTGTTATTAAAGCAAAAATCCGGATAAAATAATAGACGGAAGATAATAAATAAAATTTGGCTAATTTTTGAAAACTGAATATAGTTCTAACTCTTAACAGAGATCTGTATGTGTTAACTGTAGCGTAATTATTTAAAATTTATTTTCACATAGTTCTCTGATCACACTTCCATGAACATATTTAATTCATCCTCTGAGTTCGATTTTTTTAAATACCGCATTCCTGAAACAGGGTACTTAATGTTTTTAATTTACCTAAAAATAATAGATTTATTAGAGTAAATCTAAAATATTAATTGATTATATTCTTATATTAGTCTGATTCACTATAAAATGATCGAGTTGCATATAATAAATGGAATTTCTTTCATTCTTTCTGCGATAAAATAAATGAGATAGATTTAAGGAATCAGGAATCCACCAGTAAAAGATAAGATTCTGTTTCTGAAAAGCAGTTTTCTCAAGTTTCCTTTTCTCGCCAAATGGGGAGATGCTATTTCTCAGCCGAGTTTCTCTATCGATCCGGACATACAGGTGGCTCTTGGGTGCTGACACAGACGCAGGGAGGAAACAGTAACCATCCGCGTCTGCTGCCACGGGAGCGGAACACTTCACTCACTTGTGGCTTTCATCTAACTGCACTTAGCAAGAAGTTCACACACATTGCTTTCGCATTTCGACTCGGAAATTCACTTGCATCAATTTCGCATCGCAATTTCCAGATGAATTTCATTTTGATGAGATTAACAAGCACTTACCTTTGGGTTTTTTACCTTTCTTTTCTTTTCTTTTTTTATATGTGAGAGCGAAATGTTTTATGTGACCGTTTCAAATTTATGGAGTGATTTTGTTCTAAAACTTTCTTTCTTGCACAGTTTTTCTTTTTAAATCTCGGATGAAGCATTGAAAATTTTTATAATTCATTTAGATGGTGTAGTGAAGTGAAGAAGGACATATGAAATTTGAAATGTGGAGGATTTTTGATAAGTCTTGATGAAATTTTGAAATTAATATTAATTTATTAAATTTAGAAATGTAAGCAATATGAATAAATTTATCTTACAATGATAACTGATAATTAACGAAGCGATGATTATCTCTATCGGATTAATTAAATGTAGTGATTTGGAACCATTTGGTCTCAGTTTCTGGATCAGAGACCGAGTGGTTTGGAATCATTCGGTCTCAGTTTCTGGATCAGAGACCGAGTGGTTTGGAACCATTCGGTCTCAGTTTTTGGACCAGAGACTTCTAGATTCCAAACCTGATACCACAGAAGTTTTGCTGTGTATGCATTGCTACAGCTCATTGAATTGAAAGTTGATTTTTAAAGTCTTAAAATTAACTGGGCATAGAAATTTGAAGATAAGGCATTAGTTGAAGTGTTGTCCCAGTCACGTTTAATTAATGATGGTTTGAAATATGAAGTGCGTATCAGATTTGGTGCTGATTCGATAACTCAACTAAATGAAAAATCTGATATATAAATTAGAAAAAATCGATTATACATTTTAAATTTCAGTTTCGAAGATTCTTAATAATTCACATCTTTAAAAAAATTGTTTATTGGGCTACTTCAGCGCTTTTGGTATTCTATAGTCATATATCAAAATTTATTTCTATATTTAAAAAAAGACCTTTATTATAGTTATCATTTAATTAATAATAAACTTGTAGTGTAAATGCTTAAAAACCCCAGACACAAATAAGGAGAACCAAATTTTTGACTCGTCACTTTCGCTTGCTAAAAATGTCCAATTTTAAATAAAACTTTTTGGGAGGTTGTGCTACAAGCTATAAAATAGTAGTCTTATTTGTTGAATATCTTATGGTAAAATATCAATTTTTTTTGGTAAAGTAGAAATTTTAAAACAGAAACATTTAGAAAACTGTACAGAATGTTCAATAGGATTAGTTAAAATGTAAAAGAAAATATTTTAACTCAAAATTCTACTTTCTGCTTTTTTGGTTTACCATAAAAATATTTCAAGAGCTAGAGAAATTATTTTACATTATTTTAGAGTTATAATATTATAATCAATAGCCTAATTTTCTCCCATTATTGAAAACTAAAAAATGAAAAATTCAGTGTGATTCATACGTGGAATAAGAAAATGAAGTGTATCATAAAAAACAATGAGCAGCTTGACATTGAAGTTTTGGATATCCTGAATCACCTTTACAGTAAAAAGAATCATATATACAATGAATAAAACATGTTTAAAGCAATGTGATACTTTAATTTATTTTATTGAAAGAATAATGAACATCAAATTGTACATAAGGAATTTATATGAAATTAAATTATTTGAATTAAACAATCTTTGCGAACTAGCTGATTACCTTAGGCGGTTAATTTAAGAATAAAATTAGAATTGTTTTAATGTTTGGCTAATTGCATTAAAAATAGTAAATATTGATATCTTTTTGCATTTTTATTTAGGAATAAGATACCGAGAATCTTTATAATATGTATATATTCCAAATACTCTCTCCTTAGAATGCACAGTGAAAAATAAACTAACGAAAGAAGTAAATACTTAAAAACATAATACAAAGGGAAAAAAACAATGAGAAAAGAGTTATGAACAGAAGAGTGTAATGAATATAGATTGGGTCATTATGAGCAAGAAAAGAAAACTTAATGGAAAAACAGAAGACTAAAGAATAAATCAGAGACTAGTAAGAGTAGCTGAAAATAGAAAATTGCTCGGATGATATAATGGCACCAATTAATTTAAGTGAATATATATGAGCTGCATATATAATTTTGTTTATTTTTTGCGCTTTTGAAATAATTTAGAAGGAGAATTTTAGATATATTTCATACAGAGCAAAATATTTTATAACTAGTTAATAAATAAGAGTTGAATAAATTGATAAGAGAATATCTTTTGCCCTTACAAATTATAACTAACTAGTCGCCTTTGACGACCAAAAAAGGTTGGTTTTCCTGGATGTCAAACTGTCCATATGGAATACATTTTTTAAAATTTAGTCTTATCATTTGATATGGCTGAAACAAAAATATTAGTATAATGAATCTACTGCAAATTATTGCATGATCAATTTAATAAAAGTTAAAATTTCCTTTAACTTTAACACTGCAAAAAGCACACGATTGAATGATATGATGGATCAATAAATTTGCTTCAATTTCCTCGTAAAAAATGAAATTATTATTTCAAATCGAAAAATAACCGAAATAGAGAAAACGAAACAGAAATTAGTAGTGGTAAAAAGGCAATTTTTAGAGATATTTGACAGTTTAAAAAATTAATATAATTTGAAAAGTTTTTGTTAAATTATATTTTTGGAAAATGTATATAAAAACTTGCTTGGTTTTAAATTAATTTAGAATTTAAATAATTTTGGAAAAAGACTCGGGAAAATTTGATAATGACATTGGTTTTATCTTTAAGAATACGTGTGCTGAATTTCATCAAAATCGGTATGTATTCTCGAGCAAAATACAAATTTTAATTAAAAACAAAGGTCATATTAACTTATAAGTCCTTGAATTTTGGTAAATGAAAGAATAAAGAGTCCATATTTTTTATTTCATAGTCACATACTCAAACTATTTAAGCATTCCCTGTAAAATCAATAAAAATTTTCCTTACAATAATTTCAAATATAATGTTCCTTTCTTTTCTAAAAGATGGACAGTTCCAAACTTAAAATGATGCTGCATTGAGTGAACATGATTTTACATCATTTATTAAACATTGAATCACATGCAAATTTCGAAAAATCGTGGAAAAAATAGGATAAAAACCACGATACAATTTTACTGATGTTTTCAAAAACATTTTTGTATCAAGAAAAAAATCAATTATAAATTATTTAATGTTCTATTTCGGCACTGATTTTCAGATTTCAAAACATGCATCGATAAATTTATTTTAATAAAGAAGAGATACAAGTTATTGTGGATTAGTGACGCATATGGGGCACAAAGATGCAGATGAAAATTTTCTTTTGCCGTACCGCCCGCATGTCATACACAGGTGACGCGTTAAATTATAAGGAAGTGCTTTAGACTGGAAAGAAAAATCAGAACAAAAAATATTCAACAAAGCAAAATATTAGTTGTTTAATTTTAAAATGCATATTTTTTTATACCCAGTCGAATTGGCGCAATCTGTCAAAAAAACCTTGTCTGAATCCTGATGGTTACTCATGAACTATTAACGATAACTTGAACCCAAAAAGTTAACTATAAATAACATGAAGTCTTAGGAAACTGGTATTTAAAAAAAAAAGCTATTTTTGTTTAATAAAGGGGGGTTATCGCCATAAGTCGACACTTACTTATTTTCTTTAGAGAGTTGTTATCAATTTGGAATATAAAGTCAAATTCTTTCGATTTATTAAGTTCAAATAATTACAAGATGTAGCTGTTTATAAAAGGGATACAAAGAATTTTGAACAATTAAACTTTTTTCATGCTCAAAAAAGTTTAGTTTTCTTATTTTATATAGGTATGGACAAATAAATAGGTTACAATAATTCTTGCTTTATATAAATATATGTAATTATTTGGGTACACTCTTAGATCTATTTTTGCATATAATGAATTGCTTTGTGAAATTTCATATACAGACGTAGACAGAATTGAAGTTAAGAAAATGCTTTAAATTTTAAACGCATTGACTGTTAAAGAGAAAAAAAAATAATTGAGAATTGCCATAAAAAATCAAAGTGATATGAAAAAAAATATGAAGAATGCGCCTTTCGCTAAAGCAGTTAACATTCATTCAAAGAGGATGCACAAACAAATGATAAGCCATATTTTGTTGGATGTTTACATTTATGTATTATGATTATCAATATTGTAATGTTTTTTGATAGTACGCATTTATTATTTAATTAATGGATTATTTATGTATGAATACTATATAAATGCGGGGTTATTTTTCGAATAATTGTTTTCATGAAATGTATTACTTTCCATCAACATTTACTAAAACTACTTGTCGCAACAGCGACAATCTTGTCTGTTTTTAAGTTCATTTTGGTCTCTCACCTTAATTTTTATGGTTTTCTCCACTAAGCATTATTAAACATTGAAACAGGATATCAACTTCAAGATATTTTGAAACTTTTATAAGTGTTCATTGAGAGCATTAACTTTTTAATGTACTTAAGTACATTAGTACATAATGTACTTAAGTCATAGTTCCACTAGAAATGTATCTGTTTCAGTATTATATTTTCAAATAGATCGTAGTCTTATGCGGTTTATCTGCTTAGGTTACAGAATTATAATTTTTAAGTTTTCAACAATAAAAGAAAATAACACGAATGAATAGTTGATGAAACGATGCAAATGGTTTTAATTTTATTGCAGGGATGGAAAGTATTGTTGAAAATTATACAAAAAAGTATTTTTTTCTTTTTTAAATTGTCTGAATTTAGAAAAATATTTGCACATACATAAAATGCATGTATTTAATGATACGAATTGCAGATATTAATTAAAAGAGAGCTTTTTAAATTTGAAAGTAATGCAAGATTTTTTTTTATTGGGATATGATATTTTCAGAAATTATCACGGTAAAATGGCAAAATTTCGTTATTTTTTAATTAATTAAAGGTACAAAAAATAAACCGTGTAACGCATTCGTATCCTCCAAAATTAGTTTTTTTTATAAGTTTTATCCCCCCCCCAAAAAAAAATCTGTATCTCTGTGTTAAATAACCACGTGGCAAGATCCACGCCATAGTAACCCATATTCACAAATACCAAGACCTATTCAAGACTACACATTAGCTGAGACCAAAATGTCACATGTCAAAATCAGCCGAAATTATAACCTCAAAAGTGCAGTTCTCGCGAAGGAAATCAAAACCACAGGATTCAGACGGACGCCACAGATTTCTGACTCTTTAGTGATTACTTATATGCTAATATATGTCATACAGATATTCTCAATGTAATTTATCAATTTTTCAGTTAGTAATCTCATTTCCCTGTAAGTTCAACTCAAAGTCACCATTTGTTTAAGTATTCTTTTCCCCTCTATCCAGTTATTACATCACCAAAAAATTGAATATAGTCATGTAGGATTTGACACCAATGTGATTCTCTCTGGAGAACCCTGGATGGTCTGTCGTCTCTTTCTTTTTATATTCTTTCTTTCTTTTTTTCCCCCTTCCATCTTGTGCTCATTCAACTGGTTAGATAACTTAGTGTTATAGGCACCGGGGACACAGGATGGCGTTATGTTATGTGTTAAACAACCGAGAGATAGAAAGACAACTCTCTCTCTCTCTCTCACACACACACACAGAATCATTCCCTTTTCTTCTTTTATTAGAAAAGATTACTAAGCTAATCAGTTTAGCTAGTATTTAAAACTAAAATAAATCAAAGACTGTCTTCCCCTTAAATTTATCATCTGTATTCTTATAACGATGTCATCAAAAATATATACATTTTAGTATCGCTATTTTTTGGGGTCACATCAAAATTCAGAAATACATTTTTACAAAACTTTTATTGGTATAAAATCATTTACCATATTGCTGAAGAATCTGAACTGGAATTTGGGTGTTTTCTCCTCAGGTTGTTCTCTTAATCAACTTAATTGAGAAATTTCAAAACCTATGTGAGTTTGTAGCAACGCATTAATTACTGTTGACGGAGGTTTCCCTGGTTTTTTTTCAACCGAAACACAAATGCACACCAATTCCCCAGGAAACAAAATTATCCCTATGTATTGTAAGCAAAGTAAGTCTTCTAAACTGAATGCTCAAGTGATTTTTTTTTCTGAACAACAGAAATTGCCATAGTTTTCCTCTTTCTGATAAGTCTACGATTCGCAAACCCGCCGCTTAAAACTAAAGCAGGTATGATTAGTCATAATAAGTGAAGGTCGAGGGCAGAGCACACGTCATTTTTAAATGAGTGTTTTGTACACACGTGAAGCAGAAGAATAAAGATATTGGCACTCATAGTTGTGTTGTTTCAGTGTTTTTCAGTCAGCGTGTGCATTTTTTGGCTTATGATTACCAAACAAACTTAGTAATTTAATGCGTGCTCGTGGCATGCGACATCGGGAAAATATGTCGGTCTGACAACTGCTGGTCGTAAAAAAAGCAGATTCAAGAACACCTGACCGTCACACAAATACCAGTAAAGAGATCAACAACCTTTTACCAACAGCATGATCATCGATGCTTTTTTTTCCGAGTTAAATTTGAAGTTTTATAATGCACTTTGTTTTATATATATTATAAATGTATATTGATATGTTGAAGGCTATATATTGAATATAATTATAAAATAATAATATTAAATTTAAATTCAGTATGATAAGCAATTTCAGTAACAGAGTGCAAATTAAAAAAAATTATAGATAGAGTTCTTTTTCCCTTTCATTTAACAAATAAGAAAATTTATAGTCATAAAAAAAAGCACGAGCTGCAGATATTGATTAATTCCACACATTGGAATTTGCAGACATCAGACAACATATGTTGAAATTTTATCTGTTTATTAATGATCACAATAACTTAAAAAAAAAGAACAAGAAAGATAGATAAATGAAATTTGGAAGTTGATCTTTGTCACTTTGGAAGTTGGTTGATTTGGAAATTATTTATAACAAGATCGTAGAACTTTATAAAATTGCGGATGAAATCCCTTATACGGAAATCTGCCTGTTTTTCCCGCACATATGAACGCGAACAACAGATTTCTTATTAATTCAGAAAAGCAGCCAGCTAGACAGATGAAATTTGATGTAGAGTTTGATCATTAGAATCGTTATCAGACCCAACTTCTAGTTGAGTGCTCAACGATATAATCTTTCGTGGGCATGTGAGGCGTGAAGTTATTTTATCGATGGGGATTGCACTGGACTTTTTTCTTCTGTTTCAATAACAGACTTAATCTGGCGCATTGGTAAATATATTTTTATGCAGCTTAGATGAAAATATACAAGCAAATGATATAATATATGCCATTATATCGTCGTCTGAATGAGTCTTAGAAATCCTCTTATCTAATCATTTCCATGTATGTTCTTAATAAATCCATGTATTATTACACTTGTTTTTGGCTAAAGGGAGTTTTTATAAAACAAAGAGATTTTTTTTGCCAGGCTCCAATGGGCCATTAAAAAGACAATAATAAAAAACAAAATGAATTTATCACCAAAAGTTAAGTGCATTCGTGGTTATTTTTTGACATAATCACCATGGTTGATCTTTAACATTTGAAGATTCAGGGATTTGTCATATCGATGGATCAGGTTTCCTTACCTTCTCTTTAAAAATCCTTGCACCCAATGATATGAAATAGGCATTAACATTCTTTCGAAGCTCTTCATTAATGTAGAAATTCTTTGAATTTTTAAAAATTCTTTTAAAGTTGGAATATGGAGCAAGATTATCTAAAAATTCGGAAATGACGATTTTGGCATTCTGATCCACAAACTCGATTCACTGAGATTCTAGAATCACCGTCTCTTACGAATAACATGATCAATTCATCAAACGAGATATCCTTTTACGACAGTTTCACTTCCTTGTCCTCTTTCATGAAAAATGCGGTTTAGAGCAGAGAGATTTTCAGCTCTTCTCTGAAATGAAGAACTGGTCCAAGCACCAAAATAATAATTCCGAACTAATGAAGAGCTCCCAAGGAGTTCCATTATGTTTCATCACTAATGACAAGAGTTTTACAAAGGAAACCTGATCCATCGATATGACAAAAGCTTCAATCTTCACGGTGATTATATCGAAAAGTAACCACGATTGTCTGTAAATTTTGGTAATAAATTCATTTTGTTCTCTATCCTTCTCTTCCTTATGGTTCATCATAGTTTGAAAAAAAGATAGGTTTTCTTAATTTTTAGGCTTCGAAAGCTGACAGTGATGCTAAAGTAATTCAGTTAGACTATTAAATTGCAACGGCTTTTACTAATTCGTGGAATAAAACCTGTGCCCTTTTAGATTTATCACTTAGGCGAAATTGTTTTCATTTGTAGCAAATTCATTGTTTGGGGAAATCAAAATCGGTTTCTAACTTTTTAAGTTCGCAGTCATTTTGGGAAACAGTAACAAGTCAAAGCTTCTAGGTTTTCTGCAGTGAAATCAATCTACACATACATATCTCTTTTATACAGTCTGGGTGTATAAGCAAGAATATAAATATTATTCTAATAATTAATTAATATGGAAAAAGCAGAAAAATAAATTACGAAAACAACTAAATTCACTTTTAACCACTAATTTTTGAGATGCAAATAAGTTTTTTTTTTAACAATGTAAAATTACGCCACTTCAGAAAAGAAAATCAGTAAGTAACCAGCAAGTATAACTGTTGTTAAAAGCAATAGAATAAAAACTAGATTTATTTTATTTAATGCTGAAATTTAATTACCTTCAGAAATGTTGCAATTTCTTCTTTAAGAGTCAGATTTTTCGACACTAAAGCTTTCACATGAAAAGTGACTATGCTTTCATCTTTCTGCAATTTCCTGAATCACAGTTAAACGCGTTTAAGCTATGAGATACTCTTGTCAATATTACCTTCAAACGATAAAAAAAAATCATCAAATTCTTATCCGTAATCAATACTTTATATTTTAATTTTCATTAGAAATAGAATAGTGGCTCATTATACTTTCCACTATTGCAAAATAAATCCGGATTCCAGCAAATTATCATTAAGTTTTGAAAATATTGAAACTATATTGTCATCAAAAAACAAAAGTATACAAAATTTTAGAGTTATAAAACATCAGGCTGCTAATTTAGTATAAAAAATAAAATTCTGTTTTTACAAACACAAAACAAATCAAATCAAATAAAAATGTCTAAAATAAGGGAGAATTCACTCAAATCGGCATCAAAGATAGTATAATCTAAATAAAATTCAATATCAAAGCTGAATTCGGCACACAAAGAAAATTAATAGTATTTCTTTATGGAATATTAATTGATTACTTTTATTAATAAGTTTGAAACAGAAAAAAAAAATATTCACAATATTTTTCTGCCATATCGAAATTTAAGAAATTATAACTATTACGTTATTATATAATTATACTTTAAAATGAATAAAATGGGCAATAGCAATCAAGTATTCACCTTTAAAAAGATTAAATGGAACTCTTCTCTTCTTTCTACAAGACAAACACTAAGTTTCCAAATTCCAATTAGCAGCTAAATCATTTTCAAAAAGCACATGAGACATTCATTTCGCGAATACGAAAAATTCCTTAAGCTAACATTATTAAATTTAAATGAATTAGTGTATTCAATTAAGGTGTTTAATTTATGTATTCTGATTAAGATAAAAGCAAAATTTAAGTGAAATAGATTAATTAGTGAAAACACTGATTACCTTCATTTAATGAAATTGCTTACATTAGAGTAGCCAAACTGAAGGTTACATATATCTTGAAGAAAATGCAACAACTGCTAAAGTAATGGTGATTAAATATTTACAATTCATTTAAGGAATGGTTCCGCTTTTTAATCCTTTTGAAACATTTGATTGAAAATCCGAGTACATCTTTTTAGAAAATAATATGAAACGTAGGAGAAGTTTTGCATTATTCTTTCGAAGATTAATTATCATTTACAATTTATTGTCAAATAATAAAGAAGTGCAAGATTATTGTGAAAATACTTTCACAAATTAAGAATAAATTAATTTGGCATTGTTTGATTATAACAATCCGTTGTATTTCGTATCTCATTTACATTGTTCAGTCTATTTTTGAACCACTTTTTCATTTTGATTCTGGCGCAGATTTGCCAATATTGACTCTTGTGCTATAAAAAAGTCCCAATCAATCAGCTAATCTGTCTTCATTCACATAAAAACTGCAGGATATTTCGCCACTTAGTTAACCCTTAACTGGGGAGGTGAGGTCTAAGAGACCGCATTTCATTTACACTCAAATTAAATTTTCTAATGATTGTATTAGTATGAAAATCTGCCAATATATTTTGCAGATATTTTTCTTGATATATAGATATGTTTTAGAAATTTTTCAAAATATATTGTCATTGAAAAAAGTAAATGCGTTGGAACATACATTTTCTTCTCAAATTACATGTTACAATAAATAATATTCTTGAAAAAGCATATTACTTTTTACTTTTTAAATCATATTTATTTTTACAGTATATGAAGGTATATAGAAGACAATATAATGTAAAATTCAACAATTATATGAAAAAAAAAATGGCAATGGGTAAAAGTGGCCCTTTTTTTTATCGGCTTGTGGGACTTTCATAGCACGGTTTTCTAGGGCATTTTAAACATACAGGTTAAGAACTAGTATAAAAATCAACCTATAAATTCTGTATATGTATCTCTTGGTATATTAATATATTTTATAAATTTTTCAAAATACATTTTCACTAGAAAAATAATTATGCTTGAACATATATATCAAAATCAGTTGAATGCGAACTTTCATTGAAAAACTCTTCTGTACAATTATCCTTATCACTAAAATCACTTTCTGCTCCATATAAAAGTGTCTGGAGCACTGCTTCATAATAGGATCAGTAAACTGGATGATATTTCGGGGATCAAGTTTTAGAGCCATCTGCTAAGCCTTGTTTATCACTGGGACACTAACAGGGAGATGCGGTCTTAGGGAACGCGCTCGAAGAAACAACTGAATTATTTTAAAAAGTCTCTGCTGAAATCAGTTGAAAAAGTGCACGTGATGGTCACAAAACAGAAAGCTACATTGTCAATCTCTTCAATGGAGCTAAAAATAGAATAGGGGTGACAGAAAATCTATCGCTAGCGGTCTCACAGACCGCACGTCCCCAGTTAAGGCTTAAATGTCTTTTAATTCCTAGCCTTTATGCAACCCAAGGAGAGCGAGTTAGAGTTCATTTACCAATTCATTATTTTTTTACACAATGATAGATTTAATTACTAAATTTCTTAAATTTATTCCAGGAAGTTTTAGAGGTAGTTAATTTCCTAAGAATTTAGCCCAGAATGT
Organism: Argiope bruennichi; assembly: GCF_947563725.1. Classification (NCBI taxonomy): domain Eukaryota; kingdom Metazoa; phylum Arthropoda; class Arachnida; order Araneae; family Araneidae; genus Argiope; species Argiope bruennichi. The sequence goes on from NC_079156.1 coordinate 53,529,029, forward strand.
TTTTTTTTTAATTTTATGAGTTGAAATAAAGAGTAGAATTTCTTGTCAATAGGACCACTTATAATACAAGGCTGATCACAATTGAATCGATCATTCTTTACTTGTACAAATTTTACAAAAAAATCAAAAGAAAAAAAAAAGAAAGCGAAGTAAAGAAGGAAATTTCTTTCCATAATATTTTCACGATTTTTTAAATCAAAAATTTTCTATCATTAAAGAAGATGGCATCTGATGTACAAAGTCTTACATAATTAATTTTGAACCTACAACAGGCTCAAAAGAATATTTTTCTGTTTGTGATCAATTTTCAAAATGAAAAAACATACTCTATATGTACGTTTATGAAATCTTTGATAAAACAAATATCAAAAATAATAAATAGAAAATATCACTGCAAAATTTTACTGGATATACATATAATAATAACATGAATAAGAGCATTCTAGGGGATGATCTATTTTCGAACTGAACGCTGGAATGACATCTTTTTTAGACGTGCCTTAATGACTGAAACATGTTCCATTTCAGAAAAATTGGAGATGTCCTCTTTTCAAAATGACCGATTTAATTAAAGCATTGATATTTTGAGCTCAATTGGCTGAACTGAGAAGCCATTTCACATGAAAGCTAGTTTGACTATTCCGAAGTTGATTTGAATATATATATGTATGTGCATGTATAACGATATCTCTTAATTTAATTTAAATCCAAATTAATTTCTTTTTTTATCTTAAATTAGCCGGTGTTACTTCATTCTAAATTTTGCTCTTATTTCCTAATCGAAATCCTCCTTTTTTATTTAATCATTTATAATACGAGCTCTAAAAAATTGCTGACTCTTTGATTTTCAGGTTCAAGAGAAGGAATAAAAATCCTTAATGCCTGCGGCATTCTTTTAAAGATACTTAAGATTCCCTTTTCTAAGTCGATACGTGTCAAAGAAATCCTTATCAGAATTTCATAGAAAAATTCATATCTTCGACCCCATCAAAATGTGTGCTATAGGCTGATTTCTGTAAAATGCGCTTGAAAACTACATAAAGAAACATAAATGATTAAAACCCAGTTCACATTTTAAAACAGAAATCAGTCTTATAGTTATAGTTCATTTTTAGGATTGAATTGAATTTTTAATTCGCATTTAATTTACTGTTTTTGCAGTTCAGAGCTTATTTTTTGGAACTTTGCTTCGTTTATTTTCAAATTAGTTATGTTCTCTTTTTTTTTGGATACGCTGTACCCCGGTTAATCTGAAAATAATACGATCAAATGCAGAATAGCTCATGTCTCTGTCAATCTGTTAAATGTGTTGAAACCTTTAACGCGGCTAAATTATTTCGCCTTTACATTTACAGAGACCAGAAGCATTTAAATAAATCCTACAACTAAAAATTACAAACATCAATATCAAACAAGCAAATATAAAACTTTGCATAGTTTTCAGTCACATAACTTATCCTGCCAGAGATGAAATGACTCAGTAGTGATGAAGGTAGCGAATCTAAAAACTGTTTTCTTTGAAAAATAAAGTGAAACTTTTTCTTTTCTTCTAATTGACTGTTTCTACAACCATACTTTCAACTGAGATTTTTTTAAAAATCTATGTTTAATTTAATCGGAGTTTTTTTCTACCTTACTTGCAACTAAGCGTGAATATGTATATGACAAAGTGCATTATTGTATGCAATTCGAGTTGTTGTTATTCATTTCTTCAATATCTTATTCAACTGTAAATGTTAAAAAATCAAATATAACTGCTAAAAATTATTTATAGTAGATTTTTTTACTTATATTTTTCCATCTTAGGTTTTTAAACCTGTTTTGTTGCTCAAAATGTCTTTGAAATATTAGTTTTTATCCTGGCGTTGAAAATATGATTTTTTCTTTCTCCATTCTCCATTGTTTAAATAGCATTTTTTTGAAAAAACACCACGTTTGTCTCAATAATTTATTTGTAATTGAATGCTGAATATTAATTCTTTATTTAAGCATCGCTGTATGTATATCAGCAATTCTTCACCTCAAGCCGAAAAATATAGACAATAAACATCCTGAGGTTTTGAAGAGACAAAATGTGATTCTATAAAAACTTGGATTTGAAAGGTTGAAAAATACGGGAAAAAATTCATGTTACTTGATTTGTTTTTATAGATTTTTAAACTGCTCAGTCACAATATCACTGAGAAAAATTAAATTAGGTGTAGCTATAAAATAGAACTTTCGTTTGCAAAAGATTTAATCCCATCAACTGCTAATTTTTACAGAATGAAAATTGAGAAATTTATTATATTCGAAAGTAAACTATTAATCATTATTCTGTACAGAAGGAACTCAGTTGTGATTTATAAATATAAATTCTGGTTTTGAAATTCGATTTTGCTAATAAGACCTTGATATAATGAACTGATAACATGGGTGGTAGATGTCAACTGATATCCGCAGTTATGTCTATCATATGACTTTGCAAACTTGTTGAGTGATTCGTTTCCGTTTTGAAATGCTTACCGGTTTAGTTTATCTAAATCGTTCCGTTTTGAGAAGCTATTTTGAAGCAATAATTTTGAGCTGTTTTCTGATGACAAGGATGATTGCTGTTCTGGTGTTCCATTATCCAAACACCTAGAAAACTAGAATTTTTTTGTTTTCTGTATTAGATTTAATGCGTATCAGATTCATATATATTGCGAATCTTTGGTAGAATCGGGATACGAGCGGTGAATCTTTTATTTCTGAAAACTAGACTAAAGTGAAATGAAAGCACAAAAAAACAATCTCGCCACCTAAAAATAATTCAAAATTTCCGGATTCATTCCAAATATCTTCAAAATAAGAAGTAAATCTAACGCAATCCCTGACGAAAAGATATTATAAGTATTTCATATTAATGCTCTTTTAGTGATTATTAAATCTTTATCTTTTATGCCTTTTTTTTTCACACCATCACTTGTTGGATATCATTATCCCAGATTTTAAAAGCCAACATCTAATGGAAAGGCGCACCGAGAAGGGAACCGAGAGTCCATACAACCCGCATACTGAGGGAAATGTCACAGTTCAGCGGGTTTTACCTTATAAATAACTAAAGAGGCGACCATTTCCGTAGTATGCGTGATAACGAAACATGAGGGAGTCAACGACCACGGATTCAGAAGGTCCCTCATTGGTGGACACCATTCTATATGGAAGCTGATTTATCCAGCTTGTGAGTTAAGAGTCTAATAACTATTACAAAGGGAAAAACAAAAGGGATGGATCAACTAGTGGTCTCTTTTTTTTCCGTTTCATAAATGCTGGATATGATAGCCCATTTTTTTTTTTATTCGCTTCACCAAGTTTATTGCTTCCCGGAATTTTCAAACAATCCATGCCGTGTGTATGTGTAATAATCCCTACGTTTTGCCGACAAGTTCGTTATATTGTTTTATGTTAGCTCAGTGATTTGTAAGGTGAAATTCTGTTTCTCTATTGTTTCGGTGTATTAGTTTATAATTTCAAAATTTTAATATTCAATAAAAATAAAAATTTGGAGTATTATTTATATATCCAAAATTGAAAAGTTGAGAACTGCAATTTATTTGGAGTGAGAAATGAGGTTTTATTGAAATTTTGCATTTAAATTAATTGCCCCTCTCTTGAGAATTTCATTCTCCCATAACTCGACCTTTTTACACTGCAATTATCAGTAGAACTTCTATAATGAAATAATTCTTTTTTAACTTCTAGTTCTAAGGATCTTCATATAAAATAACTACAGATCCTAACTTTTTTCTTCCAATTTTATTGAATAAATTTTATGTAGAATAAGAATTATGTAGAATAGTCAGAATAAGAATTACTTGAATTAGGATATGAATGTAATTTATATGGATTTATGAATTAATTTGAATAAAATATTAAAACTTTGGGATTTCAGTTGTTTTCTTCCCAACATGCAAGTACTTAGTAAGTCATATCATTGACTTCCCGACCCGCCTCGAAGGCACACGGATTAAAAAATAAATTTAAAAAGCTGAATGACCGGACCGCCGCTACGGCAATACTGGCGGGAACTGTTGTCGAGTCCTAAAACCCATCACCGGCCTCGTTACAACCCTTACCTAAGGAAGTACGTCCCGTCATCGATGTGAGGAGCCACACACCCCTCCACCACCCACCTTTTCGTGTACCCTCCAGGATAGCGAAAGCCAATCATCATGCCGGACACTTCTCATCCTCATTTCGAGGTGCCCCCCCCCCCTGGGGGAGCAGACATTTAGTAAAAAATTTTACATTATAAAAATAAATGGATTTCCTTTTTAGAATCAGCACTAAAAATAGCATAAAAATCTGTCATAGAAATTAAAACTTTCAAAAAGTATTTTTTTTTTGTAGGACAGTACTGCTGTCCTTAGAAAAATCTGGATTTTTATCTATTTAAACGGTACGTGAGTAATAAATTGGTCAATTTCTAAAAAGATTTGAAAACCTTTATTACAATTACGTGCAGCAGTCTGAGGAAATGTTCTGTTTGATAATTTAAAGCTTGTCTATAACGCGTTGAAATTGTATTCAAAAGTAAACTCTATGAAAGTAAAGGTTTGATAAAAGATAGAAACAAAAATAATGCAGGAAATATCTAAAGAAGTTTGAATTATTGCATTTCCGATTTTGCTTAATCGCGCGAAAGAGGTAATATAAAGAGAGAAAACGTTTAAATCTCAGCTTCTGTGGAAATTTCTATCACTGAAATGCTTACGCTTCAGTAGAATATCATAAATAATTTACAATTTATAGTTCACACTGAATTGTCTTTGAAATAAGAAAAATGTGGAATACGATTTATTTCAGAATCGGAAAAATATTGGGTGTTCCATATTTCAAAAATTTTGGATTCAAATGGTAAAGGTAACAAACTATTTGCACATGTGAAATTAACATCTAGCAACATGTTTTCTGAAACTGGTCTGGGATTTTACATCCATTTTCCTATGGTAAAATGACATTTGGTTTTCAAAATTAAAATGGCACAGTACATATTACATATGTTTAAATTGACTTTAAAGCTACTTAAAATATTGCTTGGGTCTTGCATTGAAGTTCCAATTCATGAGTCATTTAAAATATCCCTTTGTTTCATGAAAGTGAATGATAACAATAAAAATAAGTTCTCGATATTTTATCCAATGTTTTTGAATTCTTATAAATAAAGAATACAAGGAAGAACATTATACAAGAAATTCGAGATTTTCATCTATCCCGCGTTTTAGATCTCATTGTCTGAAAAAAACTATTTTTGTACTAAGTTTAGTTTAGTTATATTAACATCCCGTTTTAAAGAAAAGCTATGGCGGTTTTGGGACTACCTCATAATTTTGAACCGCTGTCAGATGACGAGGACGATACCTTAGTTGGCACCCCCTCTCAAAACTTCCACACCACGCTAGCAGGAGAACGTTTGACCCCTATGGAGTTAAACGTACACTAGACTCACTTACGCGACGTTTCTTCGGTGGAATCGGGTCTCGAACGTATAACCTTTTTGTTCCGAAACCAAAACCTTATCACGAGGCCACCGCGGGCTTTTCTTGTACGGAAAGTTGATTGATGGAAAACCACAAATTTAAAACGGGCATGGGTGATGTAATAAATTTTCAAATGTGGTTTTTACTCAAAAATCACACAGATATATGTCAAATAATATGCAAAATTCCTTTTAAGTATTTCCATCTGCCATTTCTTTTACATGCGAACAAGATAAAGTCAAACGATTAGATTGATGAAATTATCACTTATATGGTATATCAAATTTTGTACTAAATTCATCAACTGGCAGACTATCTATCGATTTGCTTTTCCCTGTAAATAAAAATGCTATGATTTAAAAGACCACTAAATTAGAAAAATCATTTTAGTATACTGACTCCAAAATTACAGATATTCATAAAATGTTTGATCTAACTGACGGAAGATATAGGTTTAATATGCATTCTTGGTATTTTTTCATCATAAAACAGAGCTAAAAACAAAATGAGTCACTCCACGCAGAAACTGAAGAGAAGAATTTTCTTCACGATTTATCATATAAATTTATTCTCAAGAATAATCTTTTAATACTTGTCTTCAGATTCACCTGAAAATTATAACTATAGATATAATTAGTATCTAATAGTTAACTATTGATACCGTTAACATCTAATAGTATGCTGTCTTTAGATATCCCTAAATTAAATTTGTTTTTCTTCTCAAGTCACGTAACAGATTATAAAAGTGTTGTCGCATTTTGATGTATAAGTCTCCAGTGAACATCAATTGAGTTCATTATATTGTGATATCATACAAATTGCGAAATTTCATTTAGCTCAGAACTTTCTAGAAAATATCAGAATCTTATTCCTCTTTAAATTGATTTATATACGTGTGGAAACAAATGTTTGAAAAAGTAATCCTTCTAGCTTATCTTCAAGCAACGAGATACTTCTAAAGAGAAAAGCAAATAAGAATGTTTTTTATGTTATGTTACCCAAAGAAACATTAGTTGGGGGATTAATGAAAGTAAAACATTGATTTTTTTTCATTTTCTCTTTGCAATAGCTTTGTAGTATTAATAGAACATTACAGAACTTTAATAGCAGATATTATCGATTCGATAAGTTTTCCTTTTCTTTGAAGTGCCGAATTTCATGAATCTTTTGTTTCTAGTCCAATTTAAAATGCCACCTATTAACTGAATCAAAAGAACAGGGAACTCATTTTTGATATTACTTTTATATATTGGCTATCTGGAAATATATATCAATTTTTAAAATGCAAGAAACAAAAAAAAATTATAAATAGGCAATTATGATTCATTCGATTACCGAGGATTGGACGGGCCTCGGTAATCGAATCCCTAGTCTTAAATTCTGTGGTAGTTTAAGACTAGGGATTTAAAAAAAATAGCTGGTTTTTATGAAAACGTAAAATTGATACCGTTGAATCTTTTATTAGAAACTTACAAGGAATAAATTTTACTTTTTCTTAGATGAATTATACAAAAAAGAACTTAGTTTTTACATTGATGTTCTGTTTAGAAAAAAAACAAGAGAACTTAGAAAAATCAAGTTCATATGTCAGACGGGTTGAAGACCCCCTTCCTCTTTCCTCCTCTTTCCTCAAGCTTTCATGCCATATCAATGCAAAAATGGTTGGCCCTCAATTTATGGTTTAACGGGCACAGATATTAATGCTGTAGGACCTTTGATGGAATTAGAGTTCGGAACTGCATTTCTCCTACTAGAAAGACAAGTTATCAGAGCAGCATCGATGCCGATGTATATAGGGAAAATAGTGTAATTGCTCACAATTGGGCCTCAAAATTTAGACAAAGCCCTCTTTGAATAGAAAAGAATCATTTATCCCAATAGTCTGTCTAACTACGTGTAAGTGAACATGATAATTGAAAAACTCATTTAGTAATAAATAAATAAAATCTGAAATGCGATCTCACCACAGAGAATTTATTATTAAATATTCGAACAAATCTACCAAAGGCAATTTTTAAAAAAAATGCCCTAACATACAGTATTGTATTGCGTATATACTATTGTGAAAGACCATAATCAGAGAATGCAAATTTTCATCTTTGTATTTTGAAAGGCAACAATGAGAACGCTGATACTCACATAGAAAATGGTCTATCACAGTAACATGAACATTAGATATCCAAAGAAAAGAATATTATCAATTTTAAAAATTAAAACACATTAATACATCTCTTCTCTGTTATTGAAGGAAGTAAAATTGAGGATGATGACTAGCATTATTGTGTATGAATTCCTTTATTTGAAAGAATTCTTTTCTTGGATGAAATAACAGGACCATTGGGATTTTCCTGTAATACTAAACATTATCATTGCAGATGATGTTTTATACATTCGAGGAAATAACTGATATTACCAGAAATTTAGAAAGCGCCTTCATACTATGTAGTACATAAGCACTTTATAGAATTCCGGGAGGTTTTAGGCAAAGTACGAAATAGAATTATTATGCAGTTCCTTAAGTGTTGCATATAATATTGGACATTTTATAGAATGGCAAAGGCTTTTTAGGCAAAGTATGGAAAAATCATGATAACGCTATTATTTAAATAAACTAATAAAAGCTTAAAAAAATATAATTTTCTTGATATTTTACTAGCATGATCACAGAAGCTAGGAATTTTTTTACTTTACTTTGTACATGCATATGCATTACTGGTTTCCTTTAAGCACGCACAAGTAACAAAAACGGAAATCTCGTCAGTAAATTTGCCATTCTTATTTTAATTTAATCCACCATCGAATATAATACCCACGGTTCTTGAAGCAGTTGCTGTTTCTTTCATCAGAGATGGATTTTATACTTTGTACGTTTGATTTTTGTCATTCTATAGAATACTTATGGAATATTATAGAATACTTAATCGAATATTTGGAATACTTAATAGTTAATTATTACTTATGAAATATTATATAATACTTAATCGTTTCATACAGTGGTGACCATATTACATTCAACAAAATGCCTAAACATTCTATAGAATAACGTCTCCCATACCTTAACGGTAACAAAGGTAACATGAGTTTCAGGCGCGAGAAACAATAAAGGCAATAAAGAAAATAAATTCTTCTATTCTTTATCGCCTGTACGTGGTTCCATTTTCTCCTCATTATAATTGGCATACTACAGTCGAAATCGATTCACCCTTCGAGAAATTAATTTTTTCGGTTTCGGGGATCCCCACAAGGGAAAAGGGGAAACAATCTGACTGAAAACGAAGCATCTCATCAGGACTGAACGTGATTTCCATTGTACTATGATAGAGATGGACTTTAGCATAGAAAAACAATTGGTAGTGACTTGCTAGCAGTACTATCTTAGATGAATAATTTGATTCCTTTTGTAGATATAATGTATGCACTGTGCTAATTCTGTTATTAATTTCTAATATTTCCTCCGTTATTGGTTAGTTTCACGTAAGGGGGAGAGTTTCACAAATAGTTCTAATTGATTCTGAATGATGTCGAATTAGTGAATATAGTCTTGATGAAAAAGTTATCAACCATTTAGTGACAGGAAAAAATTAAGGAACCAGAATATTTGAAAATCGTGGTGGTAGCTGGATTCGGACTGGAGTCTGTTCTTGAACGTTCGATATTCTGTCAGGGGTGTAATAAAAACAGAGAAATACGGACGAGAGGCGTCAGTGAATGATCGAGCTGAGTTGAAGCGAGTATTTGAGAGAAATCTCTCTTTGGGATATTGATCTCCTGCGAGTTCTCCCTGAAATCTTTGTACTATTATGCTTGTTTTTTACTGTTTCGATACCTGTGCGCTGTTATGTACTGAAAGTTCTGTTCTTGTGTACGCATTGACTTTATTTTGTTATCTTTTTGGAGTGTTTAGGGGTATAATAAAGAATTATCATTTTTTCATCGTGCAAACCACGGCGGGGTTCTGGGTTTTTCCGTAATGATATTTAATCCGAATAATAAGTCAAAAACGAGAATTCCTCTATTGGTTGTTATATTTGCTGAATACATTCTTTTTCATGCATTTTTAGAGTTTCATTTTTTTCATAATTTTAAAAACGAAGTATTCTTTTTGATTTTTCAATTCTTTTTTGATGCGCTAATGTTTTGATGTTTTGTTCTACTGAGTATCACCGGTAACAATATTGAATATTTTGGGAACTCAATTTTTAGTTCGCCAATAAGATTCTATTTCACATGAGAGGTACTATCTTACAATGAATACGAAAACAAAATTGGTCACTCAATTCTATTATATTTATAAAAATAATTATGAAATATATTTGATATCTAAAAGTTAAAAATTATGTTTGCTAAAAGGATTTTTTTTTCAAATAACATGATTTGAAAATGATTGAGTGATGATGATTGATTGATTTTATTGAGTAACATAGAGTAAAAAATTATTATATTTAATAAAAATCTAAAAAGAAATCATAATAGGGAGAGGCATTGTATATAAATCAATGAGGATATTAGCCATAATAGTGTTACAAAAATTTTTCTACAACAAAATACCGTCGATCAATCATAATAACGTAACGCATTTAATCGCTATAGTTCAGAAGTTTGCTTGCTGTCTAATCCTCCAGTTTCTTTACTTGTCGGCGACTC